>NC_050101.1:118254636-118557666 GCF_902167145.1 Zea mays | reverse complement strand
TCCTCAACGGGCCAATCAAGGAGGAGGTGTACGTGGAGCAACCCCCTGGCTTCGAGGATGAACGGTACCCCAACCACGTGTGTAAGCTCTCTAAGGCGCTCTATGGACTTAAGCAAGCCCCAAGAGCATGGTATGAATGCCTTAGAGACTTTCTAATTGCTAATGCTTTCAAGGTTGGGAAAGCCGATCCAACTCTTTTTACTAAGACATGTGATGGTGATTTGTTTGTGTGCCAAATTTATGTCGATGACATAATATTTGGTTCTACTAACCAAAAGTCTTGTGAAGAGTTTAGCAGGGTGATGACGCAGAAATTCGAGATGTCGATGATGGGCGAGTTGAACTACTTCCTTGGGTTCCAAGTGAAGCAACTCAAGGACGGCACCTTCATCTCCCAAATGAAGTACACGCAAGATCTGCTAAAGCGGTTTGGGATGAAGGACGCCAAGCCCGCAAAGACTCCGATGGGGACCGACGGACACACCGACCTCAACAAAGGAGGTAAGTCCGTTGATCAAAAAGCATACCGGTCAATGATAGGTTCTTTGCTTTACTTATGTGCTAGTAGACCGGATATTATGCTTAGCGTATGCATGTGTGCTAGATTTCAATCCGATCCTAAGGAGTGTCACTTAGTGGCGGTGAAGCGAATTCTTAGATATTTGGTTGCTACGCCTTGCTTCGGGCTCTGGTATCCAAAGGGGTCTACCTTTGACTTAGTTGGATACTCAGACTCCGACTATGCTGGATGTAAGGTCGATAGGAAGAGTACATCGGGGACGTGCCAATTCTTAGGAAGGTCCCTGGTGTCATGGAACTCTAAGAAACAAACCTCCGTAGCCCTATCCACCGCTGAAGCCGAGTACGTTGCCGCAGGTCAGTGTTGCGCGCAACTGCTTTGGATGAGGCAAACCCTCCGGGACTTTGGCTACAATCTGAGCAAAGTCCCACTCCTATGTGACAATGAGAGTGCTATCCGCATGGCGGAGAATCCTGTTGAGCACAGCCGCACAAAGCACATAGACATCCGGCATCACTTTTTGAGAGATCACCAGCAAAAGGGAGATATCGAAGTGTTTCATGTTAGCACCGAGAACCAGCTAGCCGATATCTTCACTAAGCCTCTAGATGAGAAGACCTTTTGCAGGTTACGTAGTGAGCTAAATGTCTTAGATTCGCGGAACCTGGATTGAATTGTAGCATACATGTATTTATGCTTTTGATCATGTTCCTTGTTGCATTTTGTTGCTTATTGTGGTGCTCAAGTTGTACAAACACTCCCTGGACCTCACAAGTCCGTTGCAAAGTGATGCACATGTTTAGGGGGAGATGTGTTACAACTTGACCCTTTGAGACTAACCATTTGCTTGAGTTTGCTTGATTTAGTCTCGAAGGTGGATTGAAAGGGAAAGGTGAACTTGGACCATGCAAGACTTCCACTGCACTCCGATGAGAGGGTAACTTATTCCAAGTTCATCTCTATGATCTTATTGCCTTTGTACTCTTAATTGAAGATTTTGGAGAGGCAATGGGGTTCTTGGGCCAAGATTGATCCTGTTTTGGTGCTTGATGCCAAAGGGGGAGAAAATAAAGGCCAAAGTGATAAATGGATCAGCTACCACTTGAGAGATTTTGAAAATAGTAGAATAGAGTTTTTGTTTTGTTAAACTCTTTTATTGTCTCTCTTGTCAAAAGTTGGCTTCGTGTGGGGAGAAATGTTGATTATGGGAAATAGGGGGAGTTTTTGAAATCTTTGATCAATCTCTTTTGGAATGACTCTCTTTATGCCTCAATATGTGTGTTTGACATAGAGATAGAGATTTGAGTTTGATTTGCAAAAAACAAACCAAGTGGTGGCAAAGGATGATCCATATATGCCAAAATTGAATCAAAATCAATTTGAGTTTTATTTGAAGTGATTTTGCACTTGTTCTAGTTGCTTTATGTTGTGTTGGCATAAATCACCAAAAAGGGGGAGATTGAAAGGGAAATGTGCCCTTGGGCCATTTCTAAGTATTTTGGTGATTGAGTGTCAACACAAGTGCTTAAATGTGAATCAATGCCCATGGATGAACAAAGTGAAAATCTAGAGCAAAGGTATGTTTCTAAGTCTTAGTACATTGGTTTTGTGTACTAATATACTTGTCTAAGTATTGGAAACAGGAAGAAAAAGAAAAGGAAAGAGGTGGCTGTGTACAGCCAAGGGGCTGTTTCGGTCTGGGGCACCGGACTGTCCGGTGGTGCACCGGACAGTGTCCGGTGCGCCAGGCTGCCTCGGCCGAAGTGGCCACTCTCGGGAATTCGCCGACGGCGTACGACTAAAATTCACCGGACTGTCCGGTGTGCACCGGACTGTCCGGTGTGCACCGGACTGTCCGGTGAGCCAACGGTCGGCTAGGGCCAACGGTCGGCCGCGGACTCTGCGCGCGACACGTGGCCATGCCAACGGTCGGAAGGGGGCACCGGACTGTCCGGTGTGCACCGGACATGTCCGGTGCGCCAACGGCTCCCAGATCAGCAACGGTCGACTGCGCTGTTTAAGGAAGGAAATCGGGCACCGGACAGTGTCCGGTGTGCACCGGACTGTCCGGTGCGCCCGACGACAGAAGGCAAGATCAGCCTTCCAGATTTGCTCTCAACGGCTCCTAGCTGCCTTGGGGCTATAAAAGGGACCCCTAGGCGCATGGAGGAGAACACCAAGCAACCTTAGAGCATTCTTGATCATCCACACTCAGTCTTTGCGCATTCGTTTGTCATTCTCAGTGATTCGAGCTTGTTCTAGTGTGAACTTTGAGATAGTCTCTTGAGCTCGTTTCTTGGCCGTGTGTGTGCGCATTTTGCTGTGGATTTGTGTGTGTTGCTTCCCTCCCTTACTCCGTGCTTCTTTGTGAAATTCAATTGTAAGGGCGAGAGACTCTAAGTTGTGGAGATTCCTCGCAATCGGGATTGAGAAAAGAAAAGCAAGAACACCGTGGTATTCAAGTTGATCATTGGATCACTTGAGAGGAGTTGAGTGCAACTCTCGTCCATTGGGACGCCACAACGTGGAGTAGGCAAGTTTTTGTACTTGGCCGAACCACGGGATAACCACCGTGTCATCTCTGTGATTGATCTCTTGTGGTTATTGTGTTTTGACTCCTCTCTAGCCACTTGGCCATACTTGTGCTAACACTTAACAAGTTTTTGTGGCTTAAGTTTTAAAATTGACAGGATCACCTATTCACCCCCCCTCTAGGTGCTCTCAGACAGCGGCTAAGTCCAGCCTCGGGCGACATAGGAAGCTCTGCC
The DNA here is from genome assembly GCF_902167145.1 of Zea mays. Lineage (NCBI taxonomy): Eukaryota > Viridiplantae > Streptophyta > Magnoliopsida > Poales > Poaceae > Zea > Zea mays. The sequence continues at coordinate 118,554,378 of NC_050101.1, read as the reverse complement.
TTGCCCGACCCTAGGGCTCAGCCCCCGTCTCGGCCTCGGAAGATGGACTTCACCTCGCTCGACCCCAGGGCTCGGACTCAACCACGACCTAGAAGACGACGAACTCTGCCTCGCCCGACCCCAGGGCTCGGACTCGGCTTCGGCTCCGGAAGACGACGAACTCTGCCTCGCCCGACCCTAGGGCTCGGACTCAGCTTCGGCTCCGGAAGACGACGAACTCCGCCTCGCCCGACCCCAGGGCTCGAACTCAGCCTCGGCTCTGGAAGACGACGGACTCCGCCTCGCCCGACCCCAGGGCTCGGACTCAACCTCGACCTCGGAGGAATCGCCACCTCGCCCAAACTCGGGTCCGGACCGGCCACGTCGCCAGGGGGGCCATCATTACCCTACCCCTAGCTAGCTCAGGCTATGGGGAACAAGACCGGCGTCCCATCCGGCTCACCCCAGTAAACAAGTAATGATGACACCCCGCACGCTCCATGACGACGGCAGCTCCCAGCCCCTTACGTCAGCAAGGAGAAGTCAGCAAAGACCCGACAACCCCGACAGCTGTACTTCCGCAGGGCTCCAGCGCTCCTCCGACTGCCACGACGGCATGTACTTAGGGCTCTAGCTCCTCTCTGCTAGACACGTTAGCACATTGCTACACCCCCCATTGTACACCTGGGCCCTCTCCTTACGTCTATAAAAGGAAGGTCCAGGGCTCTCGTACGGAGAGGTTGGCCGCGCGGGAGAACGGGCCGGCGCATAAGGCTCTCGCTCTCTCTCTCTCCCACGCGAACGCTTGTAACCCCCTACTGCAAGCGCATCCATCCGCCCTGGGCGCAGGACAACACGAAGGCCGCGGTTTCCCCTTACTGTTCTCCCCCTTTGTGTCCCGTCTCGCGCCGACCCATCTGGGCTAGGACACGTAGCAACAATTTACTCGTCGGTCCAGGGACCCCCCGGGGTCGAAACGCCGACAGTTGGCGCGCCAGGTAGGGGCCTGCTGCGTGTTGACGAACAACTTCCCGTCAAGCTCTAGATGGGTAGTCTCCAGCAACCTTTCCAACCCGGGACGATGCTCCGTTTCGGGAGTCTTGAGTTCATGTCCCTCGACGGCAGCTACGACATGATACTCCTTCCTCCGCCGCGCGACAGCGACAATGGCAGCCGTCAACCTGCCCGCCGGCGGCGGAATCAACGATGTCTTCGCCACATGGCGGAAGAACAACATCCGGGTTTGTCCCGTCATCTCCCCCACCGACGGAGGAGGAGGCGGGGCAACCATGGCCAAGCAGGAGGCGACACCTCGTCGGCTGTCGAGCAAGTCGACGACGCCGGCGCCCCAGCGGGGGACACGTCGGGCGTCGACCGTGCGTCTGAGATGAAGACGAGCGCCGTTTCCCCGCAACACGCCAACCCCAAGCAGACGAACGACGCCAGCACGCTCGCGAAGGACTTGCTGGACGTCGCCCTTATACCTGAGACAACGGTGCAGTCCGCCCCTGACGCGACTTCGTCACCGTCCATCGACCAAGAGGTACCGACCGATTCCCATCTCGTGCCTTTTGGATTCAACTTCGACCCACCAAGCGACCTCACTCCGGTGGAAGCCTCCATAGAGGCATGTACCAACCCTCCGGGGTACCATATGCGGTCGCCCTGGACAGACTGACGGTCGTCTCGACCTACGGACCCTTGGGTTCTGAGGAAGATGACGAGCCCGACTTCCGTTGGGATTTCTCCGGGCTCGGTAACCCCAGTGTTATGCGGGACTTCATGACCGCATGCGACTACTGCCTCTCCGATTGTTCCAATGGTAGCCGCAGCTTCAGCGACGAGGACTGCGGCCCAAGTCATGAATGTTTACATGTCGATCTAGGGGGTCCCAGCGAAGGCAACCATCTTGGTATGCCGGAAAACAGCGATCCCCCTAGGCCTGCGCCTCGCGTTGACATCCTTCGGGAGCTAGCTGTGGTCCCAGTCCCTGCGGGGGGTTAGGACACACAGCTCGAGCAAATCCGCGAGATGCAGGCCAGGCTCGACGAGGGAGCAGGAACACTTGAGCAGTTCCGGTGGAACATCGGGCAGGAATGGGCAGGCCAAGCTCCGGCCGGAGAAGCGCGTCATCTACCCTAGGGCATCCAACACCGCATTGCCGATGACATCAGGGCAAGGCCACCACCGGCTTCCAGTGGGGTCGGCCAGAACCTGGCTGCAGCAGCAATACTACTCCGCGCGATGTCGGAACCATCAACCACCGAAGGGCGGCGTATCCAGGGAGAGCTCAAGAATCTCCTGGAAGATGTCGCGGTCTGACGGGCCGAAAGCTCTGCCTCCCGAAGGCAGGGGTACCCCTCGGAGCATCGCGCCGCGACTTCCCGATTCGTGCGGGAAGCCTCGGTCCACACCGGGCGCACGCGCAAAACGGCGCCTGCGGCCCCAGGTCGCCTCGGCAACGAGCACCACCACCGCGACCGTCGAGCCCACCTCGACGAGAGGGTGCACCGAGGCTACCACCCCAGGTGTGGGGGACGCTACGACAGCGGGGAGGATCAGAGCCCCTCGCCCGAACCACCCGGTCCGCAGGCTTTCAGCCGGGCCATACGACGGGCGTCGTTCCCGACCCGGTTCCGAACCCCGACTACCATCACAAAGTACTCGGGGGAGACGAGGCCGGAACTATGGCTCGCGAACTACCGACTGGCCTGCCAGCTGGGTGGAACGGACGATGACAACCTCATCATCCGCAACCTCCCCCTGTTCCTCTCTGACACCACTCGAGCCTGGCTGGAGCATCTGCCTCCGGAGCAGATCTCCAACTGGGACGACCTGGTCCAAGCCTTCGCCGGCAACTTCCAGGGCACGTACGTGCGCCCTAGGAACTCCTGGGATCTCCAAAGCTGCCGCCAGCAGCCGGGAGAGTCTCTCCGGGACTACATCCGGCGATTCTCGAAGCAGCGCACCGAGCTGCCCAACATCACCGACTCCGATGTCATCGGCGCGTTCCTCGCCGGCACCACCTGCCGCGACCTGGTGAGCAAGCTGGGTCGCAAGACCCCCACCAGGGCAAGCGAGCTGATGGACATCGCCACCAAGTTCGCCTCTGGCCAGGAGGCGGTTGAGGCCATCTTCTGGAAGGACAAGCAGCCCCAGGGCCGCCAGCCGGAAGACGTCCCCGAGGCATCCGCTCAGCGCGACACCAAGAAGAAGAACAAGAAGAAGTCGCAAGCGAAACGCGACGCCACCGACGCGGACCTTGTCGCCGCCACTGAGTACAAGAACCCTCGGAAACCTCCTGGAGGCGCCAACTTGTTCGACAAGATGCTCAAGGAGTCGTGCCCCTATCATCAGGGGCCCGTCAAGCACACCCTTGAGGAATGCGTCATGCTTCGGCGCCACTTTCACAAGGCCGGGCCACCTGCGGAAGGTGGCAGGGCCCACAGCAACAACAAGAAGGAGGACCACAAGGCAGAGGAGTTTTCCGAGGTCCACGACTGCTTCATGATCTACGGTGGGCAAGTGGCGAACGCCTCAGCTCGGCACCGCAAGCAAGAGCGTCGGGAGGTCTGCTCGGTAAAGGTGGCGGCGCCAGTCTACCTAGACTGGTCCGACAAGCCCATCACCATCGACCAGGGCGACCACCCCGACCGCGTGCCGAGCCCGGGGAAATATCCGCTCGTTGTCGACCCCGTCATCGGCAACGTCAGGCTCACCAAGGTCCTCATGGACGGAGGCAACAACCTCAACATCATCTACGCCGAGACCCTCGGGCTCCTGCAGATCGATCTGTCCTCGATCCGGGCAGGCGCGGCGCCTTTTCACGGGATCATCCCCGGGAAACGCGTCCAAACCCTCGGACAACTCGATCTGCCCGTCTGCTTCGGGACTCCCTCTGACTTCCGAAGGGAAACCCTCACGTTCGAGGTGGTCGGGTTCCGAGGAACCTACCACGCAGTGCTGGGGAGACCATGTTACGCCAAGTTCATGGCCGTCCCCAACTACACCTACCTCAAGCTCAAGATGTCGGGCCCCAACGGGGTCATCACCATCGGCCCCACGTACCGACATGCGTACGAATGCGACGTGGAGTGCGTGGAGTACGCCGAGGCCCTCGTCGAATCTGAGGCCCTCATCACCGACATGGAGAGCCTCCCCAAGGAGGTTCCAGATGCGAAGCGCCACGCTGGCAACTTCAAACTAGCAGAGGCGGTTAAATCCGTCCCTCTCGACCCTAGCAACGACACCTCCAAGCAGATCCGGATCGGCTCCGAGCTCGACCCCAAATAGGAAGCAGTGCTCGTCGACTTTCTCCGCGCGAACGCCGAGGTTTTTGCGTGGATTCCCTCGGACATGCCTGGCATACCGAGGGAAGTCGCCGAGCACTCACTGGATATCCGAGCTGGAGCCCGACCCGTGAAGCAGCCTCTACGCCGATTCGACGAAGAAAAGCGCAGAGCCATAGGCGAGGAGATCCACAAGCTGATGGCCGCTGGGTTCATCAAAGAGGTATTCCATCCCGAATGGCTTGCCAACCCTGTGCTTGTGAAAAAGAAAGGTGGGAAATGGTGGATGTGTGTAGACTACACTGGTCTAAACAAAGCATGTCCGAAGGTTCCCTACCCTCTGCCTCGTATCGATCAAATCGTGGATTCCACTGCTGGGTGCGAAACCCTATCGTTCCTCGATGCCTACTCAGGGTATCACCAAATCAGGATGAAAGAGTCCGACCAGCTCGCGACTTCTTTCATCACACCTTTTGGCATGTACTGCTACGTTACTATGCCATTTGGTTTGAGGAATGCGGGTGCGACGTACCAAAGGTGCATGAACCACGTGTTCGGAGAGCACATTGGTCGGACCGTCGAGGCTTACGTCGATGACATCGTAGTCAAGACGAAGAAAGCCTCCGACCACCTCTCCGACCTTGAAATGACATTCAAGTGTCTCAAGGCGAAAGGCGTAAAACTCAACCCCGAGAAGTGCGTCTTCGGAGTCCCCTGAGGCATGCTCTTGGGGTTGATCGTCTCCGAGTGGGGCATCGAGGCCAACCCGGAAAAAATCGCGGCCATCACCAACATGGGGCCCATCAAGGACTTGAAAGGCGTACAGAGGGTCATGGGATGCCTTGCGGCTCTGAGACGCTTCATCTCGCGCCTCGGCGAAAGAGGCCTACCTCTGTACCGCCTCTTAAGAAAGACCGAGTGGTTCACTTGGACCCCCGAGGCCGAGGAAGCCCTCGGTAACCTGAAGGCGCTCCTTACGAACGCACCCATCCTGGTGCCTCCCGCTGCCGGAGAAGCCCTCTTGATCTACGTCGCCGCTACCACTCAGGTGGTCAGCGCCGCGATCGTGGTCGAAAGGCGAGAAGAAGGGCATGCATTGCCCGTCCAGAGGCTGGTCTACTTCATCAGTGAGGTACTGTCCGAGACCAAGATCTGCTACCCACAAATTCAGAAGCTGCTGTACACGGTGATTCTGACGCGGTGGAAGTTGCGACACTACTTTGAGTCTCATCCGGTGACTGTGGTGTCATCCTTTCCCCTGGGGGAGATCATCCAGTGCCGAGAGGCCTCGGGTAGGATTGCGAAGTGGGCGGTGGAAATCATGGGCGAGACAATCTCGTTCGCCCCTCGGAAGGCCATCAAGTCCCAAGTCTTAGCGGACTTTGTGGCTGAATGGGTCGACACCCAGCTCCCGGCAGCTCCGATCCAACTGGAACTCTGGACCATGTTTTTTGACGGGTCGCTGATGAAAACAGGGGCGAGCGCGGGCCTGCTCTTCATCTCACCCCTCGGGAAGCACCTCCGCTACGTGCTGCGCCTCCATTTCCCGGCGTCCAACAATGTGGCCGAGTATGAGGCTCTGGTTAACGGGTTGCGCATCGCCATCGAGCTAGGGGTCCGACGCCTCGACGCTCGCGGCGACTCGCAGCTTGTCATCGACCAAGTCATGAAGAACTCCCATTGCCGTGACCCGAAGATGGAAGCCTACTGCGATGAGGTTCGGCGCCTGGAGGACAAGTTCTACGGGCTCGAAGTCAACCACGTCGCCCGGCGGTACAACGAGACTGCGGACGAGCTGGCGAAGATAGCTTCGGCACGAACAATGGTTCCCCCAAACGTCTTCTCCCGGGACCTACATCAACCCTCAGTCAAGACCAACGACACGCCCGAGCCCGAGAAGGTCTTGGCCCTGCCCGAGGCGCCCTCGGCTCAGCCCGAGGCACCCTTGGCCCCCGAGGGTGAGGCACTGCACGTCGAGGGAGAGCGGAATGGGGTCCCGCCTGATCGAGGCTGGCAGATCCCGTACCTACAATATCTCCACCGAGGAGAGCTGCCCCTCGACCGAGCCGAAGCTCGGCGACTGGCGCGACGCGCCAAGTCATTCGTCTTGCTGGGTGACGGGAAGGAGCTCTACCACCGCAGCCCCTCTAGCATCCTCCAGCGATGCATATCCATCGCCGAAGGCCAGGAGCTCTTACAAGAAATACACTCGGAGGCTTGCGGTCATCACGCAGCGCCCCGAGCCCTTGTTGGAAACGCTTTCCGACAAGGTTTCTACTGGCCAACCACGGTGGCCGACGCCACTAGAATTGTCCGCACCTGCCAAGGGTGTCAATTCTACGCAAGGCAGACGCACCTACCCGCTCAGGCTCTGCAAACAATACCCATCACCTTGCGGTTTGCTGTGTGGGGTCTAGACCTCGTCGGTCCCTTGCAGAAGGCACCCGGGGGCTACACGCACCTTCTGGTCGCCATCGACAAATTCTCCAAGTGGATCGAGGTCCGACCCCTAAACAGCATCAGGTCCGAACAGGCGGTGGCATTCTTCACCAACATCATCCATCGCTTCGGGGTCCCGAACTCCATCATCACCGATAACGGCACCCAGTTCACCGGCAGAAAGTTCCTGGACTTCTGCAAGGATCACCACATCCGGGTGGACTGGGCCGCCGTGGCACACCCCATGACAAATGGGCAGGTAGAACGTGCCAACGGCATGATTCTGCAAGGACTCAAGCCGAGGATCTACAACGACCTCCACAAGTTTGGCAGGCGATGGATGAAGGAACTCCCCTTAGTGGTCTAGAGCATGAGGACAACGCCGAGCCGAGCCACGGGCTTCACACTGTTCTTTCTAGTCTATGGGGCCGAGGCCATCTTGCCCACGGACTTAGAGTACGGTTCCCCAAGGACGAGGGCCTACGACGACCGACGCAACCAGACCAACCGAGAAGACTCACTGGACCAGCTGGAAGAGGCTCGGGACATGGCCTTACTACACTCGGCGCGGTATCAGCAGTCCCTGCGACGCTACCACGCCCGAAGGGTTCGGTCCCGAGACCTCTAGGTGGGTGACTTGGTGCTTCGACTACGACAAGATGCCCGAGGGCGGCACAAGCTCACGCCTCCCTGGGAAGGGCCATTCATCATCGCCAAGATTTTGAAGCCCGGAACATACAAGCTGGCCAACAGTCAAGGCGAGGTCTACAACAACGCTTGGAACATCCGACAGCTACATCGTTTCTACCCTTAAGATGTTTTCAAGTCGTTCATACACCTCGTTTACATACGCCAACAAAGTCTAACCATCAAGGAAGGGCCAGCCTTGCCTCGGCTAAGCCTGACCCTCCCTCGGGGGCTAGAAGGGGGAACCCCCTCGACGTCAAAATTTTCCTCGGAAAAAGTCTTTCTGCCAGAATATCTTTCGTGCTTTTCGACTACTTCGGTAGTGGGATCATGAAAACGGTGGAGTACACGTAAGCAGGCAAGGCCGACCGAGCCGAGGGACTCCTACGCCTCCGGGATACGGATACCTCACTCATCACCTTCTGCGAAAAGTAACTCGCATTCGGATAAGCGATCCTGCTGACCGAACAAGTCTTAATGCTCGAAAACTTTTCTGCCGAAACGATTTTTCGTGCCTTCTCGACTATATCGATAGCAGAATCCTACGGACGAGTAAGAGTACACGTAAGCGGCAAGGCCGACCGAGCCGAGGGACTCCTACGCCCCCGGGATACGGATACCTCACTCATCACCTTCCGTGAAAAGTAACTCTCGCTCGGACAAACAATTCTGTTACCGACAAATAAGTCCTGATATCCAAAACAAGGGGAAAAGAAACGCAGCTTTACAACGCGACGACAGTATGTTCGGGCCTCGGTGGCCACAAAAAACATATGCATACTACAGGCGAACCGATCCTGCAGGCTCAGACGTCGATGGAGGGGGAGCAGCAGCACCCTCGGCGTCAACTCCACCATCGGCGAAGTCCGACCGAGCCTCGGACGGCAACACGGTCAGAGGATCTCCGCTCCGAAGGACGACGTCAGCACCACGCCCGGGCCATCGCCGCCAGGGTCTCCTCCAGGAACCTGGCCCGAGCAGACGGCTCAGCCGGCCACCCTGAAGCCTCAGCCAGCTGTCCCCCGAGGACACCAGCCCGGCTCGTGGCCTCGGCAACTCGACTCCGTCGTTGGTCCCGGCCAAGCCCCGGCCGACGAAGCTCCCCTTTTCGAGCCAACTCTGCCTTTGTCCGTGCTGGCACCGCATCCTCTGGCTCCGGCTCATCGCAGAGCAGCCGAGGGTTTCTTTGACTAAACAAGTGAAGCCTCGGGCGGCAAGACCGACCGAGCCGAGGGATTCCTATGCCTCCGAGATACGGATACCTCACTCGTCACCTTCCGCACAGAGCAACTCACATTTGGTTAAGCGGTTCGGCTAGCCGACAGGCGAGTCCTAGTGCTCGAAAATGAGGAAAAACATGGTATTACACCCAAAAATACCTACATGTTCAGGCCCCGACAGCCACAATGAACAAACACCGGCACTCAAGGTGCCATTACAAACGGAACTTCGGTTCCGCCCCCGCGGGTATAAACAACCTCCACATCGGAGAGCCTGCGGGACGACAGACTCCGGGCGACTCGCCAGCAACCTCCACAGCAGCAACCATGGTCCCAGGACGGACGCGGCCACCGGAAAGCTCTCGTTCGCGTCCCCACTCAAGGGACGCGAACCAGATATTAAAGCCAAAGAGCCGGAGGTTGGTCCGCGGGTGGCGCTGACGGTCTCATCGGTAGAAAAGCCTACCTCTCTAGCTGCCACCACCTCAGCACCGACGGCGGCGTCCACCTGTCCACCAACACCGCACCGGCGAGCGCTGGCCGCCCCAAAGCGCACCGGCAGGTCCTCACTCCTGTCCTCGCCACAAAAGCGAGGACAGAGGACGGAATGTTGCATCCTAGCTGGGCAGCAACACTCCGCCTTCCCCGGCATGGCTGGAGGGCGCCTCCTCCGCAGAGCTGGGGGATGGTTTCCACCCCTAGAAGCCGGAGGAGGCGGGACGCCAGCCCACGCGAAGGCAGGCCCTGGCTCGGCACACTCCCCGCCCCAGCAAGGATGATGAAGATCCTTGAAGCTGAGGGCGGGGCAGAAGCCGCAGCCCGACTCGCTTCTCCCCACCATCGAACTGGTGGTCACCGTCTTGGGTGACCACCGGCGAGGGGATGCGGCTGGGCTGCCTGATGAAAATCCTTGAAGCCGAGCGATAGCTGAAAGGTACCAACTTCCGCGAAGTTGCGTTCCTCCAACGACAGCAAGACGAAAGCGACGCGAGCGCTCCCCATCCGGGGGCTCGAAAGGTGGAAGGATGCGATACATGGAGTGCGAAGACATGGTTGCCATCCAAGGGGGTCACCCTCCTTTTAAAGGTGACTCTCCCCACTTGCGTCCTCAGCCGTCGCGGACTGAGTCTTCTCCAACACGCTCCAAGGTCCTCCCCCTACGACACGGGGGCTAGGTCCCACGCGTCATGCAAGCTGGCCCAGGATAGAAGAAGCCAGACCGCCGCGCGTGGAGTGAAAGTCACCTAGAGGGGGGGTGAATAGGGCGAAACTGAAATTCTCAAAAATAATCACAACTACAAGCCGGGTTAGCGTTAGAAATATAAACGAGTCCGCGAGAGAGGGAGCAAAACAAATCGCAAGAAAATGAAGAGTGTGACACGCGGATTTGTTTTACCGAGGTTCGGTTCTTGCAAACCTACTCCCCGTTGAGGAGGCCACAAAGGCCGGGTCTCTTTCAACCCTTCCCTCTCTCAATCGGTCCCTCGGACCGAGTGAGCTTCTCTTCTCAAATCACTTGGGAATCAAACTTCCCGCAAGGGCCACCACACAATTGGTGCCTCTTGCCTCAATTACAAGTGAGTGTTTGATCACAAGAAAGAATCAAGAAAGAAAGAAGCAATCCAAGCGCAAGAGCTCGAAAGAACACAAGCAAATCTCTCTCTCTAATCACTAGAGCGTTGTGTGGAATATGGAGAGGATTTGATCTCTTTGGTGTGTCTAGAATTGAATGCTAGAGCTCTTGTAGTAGTTGGGAAGTAGAGAACTTGGATACAATGAATGGTGGGGTGGTTGGGGTATTTATAGCCCCAACCACCAAAAGTGGCCGTTGGAAGGCTGTCTGCTCGATGGCGCACCGGACAGTCCGGTGCACACCGGACAGTCCGGTGCCCCCCTGCCACGTCATCACTGCCGTTGGATTCTGACCGTTGGAACTTCTGACTTGTGGGCCCTCCAGGGTGTCCGGTGCACACCGGACATCTACTGTTCCTTGTCCGGTGTGCCAGTATGGGCACGCCTGCCATCTGCGCGCGCTGTGCGCGCATTTATTGCACCGCAGAGAGCCGTTGGCGCGGAGGTAGCCGTTGCTCCGGAGTCGCACCGGACAGTCCGGTGCACACCGGACAGTCCGGTGAATTATAGTGGACTAGCCGTTGGAGTTTCCCGAAGCTGGCGAGTTCCTGAGGCCGCTTCTCCATGGCGCACCGGACACTGTCCGGTGTACACCGGACAGTCCGGTGAATTATAGCCGAGTCGCCTCTGGGAATTTCCGAAGGTGGCGAGTTTGAGTCTGAGTCCCCCTGGTGCACCGGACATGTCCGGTGGCACACCGGACAGTCCGGTGCCCCAGACCAGGGGTGCCTTCGGTTGCCCCTTTGCTTCTTTGTTGAATCCAAAACTTGGTCTTTTTATTGGCTGAGTGTGAACCTTTTACACCTGTCTATACACTTGGGCAAACTAGTTAGTCCAATAATTTGTGTTGGTCAATTCAACCACCAAAATTAATTAGGGACTAGGTGTAAGCCTAATTCCCTTTCAATCTCCCCCTTTTTGGTGATTGATGCCAACACAAACCAAAGCAAATATAAAAGTGCATAATTGAACTAGTTTGCATAATGTAAGTGTAAAGGTTGCTTGGAATTGAGCCAATATAAATACTTACAAGATATGCATGGATTGTTTCTTTTATATAACATTTTGGACCACGTTTGCACCACATGTTTTGTTTTTTTTTTGCACACTCTTTTGTAAATCCTTTTCAAAGTTCTTTTGCAAATGGTCAAAGGTAAATGAATAGGATTTTGCAAAGCATTTTCAAGATTTGAAATTTTCTCCCCCTTGTTTCAAATGCTTTTCCTTTGACAAAACAAAACTCCCCCTAAATGAGATCCTCCTCTTAGTGTTCAAGAGGGTTTTGATATATCATTTTTGAAATACTACTTTCTCCCCCTTTTGAACACAATAGGATACCAATGATAAATACTCTTGGAAGACACTAAGTTTTTGAATTTGGTGGTGGTGCGGTCCTTTTGCTTTGGGCTCATACTCTCTCCCCCTTTGGCATGAATCGCCAAAAACGGAATCATTAGAGCCCTCCAAGTGTGATCTTCCTCTTTGGCCATAAATGACTGAGTCAAGATTATACCAAAGACGAAGTCCGGTCCTTTTGCTTTTGGGCTCTTACTCTCTCCCCCAAAGACAAAGTTCTTTTCTTTGATGCTCATGCTTTGACTGGAGAGTTGCTTGGAGTGACGGCGAAAGATGAGTTACGTAGTGGAAGCCTTTGTCTTCGCCGAAGACTCCAATTTCCTTTCAATACACCTATGACTTGGTTTGAAATAGACTTGAAAACACATTAGTCATAGCATATGAAAGAGATATGATCAAAGGTATATAAAAGAGCTATGTGTGCAATCTAGCAAAAGAAATTGCGCGAATCAAGAATATTGAGCTCATGCCTAAGTTTGGTAAAAGTTTGTTCATCAAGAGGCTTGGTAAAGATATCGGCTAATTGATCTTTAGTGTTAATATAAGAAATCTCGATATCTCCCTTTTGTTGGTGATCCCTAAGAAAATGATACCGAATGGCTATGTGCTTAGTGCGGCTATGCTCGACGGGATTGTCGGCCATCTTGATTGCACTCTCATTATCACATAGCAAAGGGACCTTGGTTAATTTGTAACCGTAGTCCCGCAGGGTTTGCCTCATCCAAAGCAATTGCGCGCAACAATGGCCTGCGGCAATGTACTCGGCTTCGGCGGTGGAAAGAGCGACCGAATTTTGCTTCTTTGAAGCCCAAGACACCAAGGATCTTCCCAAGAACTGGCAAGTCCCCGATGTGCTCTTCCTATTGATTTTGCACCCTGCCCAATCGGCATCCGAATAACCAATTAAATCAAATGTGGATCCCCGAGGGTACCAAAGTCCAAACTTAGGAGTATAAGCCAAATATCTCAAGATTCGTTTTACGGCCGTAAGGTGGGATTCCTTAGGGTCGGATTGGAATCTTGCACACATGCAAACGGAAAGCATAATGTCCGGTCGAGATGCACATAAATAAAGGAATGAACCAATCATCGACCGGTATACCTTTTGATCCACGGACTTACCTCCCGTGTCGAGATCGAGATGCCCATTTGTTCCCATGGGAGTCTTGATGGGCTTGGCATCCTTCATTCCAAACTTGGTTAGAATGTCTTGAGTGTATTTGGTTTGACAAATGAAGGTGCCCTCTTGGAGTTGCTTGACTTGGAATCCTAGAAAATACTTCAACTCCCCCATCATCGACATCTCGAATTTCTGTGTCATGATCCTACTAAACTCTTCACATGTAGACTCGTTAGTAGACCCAAATATAATATCATCAACATAAATTTGGCATACAAACAAGTCATTTTCAAGAGTTTTAGTAAAGAGTGTAGGATCGGCCTTGCCGACTTTGAAACCATTAGCAATAAGGAAATCTCTAAGGCATTCATACCATGCTCTTGGGGCTTGCTTGAGCCCATAAAGCGCCTTAGAGAGCCTATAGACATGGTTAGGGTACTCACTGTCTTCAAAGCCGGGAGGTTGCTCAACATAGACCTCTTCCTTGATTGGTCCGTTGAGGAAGGCACTTTTCACGTCCATTTGATAAAGCTTAAAGCCATGGTAAGTAGCATAGGCTAATAATATGCGAATTGACTCAAGCCTAGCTACGGGTGCATAAGTTTCACCGAAATCCAAACCTTCGACTTGGGAGTATCCTTTGGCCACAAGTCGAGCTTTGTTCCTTGTCACCACACCATGCTCATCTTGCTTGTTGCGGAAGACCCATTTGGTTCCTACAACATTTTGGTTAGGACGTGGAACTAAGTGCCATACTTCGTTCCTTGTGAAATTGTTGAGCTCCTCTTGCATCGCCATCACCCAATCCGAATCTTGAAGTGCTTCCTCTACCCTGTGTGGCTCAATAGAGGAAACAAAAGAGTAATGTTCACAAAAATGTGCAACACGAGATCGAGTGGTTACCCCCTTATGAATGTCGCCGAGGATGGTGTCGACGGGGTGATCTCGTTGGATTGCTTGGTGGACTCTTGGGTGTGGCGGCCTTGGTTCTTCCTCATCCTCCTTTTCTTGATCATTTGCATCTCCCCCTTGATCATTGCCATCATCTTGAGGTGACTCATCTTCTTGATTTTGCCCTTCATCAACTTGAGCCTCATCCTCATTTTGAGTTGGTGGAGATGCTTGCGTGGTGGAGGATGGTTGATCTTGTGCACTTGGAGGCTCTTCAGATTCCTTAGGACACACATCCCCAATGGACATGTTCCTTAGAGCTATGCATGGAGCCTCTTCATTACCTATCTCATCAAGATCAACTTGCTCTACTTGAGAGCCGTTAGTTTCATCAAACACAACGTCACATGAGACTTCAACTAGTCCAGTGGACTTGTTAAAGACCCTATATGCCCTTGTGTTTGAGTCATAACCAAGTAAAAAGCCTTCTACAGTTTTAGGAGCAAATTTAGATTTTCTACCTCTTTTAACAAGAATAAAGCATTTGCTACCAAAAACTCTAAAGTATGAAATATTGGGCTTTTTACCGGTTAGGAGTTCATATGATGTCTTCTTGAGGATTCGGTGAAGATATAACCGGTTGATGGCGTAGCAGGCGGTGTTGACCGCTTCGGCCCAAAACCGGTCCGAAGTCTTGTACTCATCAAGCATGGTCCTTGCCATGTCCAATAGAGTTCGATTCTTCCTCTCCACTACACCATTTTGTTGAGGGGTGTAGGGAGAAGAGAACTCATGCTTGATGCCCTCTTCCTCAAGAAAGCCTTCAATTTGAGAGTTCTTGAACTCCGTCCCGTTGTCGCTTCTTATTTTCTTGATCCTTAAGCCGAACTCATTTTGAGCCCGTCTCAAGAATCCCTTTAAGGTCTCTTGGGTTTGAGATTTTTCCTGTAAAAAGAATACCCAAGTGAAGCGAGAATAATCATCCACTATTACAAGACAATACTTACTCCCGCCGATGCTTATGTAAGCAATCGGGCCGAAAAGATCCATGTGGAGTAGCTCAAGCGGCCTGTCGGTCGTCATGATGTTCTTGTGTGGATGATGGGCACCAACTTGCTTCCCCGCCTGGCATGCGCTACAAATTCTGTCTTTCTCAAAATAAACATTTGTTAATCCTAAAATGTGCTCTCCCTTTAGAAGCTTGTGAAGATTCTTCATTCCAACATGGGCTAGTCGGCGGTGCCAGAGCCAACCTAAGTTAGTCTTAGCAACCAAGCAAGTGTCGAGTTCAGCTCTATCAAAATTTACCAAGTATAGCTGACCCTCTAACACTCCCTTAAATGCTATTGAATCATCACTTCTTCTAAAGACAGTAACACCTACATCAGTGAATAGACAGTTGTAGCCCATTTGACATAATTGAGAAACGGAAAGCAAATTGTAATCTAATGAATCAACAAGAAAAACATTGGAAATGGAATGGTCAGGTGAAATAGCAATTTTACCCAAACCTTTGACCAAACCTTGATTTCCATCCCCGAATGTAATCGCTCGTTGGGGATCTTGGTTTTTCTCATATGAGGAGAACATCTTTTTCTCCCCTGTCATGTGGTTTGTGCACCCGCTGTCGAGTATCCAACTTGAGCCCCCGGATGCATAAACCTACAAAACAATTTTAGTTCTTGACTTTAGGTACCCAAACGGTTTTGGGTCCTTTGGCATTAGACACAAGAACTTTGGGTACCCAAACACAAGTCTTGGAACCCTTGTGTTTGCCCCCAACAAACTTGGCAACTACTTTGCCGGATTTGTTAGTCAAAACATAGGATGCATCAAAAGTTTTAAATGAAATAGCATGATCATTTGATGCATTAGGAGTTTTCTTTCTAGGCAACTTAGCACGGGTTGGTTGCCTAGAACTAGATGTCTCACCCTTATACATAAAAGCATGGTTAGGGCCAGAGTGAGACTTCCTAGAATGAGTTCTCCTAATTTTGCTCTCAGGATAACCGGCAGGGTACAAAATGTAACCCTCGTTATCTTGAGGCATGGGAGCCTTGCCCTTAACAAAGTTAGACAAGTTCTTAGGAGGGGCATTAAGTTTGACATTGTCTCCCCTTTGGAAGCCAATGCCATCCTTAATGCCGGGGCGTCTCCCATTATAAAGCATGCTACGAGCAAATTTAAATTTCTCATTCTCTAAGTTGTGCTCGGCAATTTTAGCATCTAGTTTTGCTATATGATCATTTTGTTGTTTAATTAAAGCCATATGATCATGAATAGCATCAATATCAACATTTCTACATCTAGTGCAAATAGTGACATGCTCAATGGTAGATGTAGATGGTTTGCAAGAATTAAGTTCAACAATCTTAGCACGAAGTATATCATTCTTATCTCTAAGATCGGAAATTGTAATTTTGCAAACATCAATATCTTTAGCCTTAGCAATTAAATTTTCATTCTCTAATCTAAGGCTAGCAAGAGATACATTCAATTCATCAATCTTAGCAAGCAAATCAACATTATCATCTCTAAGATTGGGAATTGAAACATCACAAACATGTGAATCAACCTTAGCATTTAAACTAGCATTTTCATTTCTAAGGTTGTCAATAATCTCACGACAAGTGCTTAGCTCACTAGACAATTTTTCACATTTTTCAACTTGTAGAGCGTAAGCATTTTTAACCTTAACATGTTTCTTGTTTTCCTTAATAAGGAGGTCCTCTTGGGAATCCAAAAGGTCATCCTTTTCATGAATAGCACTAACCAATTCATTCAATTTTTCCTTTTGAGCTATGTTAAGGTTGGCAAAAAGGGAACGCAAATTATCTTCCTCATCACTAGCATTGTCATCACTAGAGGATTCATATTTAGTGGGGGATTTAGATTTAACCTTCTTTTTGCCGTCCTTTGCCATGAGGCACTTGTGGCCGACGTTGGGGAAGAGGAGTCCCTTGGTGACGGCGATGTTGGCGGCGTCCTCGTCGTCGGAGGAGTCGCTTGAGCTCTCGTCGGAGTCCCACTCGCGACAAACATGGGCATCGCCGCCCTTCTTCTTGTAATACCTCTTCTTCTCCTTTCTTCTCCCCTTCTTGTCGTCGCCTCGGTCACTGTCACTAGATATAGGACATTTAGCAATAAAATGACCGGGCTTACCACACTTGTAGCAAACCTTCTTGGAGCGGGACTTGTAATCCTTCCCCCTCCTTTGCTTGAGGATTTGGCGGAAGCTCTTGATGACGAGTGCCATTTCCTCATTGTCGAGCTTGGAGGCGTCTATTGGTTGTCGACTTGGTGTAGCCTCCTCCTTCTCCTCCGTTGCCTTGAATGCAACGGGTTGAGCTTCGGATGTGGTGGGATCATCAAGCTCGTTGATCTTCCTCGAGCCTTCAATCATGCACTCAAAACTCACAAAATTCCCGATAACTTCCTCGGGGGTCATTTTAGTATATCTAGGATTACCACGGATTAATTGAACTTGAGTAGGGTTAAGGAAAATAAGAGATCTTAGAATAACCTTAACCATCTCGTGGTCATCCCATTTTACGCTCCCGAGGTTGCGCACTTGATTCACCAAGGTCTTGAGCTGGTTGTACATGTGTTGTGGCTCCTCCCCTTTGCGAAGCCGGAACCGACCGAGCTCCCCCTCGATCGTTTCCCGCTTGGTGATCTTGGTGAGCTCGTCTCCCTCGTGCGCGGTTTTGAGCACATCCCAAATCTCCTTGGCGCTCTTCAACCCTTGTACTTTGTTATACTCCTCTCTACTTAGAGAGGCGAGGAGTATTGTTGTTGCTTGAGAGTTGAAGTGCTCGATTTGGGCCACCTCATCCTCATCATAGTTCTCATCCCCTACCGACGGTACCTGTGCACCAAATTCAACAACATCCCATATACTTTTGTGGAGCGAGGTTAGATGAAATCGCATTAAATCGCTCCACCTGGCGTAATCTTCACCATCAAAAGTTGGTGGTTTGCCTAATGGGACGGAAAGTAAAGGTGTATGTTTGGAAATGCGAGGGTAGCGTAGGGGGATCTTACTATACTTCTTGCGCTCTTGGCGCTTAGAAGTGACGGAGGGCGCATCGGAGTCGGAGGTCGATGTTGATGAAGTGTCGGTCTCGTAGTAGACCACCTTCCTCATCCTCTTGTGCTTGTCGCCTTTCCGACGTGGCTTGTGGGAAGAAGATTTTTCCTTCTTCTCTTTGTGGTGAGAAGAGGAAGACCTTTTCTCCTTCCGTTTGGAGGAGTCCTTCTTCTTCACCTTCCTCTTGGTGCGGGATTCTTCCGATGAAGTGCTCCCGTGGCTTGTAGTGGGCTTTTCGCCGGTCTCCATCTCCTTCTTGGCGTGATCTCCCGACATCACTTCGAGCGGTTAGGCTCTAATGAAGAACTTGGCTCTGATACCAATTGAAAGTCGCCTAGAGGGGGGGTGAATAGGGCGAAACTGAAATTCTCAAAAATAATCACAACTACAAGCCGGGTTAGCGTTATAAATATAAACGAGTCCGCGAGAGAGGGAGCAAAACAAATCGCAAGCAAATGAAGAGTGTGACACGCGGATTTGTTTTACCGAGGTTCGGTTCTTGCAAACCTACTCCCCGTTGAGGAGGCCACAAAGGCCGGGTCTCTTTCAACCCTTCCCTCTCTCAATCGGTCCCTCGGACCGAGTGAGCTTCTCTTCTCAAATCTCTTGGGAATCAAACTTCCCGCAAGGGCCACCACACAATTGGTGCCTCTTGCCTCAATTACAAGTGAGTGTTTGATCACAAGAAAGAATCAAGAAAGAAAGAAGCAATCCAAGCGCAAGAGCTCGAAAGAACACAAGCAAATCTCTCTCTCTAATCACTAGAGCGTTGTGTGGAATATGGAGAGGATTTGATCTCTTTGGTGTGTCTAGAATTGAATGCTAGAGCTCTTGTAGTAGTTGGGAAGTAGAGAACTTGGATACAATGAATGGTGGGGTGGTTGGGGTATTTATAGCCCCAACCACCAAAAGTGGTCGTTGGAAGGCTGTCTGCTCGATGGCGCACCGGACAGTCCGGTGCACACCGGACAGTCCGGTGCCCCCCTGCCACGTCATCACTGCCGTTGGATTCTGACCGTTGGAACTTCTGACTTGTGGGCCCTCCAGGGTGTCCGGTGCACACCGGACATCTACTGTTCCTTGTCCGGTGTGCCAGTATGGGCACGCCTGCCATCTGCGCGCGCTGTGCGCGCATTTATTGCACCGCAGAGAGCCGTTGGCGCGGAGGTAGCCGTTGCTCCGGAGTCGCACCGGACAGTCCGGTGCACACCGGACAGTCCGGTGAATTATAGTGGACTAGCCGTTGGAGTTTCCCGAAGCTGGCGAGTTCCTGAGGCCGCTTCTCCATGGCGCACCGGACACTGTCCGGTGTACACCGGACAGTCCGGTGAATTATAGCCGAGTCGCCTCTGGGAATTTCCGAAGGTGGCGAGTTTGAGTCTGAGTCCCCCTGGTGCACCGGACATGTCCGGTGGCACACCGGACAGTCCGGTGCCCCAGACCAGGGGTGCCTTCGGTTGCCCCTTTGCTTCTTTGTTGAATCCAAAACTTGGTCTTTTTATTGGCTGAGTGTGAACCTTTTACACCTGTATAATCTATACACTTGGGCAAACTAGTTAGTCCAATAATTTGTGTTGGTCAATTCAACCACCAAAATTAATTAGGGACTAGGT
Source organism: Zea mays (assembly GCF_902167145.1). Classification (NCBI taxonomy): domain Eukaryota; kingdom Viridiplantae; phylum Streptophyta; class Magnoliopsida; order Poales; family Poaceae; genus Zea; species Zea mays. Next base: position 118,535,062 of record NC_050101.1, on the reverse strand, counting down.
GTAAGCCTAATTCCCTTTCATGGAGCGCACAACAGCCCAGCGGTTACAAGCATTCCTCCACTATCGCCCGGACCAGCGGGTGAAAGGGCGGACCGCCATGCAGGCGGCATGCAACCGCACCAAGGGGGCGCACCCTTTCGACTTCGACGCGTCCAGCTTGGAGGTCCAGGCCCACATGTCATGTAACCGGCGCGCCGGTTACTGCGTGCAAGAAACTGCACCGCCACTCGTGCCAGTACCGCGCCTTCTCGACTGCGGGACCGGTGCCGCGACTCGAGGCAACCCCGCACATGACCCAATAGTGCCAACCGAGCACATCGGTCACGGGTCAATCAGCCGAGGGAGAAGGCGCGACGGTCGATACGGCAAGAAATGGGCCGGCAATAATGGCGGCAGCAGGCGGGCAGAAGCAGCGGTCAAATCGTCTGCAGGCTCACGTCCCCTCCTGGGACAGCGAGAGAGCCCTCTCCCACGGCGTGAAGACGACGCACCCGTGTTCCGTTCCTCGAACGGCTCACGCACGCACAACGGCTACCCCGCCAACCACTCGTCCTGTCGCATTAACTCTGCGGCAGGGCAGGCGACACCTTTGGCAGGCAAAGCGGGCGACGCTTCACCTCCGCCATAATGACCGCGTCAAAAAAGGTGCGCCACGTTGTTCAATTTCGTATCCTTTTCCTCTTCCCCTTTCTCTCTCTTGCTACAGGGACCGGGAAAGGGGATACTCCGAAAGGGATCCTTCTCCGCGAAGGAAGCGGGCCCTGAGCCCCCCTACTGATCAGAGGTTCGAAGGCTGGCCCCTCGGAGGGGTTCAACAGCCGCCTCAGAGCACTCGGGCTCCGCGCCCACTACTGGTCAGAGGTTCGAAGGCTGGCCCCTCGGAAGGGTTCAACAGCCGCCTCAGGCCACTCGGGCTCCGCGCCCACTACTGATCAGGGGTTCGTAGGCTGGCCCCCGAAGGGTTCGACAGCCGCCTCAGAGCACGCAGAGCGAGGGATGACCCTGGGTACGTTCGATACATAACCAAGGCTCGGGCTACGCTCCTGAGGTACCCTAGGACATTTCTGAGACCAGCGGGAGCGATTTTGTAACGGAATCCCACCAGAGGGAGGCATCGAGCCCTCAGACCCCGTCAAAAGGGGACCGGGTCCGGCGAATCACCCGCAGGTACTTTTGGAGCGCGCCTCCGGGCCACTAGCCGACCCCTAACGAATGGGGCATGGGCGTCCACTCGGATTACCCGCTAGCAACTCACTGGAGACACCATGTTCGGCGCCCTCCGAGGGAAACATGGCGCTTTCCCCCCTCCTCCTTGCGGAAAGGCAACACAGGGGCGTATGAAAAAAGCCGAGTCTATCCTTGACCGTCCTCTCGCTCTGTGCGAAGGCTCGGGGGGCTGCTCTCGCAAACCCGGCTCCGGCCAAACCGTTGACAGCGTCAACATACCAGCCCGAGAACATGGGACTCGACTATGCACCCGAGCTACGGCCAGTTCGCATGAGGGAACAACCAAACCGGCCGAGCCATCACGAAAGGCACTAAGACCTCGAAGGAGTCAAAACACTCCTCCGAGGCCTCAGGGGCTACACCCGGCGGGTGCGCCCGCGTGCACCCACCGGAACAAAATGCAACCGAGAAAGGCCAGTCCCCTTGCAAAAAGTGCGACAAAAGCCTCCAAGCGAGTGCCAACACTCCCTTCGAGGCTCGGGGGCTACTGTCGGGGACCATAATTAGGGGTACCCCCAAGACTCCTAATCTCAGCTGGTAACCCCCATCAGCACAAAGCTGCAAAGGCCTGATGGGCGCGATTAAGGTCAAGGCTCAGTCCACTCAAGGGACACGATCTCGCCTCGCCCGAGCCCAGCCTCGGGCAAAGGCAGCCGACCCTGGAGGATTCACGTCTCGCCCGAGGGCCCCCTCAAGCAACGGACACACCTTCGGCTCGCCCGAGGCCCAGTCTTCGCAGAGAAGCAACCTTGGCCAGATCGCCATGCCAACCGACCGTATCGCAGGAGCATTTAATGCAAGGATCGCCTGACATCTTATCCTAACGCGCGCTCCAGTCGACAAGGCCGAAGTGACCGCAGTCACTTCGCCGCTCCACTGACTGACCTGACAGGAATACAGCGCCGCCTGCCCTGCTCCGACTGTCGTGTCACTCGCCAGAGTGAGGTCGACAGCGGCTAAGTCCAGCCTCGGGTGACATAGGAAGCTCTGCCTTGCCCGACCCTAGGGCTCAGCCCCCGTCTCGGCCTCGGAAGATGGACTTCACCTCGCTCGACCCCAGGGCTCGGACTCAACCACGACCAAGAAGACGACGAACTCTGCCTCGCCCGACCCCAGGGCTCGGACTCGGCTTCGGCTCCGGAAGACGACGAACTCCGCCTCGCCCGACCCTAGGGCTCCGACTCAGCTTCGGCTCCGGAAGACGACGAACTCTGCCTCGCCCGACCCCAGGGCTCGAACTCAGCCTCGGCTCTGGAAGACGACGGACTCTGCCTCGCCCGACCCCAGGGCTCGGACTCAACCTCGACCTCGGAGGAATCGCCACCTCGCCCAAACTCGGGTCCAGACCGGCCACGTCGCCAGGGGGCCATCATTACCCTATCCCTAGCTAGCTCAGGCTATGGGGAACAAGACCGGCGTCCCATCCGTCTCGCCCCAGTAAACAAATAATGATGACACCCCGCACGCTCCATGACGACGGCAGCTCCCAGCCCCTTACGTCAGCAAGGAGACGTCAGCAAAGACCCGACAGCCCCGACAGCTGTACTTCCGCAGGGCTCCAGCGCTCCTCCGACGGCCACGCCATCACATGAACAGGGTGCCAAAACCTCTCCGACTGCCACGACGGCATGTACTTAGGACTCTAGCTCCTCTCTGCTAGACACGTTAGCACATTGCTACACCCCCCATTGTACACCTGGGCCCTCTCCTTACGTCTATAAAAGGAAGGTCCAGGGCTCTCGTACGGAGAGGTTGGCCGCGCGGGAGAACGGGCCGGCGCATAAGGCTCTCGCTCTCTCTCTCTCCCACGCGAACGCTTGTAACCCCCTACTGCAAGCGCATCCAGCCGCCCTGGGCGCAGGACAACACGAAGGCCGCGGTTTCCCTTACTGTTCTCCCCTCTTTGTGTCCCGTGTCGCGCCGACCCATCTAGGCTGGGACACGCAACAATAATTTACTCGTCGGTCCAGGGACCCCCCGGAGTCGAAACGCCGATAACTTCATAAAACTCATGTACCAGTATCGGATACCATATCGGATACGGATACTTCCCGATACGTATTTAGGACGTATTAGAATTTTCTATGGATTTAAATAAATAAAAAAGCTGGATACTTCTGTGCTACTGTAGCGAGCAGCCAAAGGAACGAAGCCTCCCTGCCTCCTGTATGCGTCAAACCTGAAGTGAACCGAAGGAAAATTAAATAAATTTGCGTCTTCATACCAACGTAGAGCTCTTGCAGGAAAATGATTTGTTTTAACATGAAACTGGGTGCTCTTAAGACATGATGATCTGCCAGGAAAAGCTAGCATCTGAGCATTTCCAACAGATATGCCTTGGCATAGCATGATTTTCGCATACAAGCAAATAAGCTGAGTGTTTGGTCTGACACTGAAATCATGTAGCAGTAAACGACGCAAACCCAACACGGATTAGCCTATTTATCGTGCACATAAGTTCTGCTCCCCGTAGAACTCATTTCAATCGACAAACAAAACCTCTATCTTATATATCTTCTTTAATAATATATATGCCACATCAATCTCTACTAACTATTAAGGGGGTAGTGTAGACTGCCCCCGCTCCTACCTCCCGCCCTGCAACGGCCGCATGCCCCGCCGTCCGCCGCGCGCCCACGCGCCCCCATACGCTGCCGCGAAACCACCGCTCCTGCACACCCGCGCCGCGAAACAACCGCTCCCGCACGCCCGCGCCGCGAAACCACCACTCCCGCAACGCCCGCGCCGGCGAATCCCGCACGCCCGCAACGGCCACAGCCGCCACACGACCCGCTGTCCGCCGCTTCCCCCAATCCCGCAAAGGCCGCCTGCGCCAGCGAAAACCCCATCCCCCACCTACCCCACCGCCATGGCCGAGCTCCAAGACGACCACCGCCCCGAGGGGTACGATCCCGACTCCCGCGCCAGCGCCGGTGCCGAACCGGTCGGCATCGAGATTCGCCGCTCGCGGGCAGGGCTCGGGGCGGAGGAGCCTGTGTTGGCTCCGACGCCGACGCTGGCGCCGGTGGAGAAGCCTCAGGAGGTGTCGGAGCGGGAGTGTAGGCAGCAGGAGGAGATGGCAGCAGAGCTAAGGACGCGGAAGAGCACGTAGTGGAAGGGCCGGAGGGTGGTGTGGGACTACCGCAAGGCCGAGAGGGCACTCGCGCAGCTGGAGAACTGGGAGGTGGAGCCACAGGCAAACCCGGGACGTCGGCGTCGAGGTCGGGCACGAAGGCACGGAGGCCGTGGGAGCGGCGGTGGCCCGAGAGGTCGGCCGCGAAGCAGGCAAACCCGGACCGTGCAAGGAAGACCGCCGTGGACTGGAACGTCCAGCTGATGTCGTTGCCGTAGCCATGGACCATGAACACGAGCGCCCTGGGTAAACAAAAATGGCCTTAGCAAGTTCATCTCTGATTAATTAACTCATAGTGACTGACCAGCTGGTTGGTGCCTCTGCCAGTGGTGTAGATGACCAGCGATTACCTTCTGACGCGCGCCAGGATCAGTGGTCGTCGGTATGGGTAGCCGACGGCGGCTGATGGCCTTCAGCTTCAGGACTGACCGAGATCCCTAATTATTGGGTCAGCTACACCCTACTTATTATTGAGTTTTTTTGCTATAATAAACCTCATTACATGCACCAATTTAGTGAATGATAAGGTATGTACTGCCTGTTATTCTGCAGTCGAAGTTAAACTTTCATCCAAGGTGTCAGTCAATGATAAATAAGAACATGCACTTCACCCTTATTTAGATAATCCAGACAAAAGAATTTTGGGCAAGGACAATCTTGATGGAACATAGGAACTTTCAATTCCAGAATGAACCAAATAAAAGGCTGAAATTTAGCTGATACAGAGGCCTAATGAGTTATTTATTGGTTTGAGCTCTAAACATCTATTTATGCGTTCATTATGTACATTCTTCTGGTCAAATCATGCACACCTGTATGCTTAGTCATTTTTTTCTTGAACGCGCAGGAGAGCTGCGCATCATTATATAAGAAGAAAAAGTCCAAAATAAACCTGCTTAGTCATTTTAAGTCGATGCATATCAGTAGCCACAGATATCCATGTTTATCACCTACACAAGCTAACAATAACAGTTATGGGTGAGAAAGTGTCTTAGTTCACTGATCACACACATATTTTTGTGACAGATTGGGATGGCATCAGAAATCTTGTAAGTGCCTTGCCACAGACAATCAAGAGACTGGTTCTTGTGTCATCTATTGGTGTTACAAAATACAATGAGATACCATGGAGGTATAATACCTTATGATTCTGAAGAGGGTATTTACAGCTGAATTTCACGACATCATAGTATGATAGTAATGCTAAAGGTTACCCTTCTAAAACAATATGCAAGACATGTTTTACATGTAAATCTTTGTTTTATAAACAGCGTATATTAGCCAATTTTCACAACCAACTTCCTGTCAGGCAGTATCTTTGCCTTTCACGTTGGTATTTGTATTACCACTCTGTTTTATGTTCCATAACTTTAACCTTGGTCCTTGAGCAATCATGCTATGTATTTTTCAGCATCATGAATCTGTTTGGTGTGCTCAAGTACAAGAAGATGGGAGAAAACGTTGTTCGCAATTCAGGAATACCATTCACGATTATCAGGTATTGTCACACCCGGGTTTCGGGGCACCAAGACCCGGGCGCGAACATAATCACCAGGTGTGCTGGGACCAAGTCTCACACATATGATGAATCATGGCACAGGATCGAATGTCACAACTTTACTATATAATAGAGGTTCTATACAAAATAAGCAATTACATTATAAGGAGACAACGGTCCAGCAACCCAAAGTTGACTGGGAGACGACGACCTAGACCTCTCACGAACACACAACAGCATCCTCCATGCGCCTCATCCTGTGGTACCTGATCTTGACCTGTGGGGGGGTGTGAGACAGCAAGAGTGAGCTCACATACGTTCATCGCTCAACAAGTTGTGGGGAATAATGTGCATGAACTCGCCAAAGGTGGGAGCTCACGTGAAGTGTAAGGTTTACCAAAGGAGATGGTTAGAGCTGAGCATTGCTTTTAAAGTTGGTCAAAATTTTATTAGCAGTTACTAAGTATAAGTAAATACCAACCCAATTAAATAGTTGAACAAAAGTAACAACATCACCTGCGATGCAATGCATATGACAAATTGAATTTAGTTCCATAAATTAATCATGTGAGGGTCCGAGCTGCTCTTGACCGTGAGCACGGCTAGTATACCAGTTTTACACTCTGTAGAGGTTGCGCATCTTTACCCACAAGTCATGTTACCCATATACCAAGGGATCATGACTTCCCATACACCTCTACCGAGGAGGCGAGGCAGGGTAACACTACGAGGCCTTTACAAAGTTCCACTAGCTTCAGAAAACCCGCTACAGTTTATAGGAAGCTCCAATGCAGGGACCCCTCGCATGACCGCCATCGCAGCAAAATCATCCCAAGGGCCTCCCTACACTGACCACTCCCCTACTACCCTTGCCCCTTTCGGGTAAGGTAGTCTTCCACTAGCTTTCCTAATTAATCAGCCAAGGGCGTCCCATTAAACCCTTGTGGTAGCACTGTTTTCCCGGGTGGTCGCTCCATGTTCCAATTAACATAATGATCTTATCATGAACAGTAATAATAAACAAATAATAAAAGTGTGATCATGAATATTGTATCTTCATACCCAAAACCACATAAAGCACTAGCAAGCACTACCTAAAGAGTTCAGTGGTAAACAAGGTATAAAGATAGACAAACTAGGGTAACCTATTGGGTCCCATCAAAATTAACCTATGCAGATCATTATGATTAATTAGAACATGACTGGGTAAAAAGAAGTGATCAAGGGCACAACTTGCCTGGGACTTGAGATTCTAGGTACAAGGATGATCTTCAGATGACTCGTGACCTCACGCTAGTCGTAGCAATACAAACAAGCAGTGTATAGGCAAAATTAACATCACACCAAACATGTAAACAAAATACATAATAATAATCTACACATTAAAATAAGATTCTAGGAACATAAATCATTAATTTTGAGTTGCAGATTTTAAGTTATGAATTTCTGAAGTTAATAAGCATCTAGAATAGATTAATCCAAATGAACAATTTTAATTTAAGTTTTATGGTTAAACAATGTTACTAGTTGATAGACAATGTTAATACGAAATTACTGGCACTGGAATGGATTAAAAATGAGCTAAGATGAATTTTCTATCAATTATACAAGTTTTTGCAATTATTTTTATACTAAAACCTATTTTCTTTATTAATTTTGAATTTCCAAAGGGTTGTGGACTGCGGACATAAAACTCCAGAAGTCCAGGGTCTAAACTGCGAAAAACAAGGCCTATTGGTATTGATTTTATAACTTTAGGGGACGACGGGTTTATTATAACAAAACCGAGGGGCTCTTATGCAAAACTACGTATCCGAAGGGGTATTGTTGCTTTTCGGCCGTCCGATCAGTAATGGACTACCACGATTAGATCGCCAAACTGGAATACTCCTACGCCATCACAGCCACACGCGACAAGATCAATGGCTCTGATTTAATGTGCGGGAGAGAATACGCAAACAACCGATCTGGCCATCCGTTGAAGATCAAACGGCTAACGTGCTTCTTCCTCCCCCGACTATCAAGCACAGCATCCGTTTCAAACCACTCCCATCCGACCTGGACCTGACGAGGACAGTGAGACCGGTGGTGAAGATCGCTGTGGGATCCCCAACCCCCACCGCCCACGGCTCGCCACATTCATGCGGATGTACGGCCATCACGCGAGGTGTCCGTTGAATCGAGCAGAGAGAGTGCAGAGTCACAGAGAGGGCCTCGCGGCTCGCGCGGCGAGGGAGTCCTCCACAGTGGCCGCAATGGTAGAGCAAATGCCTCGACGTCCTGGTTCCCCGTTCTCCATACTGGAGGCATCTACTCAATGCGTACGAGTTAGCAAGTAACCTAGGAGCACATACTTGTATTTTCTGACGGTAGCAGAGTTGATCCTTGGTGCGTGCAGACTCCATGCTCGGACTGCTCCATCGCGCTTTCCACATGGTGGTGGAGAAAAATTCCGTCGCAGGAGCTCCCTGGCCGTGGTTTGATGGGTCAAGGAATACGCGGGAGGCACGATTTTATACTACCACCGGTCGGTTTGGGGAGGATTGAACAGAGCTCGGATTTCTCGCAGGTTGTTGAGATTGTCGCGCCATCCGCGGGGAAGGTGAACCCAACCGCCCGATTCACCCGGTGAGAACGACGCCCTTGACCGGCGACCCCACGGTAAGAGCGCTACAATTTGGGGACGGTTGGTTGGCGAGGTCCCACGCGCGATCTGTTGGGGATTTGGATGAGGTTTTGCGGTAGAAATCGTCACGGACGATGGTTGGGGAAGAATCTGAGGAGGAGGTCCCACCTATCGGTCGGCCAAGCACGCGTACCAGGTGGCGAATGAGACTGATCAGTGGGTCCCGTGTGTCAACGAGTAGGAGCGCCAATGGGCTATCTGGTTTCCCCAACTGGGCCAAGCAGGAGCAAGGAAAGAAGTGGGTCGCAGGTGGGGACTTCGACCCAAAATGAGGTTTTCTTCCTTTTCTCTTTTTCTTTTCTATTTTCTTTTTATGATTTCTATTTCAAAAACATGACTCAACTTTGAATTTTAGGCACAATTCTATTATGGATAGAAATCCTAATTTCATATTTATTATTATTATTATTTATCCTCCCCTCACCATTTAATTCATTCAAGACGAATTACATGATTATCATAATTATCTTTCTCAACTCTTTTCAAATCCATGTTTGCTCTTCAAATTTCCAAGTGTCCAAATTCATACTAATGTGAATATAACTTCAATTGTTTACAATGTTATTATTTATTCTTCTCCTTGTTATTTATTCATGGGAGGAATAAATGGTTTCCTTTAAAAAAATTCCTTTCTCATATTTTTTTATTCCCTAATTCCCAAAGCATTATAATACTATATTTGTTGATTTATTATATTATTATTTTTCTACTAATTTTGGGTCTTACAGGTATTCAGGTTTGTTCACAGAGAAGTTTTTTGGTGGGATCATAGATATATTATTCTGACATGATACAAGCTGTTTGTAGGCCTGGAAGATTGACAGATGGACCCTACACTTCATATGATCTTAATACACTTCTTAAAGCTACAGCTGGGGAGCAACGAGCAGTAGTCATAGGCAAAGGTTATTTCTTTTGTTCACCTGCATTTTATGATGACACTTTTGTTTTGATAAGATTTTTGCTTCTTCTAACACCTTATACCTACTAGGCGACAAGCTTGTGGGGGAAGTTATTAGACTTGTGGTGGCAGAAGCTTGTATCCAAGCTTTAGACATTGAATCTACTGAAGGACAGATATATGAGATTAATTCAGTGAAGGTACTCATTTTTTTCTAGAATAGGTACACTTAGTTATTAGTAATTAGCTAATTATCATCAGGTCTCAATCGAGATATAATGTGATTTAGTCCCTTAAAATTTTCAATCTCTTTATTTTTCTCGAACACACAACATAGTTGTGTATCATTTAGTTAATAGAGGAAGGTTGTTAGCATATAGGCCCTAACTGCCTTATAATTACAACATGTGCCACTAACCAACTGAGGAAGACGAAGTCCCAACAACCTAAAACCTATTCTGGCAGCAGAAATGACTGTAGTTCCCTTCATTCTTTGCCCCTGCTGTCTGCTGTACACCAGTGATCTTTCATTAAGCACATCTTGCAGCACATTTTTTGGTTCTGGGCTCTAGAGATGCAGAATTGGATTATTGAAGGCACAATGTTCTGGTGCTTTACACAACTCCCAAGCAACCAATTGGACCAGACTGTTGGATCCTTTTGCAATGTCTTTTATCCATCCTTTTTAGAGCACCATACCACAAGCTAGAGAGGAGATAACTCTGTGTGGCATTGGCATCCCTGCTTGGAGGATGACCCTATAGTGGTTTAGCTTTTTAGACAGCTAAACTATTCAACATATGGCTTAATTGCAAGACCTGGTACCAAACCGCTAGCTCTCATGATTATTGCATGGTGTTTTTTATCATTACCTAGATCCTTACCTTTTAAAACTTTAAATTTTGCTTACCTTCAAATTAAAATAGACACTTACTGAAGCTGCCTCTCCTATCATGGGATGCATTATTGTGACTTTAGCATAAATATGGGTGCTGAATCGACTAGAGTTGCATATCAAGATGGAACTCCTTAGACGTGCATTTTTCTTATTTTCTGGTTATCTAAGTGAAATCTATGTATATCTCTACTAACTATTAAGGGGATAGTGTAGACTGCCCCCGCCTCGAGCAGCCAGCACGACCGCCAGCAACCGCCTCCGCCCACGCCCGCCGCGAATCCCGCCGCACGACCGCCCACCCGCCCGCCGCGAATCCCCTCCCGCAACCCACAACGCCCGCGGCGAATCCCCCACATGAACCAGCCGCAAGACCGCCAGCAGCCGCCTCCGCACGCGGCGAATCCCTTCGCGCGAATCCTCCTCGGCTACGGCGCGCAGTGGATGGTTGTGTCCGGGGCCGTCGCGCCGCTCCCCTACTGGCAGATGCGTGTCTTCCTCTGCCTCGGCGGGAACAACACCACGTGGATGAACACCGCCGTGCTCGTCACCTGCATCCGCAACTTCCGCCGGAGCAGGGGCCCCGTCTCCGGCCTGCTCAAGGGCTACGTCGGCCTCAGCACCGTCATCTTCACCGACACCTACTCCGCGCTCTTAAGTCTCTACTGTAGACTGCCCCCGCCTCCCTCCGCCCGCCGCAATCCGTTCGTCGCGGCCCCGAGAAAGCCGTACCTGCACCCGCACATGCCGCGACCACCGCAAACAATCGCGCCTCCCTCCGCCCGCCCGCCCGCCGCAAAACCCGCCGCAATCCGTTCGCGCGCAGCCCCGAGCAATCCCGAGCAATCCGTCGTTGCAAGCAAGTGGCTTTGGAGTTCTGGTAAGCCAAACAAGTGCAGTTAATACCTCGGTCCTCGTGGCGACAGCGGAAACTCCTCGCTCCGCAGCCGGTAAACGCCAGCCCCCGCGACAGCGCGATCCCTGGCGTAGCCTGTCCGCTGGCGCACTCCTCAGCCCCTGATGTCCACGCTTGCGCTCCCGGTCCCCACGTGCGGTCCTAGCCCACGCTGTCGCGCCGTAACTTCGGCGGGCAGCCGCACTGCCGCCGGCATGCCCCAGGCCGTGCCCCGCGTCGTCCTCTCCCGACCGATGGCAACGGAAACCCTGGTGACTTGTGAGAATTTTTTTCTCTTCCCATTCTCTTCTTCTTTGCAAGATCCGAAAAACTGTAACCCTAATTTTCTGTGATCTAGATATTGGTTGATTACTTTTTTGAAAGACATATTGGTTGATTACTTACGCATATGTGCTCCGATTGGCCTTTCCAAAAATATTTTTTTTACCATGTATTTTTTGGTTATGCATATGTCCTCCAATCTGATATGGCTTTCCCAAAAAATGAATGGTGGATCACAATGTGGACCGCTGCAAGCTAAGAATTGCAGAAAGTATGGTTTGGCTGTTGCAAGACTAATAAGTATCAATTATTTGATACTGAATATTTGCGTTTTGTCTCCTGCATCGTCATCAGTCCAATGCATCTCTGAATCAGAAGGGGTCTGATGCTCTATATGCTGATGATGCAATGAAGGTATAGTCTACGTTGAATAAAATGACTTCTATTGTACTATGTGCACTTATGGAGGTGCATGAGGTGTAACCATGAGCTTCTAGGAGATGATGATGAAGGTGATTTGGAAAATGGACAAGTTAGCAAAAGGAGACGTACTGCTACTAATTTGAGCATGAGAAAATCTTCAAACAGGTACATGATCAATGTACTTCAAATATTTTCTTGTTTCTGGTTTGTAATGGGGCACTGTCGGGCACTAATAGAGTTCTATTTTCTTTTCCTGTGGCAGAGTTTCTGCTTCTGTTTATTCTGCTGTGCAGAAACTATGCTTGATATTGGGTTTTATTAAGGAACTGCTCACAACAGTGCGCTTGTCAGATAGTTGTATTCTGCAATTAGCGAAAACATGCTTTACTACATTCTTGGTGGATAATATGCAGCTATTACAATTGAAAGCGATTGGGGTTATGTGCTCAGTCTTTTTTATGCACATTCAGTTTTCAAAGAATTTGCTCACATTCAAATCCTTGTGCATGTGTTTTCATCTGATAAAGGCTATGTTCAAGTAAATGGATTTGGTCCAACTTAAGAAAATCTAATCTAATTATTCTAAATCTCTTCTTCTCTACTGTATAAAAAGCACCAGTTTCTACAGTTCCACACCCTTCCTTTTTCCACTTTGTACAAAAACAAAGTAAAATTGTGCATAAGTGGGGTTCAAGTCCTTGTTGTTAACTCTACATTCATATCCACCTAACCAACAAAATACATATATTTTATATTTTATTAAAACAAAGTTTATCTGTATAATATATAGAAACTGTATAATATATAGAAACTGTAAATGTACATGCATCTGACTACCCCTAAATTATTGAGATTGAGCGCAACCAACAGTTCAAATAGAGCACAAATTATTATAAAGATTTAGAACATGTTTAAACAATTATCAATTTAAACAAAACAATTATACCGTAGCAACGCACAGGTACACACCTAGTCAATATATTTAATACCCATGGAACTTTTTTTTGAGAGAACAGGAGGGGGAGCCCCTACTGAAAATTTTATTTAAACTAGAAAGAAAACATTGTTTAGAACAAACAAGTAGACGTATTACAGAAGGTTAGGGAGAGTTTCTACTGCCATTGCTGAAGCCATGCTGGGATCGCAGAATCGAATCTACCCAGAGCTCTATGAGTCACTAGGTGTCGGGGACCGTAATTAGGGGTACCCCCAATGCACCTTAATCCGACTGGAAAACATCTTCAGAACAAACCATAAACGACCGATAAAGTGTGGGCTTCGTCTATTAAGGGACGCGACCTCATCCGAGCCCAGCCTCGGGCAAGGGCAGTAGGCCCGGACGAATTCTCGCCTCGCCGAGGGTCCCCTCAGCCAGCAGGCACACCCTCGGCTCGCCCGAAGCACAGCTCGGGCAGCCTTTGTCGTGAAGCGACCTCGTCCGAATCGCCTTACCAACCGACCGTATTGCATGCGCATTTAATGCGGGGATCGCCTGACACCTTATCCTGACACGCGTGCCTCAGTCGGCAAGGTCGAAGTGACCGCAGTCACTTCGCCCCTTTTACTGACCGTTCTGACAGAAAAATAGCACTGTTCACCCCGCTCCGGCAACTATGCCAGCCACCAGGGGAAGGCTGACAACGGCAAGTCACGACCTCCCTCGAGTTCGGCTTCGGGCGCAACAGGGAGCTCTGCCTCGCCCGACCCCGGCCTCGGCCTCAACCTCGGCCTCGGGAGAAGGTCTTTGCTTCACCTAGCCCTGGGCCTCGGCCTCAGCCTCGGCCTCAGGGAAGTCGCCGCCTCGCCCGACCTCGGCCTTGTATCAGCTACGCTACTAGGGGTCCATCATTGCCCTATCCCTAGCTAGTCACCTCAGGCTATGAGGGAACAAGACTGGTGTCCTGTCTAAGTTACTCCGGTAACAGGTAATGATGGTTCCCCGCGTGCGCCCATGACGTCGGGTGCTCTCAAACCCCCTACAGAAGCAAGGAAACGTCAGCAGGATCCATGCCGCACGGCCACGTCGGTACATCTACAGGGCTCAAGGCACTCCTCCGACGGCCACGTTGGTACACCTACAGGGCTCAAGGCACTCCTCCGACGGCCACATCGGTACATCTACAGGGCTCAAGGCGCTCCTCCGACGGCCACGTTATTATCTGTACAGGGCTCAGGGCACATCCCTGCCAGCCACGTAGCTCCAAGGTACACCCATATTGTACAGCTGGGCATCTCCTTGTGTCTATAAAAGGGGGTGTCCAGGGCTCCACAGAGGAGGAGAGAGGGAGACGAACGTGCAGCGTACGAACACACGAACGCACGGCGCTGACGAGCAGAGGCAGCCAGAGTAGGAGAGACGCGGTACAAGCAGCCTCAGACGGCCCGCCTCAAGGCCGAACCCTCTCCTTCTCTCTCTCTCTCTCTCTCTCTCGCTCTCCCGCAACGCTTGTAACCCCTACTGCAAGCGCCCCCTGGTGCAGGATAATATAAGCCTCATCCCATCGCTTGTGTTCCATCTTGCATCGACCCATCTGGACAGGGGCACGCGGCACTAAAATTTACTAGTCGGTCAAGCTGAGGGCCCCCCGGGTCCGAAACACCGACAGTTGGCGCGCCAGGTAGGGGCTCGCTGCGTGCTAACGAATACTTTCCCGTTGAGTTCCAGATGGGTACCTTTCAGCAGCCTCTTCAGCCCGGGACGGTGCTCCACTTCGGAAGTCTCGAGTTCATGTCCCTCGACGACAGCTACGACATGGTACTGCTCCCTCCGTAGCATGACAACAACGATGGTCGACGGCTCGTCCGACGGAGGCAAACTCGACGACGACGACGACATCTCCCCGTGGCAGAAGAGGAACACCAGGTTTACCTCGCCACCCTCCTCGCCGGAGGAGACAGAGACGAGGCAACCGTGGCCAGGCAGGAGGCGGCACCTCATCGGCTGTCAAACCAGAGCGAGTCGACGACACCGGCACCCTCGCAGAGGATTTGCTAGGCGTTAGCCTCGTACCTGCGATAACGACGCAGTCCATCCCCGACGCGACTTCACCACCATCCATCGACCAAGAGGTACCGTCCGTTTCCCACCCTGTTCCCTTTAGATTTAGTTTCGATCCGCCAAGCGACCCCGCTTCGGTGAGCGCTTTCGCTAGGGCATATCCTGACCTTCCGGGGTACCATATGTGGTCCTCTTGGGACCGACTGACGACCGTCTCAACCTCTGGACCCGCGGGTTCCGAGGAAGAGGACGACCCCGACGTCAGTTGGGATTTCTCCGGACTCCGTGATCCTGGTGCCGTGCACGACTTCATGTCTGCATGTGACCACTGCCTCTTCGGCTGCTCTGATGATGGTCACAACCTTGGCAATGAGGGTTGCGACCCAACTCGCGAGTGCTACCACATCGATCAGGAGGATCACGACGGAGAAAACCACCTCGGTATGCTAGGGAGTGATGGCACCCTTGCACCTGCGTCTTGCGTTGAGATCCCGCGGGAGCTAGCCGTGGTCCAAGTCCCTGCGGGGGGTTAGGACACACAGTTTGAGCAACTCCGCGAGATGCAGGCCAAGCTCGACGAAGAAGCGGGGCGACTTGTGCAGCTCCGGCAAAACATCGAGCAGGAGTGGGCAGGCCAGGCACTCGCTGGAGGAGCGCGTCTTTGGGCCCAGGACATCCAGCGCCGCATTGCTGACGAAGCCAGGGCAATGCCGCCCCCAGCCTTCAACGGGGCTGGCCAGAGCCTAGCTGCAGCAGCAATGTTGCTTCGGACGATGTCGGAGCCATCCACCACCGAGGGGCGACGTATCTAGAGCGAGCTCAAGGGCCTCCTGGAGGACGCCGCTGTCCGACAAGCCGAGAGCTTTGCCTCCCGGAGGCGAGGAGACCCCTCGGAGCATCATGCAGCGCCCTCCCGACGCGTGCGGGAGGCCTCGGTCCACACTGAGCGCACACGAGACGGGACGCCTGCAGCCCCGGATCGCCTCGGCACCGAGCAACACCGTCGCCACCGTCGAGCCTGCCTCGAGGAGAAGGTGCGCCGAGGCTACCATCCCAGGCGCGGGGGACGCTACGATAGTGAGGAGGATCGAAGCCCCTCACCCGAGCCACCGGGTCTGCGAGTCTTCAGCCGGGCCATACGACGGGCGCCGTTCCCGGCCCGGTTCCGAGCCCCGACTACCATCACCAAGTACTTGGAGGAGACAAGGCCAGAGTTGTGGCTTGCGGACTACCGGCTGGCATGCCAGTTGGGAGGGGCGGACGATGACAACCTCATCATCCGCAACCTCCCCCTTTTCCTCTTCGATGCTGCTCGGGCCTGGCTGGAGCATTTGCCTCCTGCGCAGATCTCCGACTGGGACGACCTGGTCAAGGCTTTCGCTAGAAATTTCCAGGGTACGTATGTGCGCCCTGGGAACTCATGGGACCTCTGAAGCTACCGCCAGCAGCCAGGGGAATCCCTGCGAGAGTACATCCGGAGGTTTTTGAAGCAGCGTACCGAGCTGCCCAACATCACCGACTCGGACGTCATCGGGGCATACCTCGCTGGCACCACATGTCGAGACCTGGTGAGCAAACTGGGGCGCAAGACTCCTACCAAGGCGAACGAATTGATGGACATCGCCACCAAGTTTACCTCTGGTCAGGAGGCGGTCGAAGCCATCTTCCGAAAAGACAAGCAGCCTCAGGGAGGGCAGAAGGAAGACGCCGCCGAGGCGTCCGCCCAGCGTGGCGTGAAGAAGAAGGCCAAGAAGAAGGCGCAAGCGAAGCGCAACGCCGTCAACACGGATCTCGTTGCCGTCACCGAGCACAGGAACCCTCGGAAGCCTCCTGGAGGGGCCGACGCGTTCAACAAGATGCTCAAGGAGTCGTGCCCCTATCACCGGGGTCCCGTCAAGCACACCCTTGAGGAATGCGACATGCTCCGGTGCTACTTCAACAAGGCTGGACCCTCGGGAGAAGATGGCAAAGACCAGGGCAACATCAAGGGGGGCAATAAGGAAGAGGAGTTCTCGGAGGTCCACAACTGCTTCATGATCTACGGCGGACAGGTGGCGAACACCTCGGCTCGGCACCGCAAGCAAGAGCGCCGGGAGGTCTGCTCGGTGAGGGTGGCAGCGCCAGTCTACCTAGACTGGTCCGACAAGCCTATCACCTTCGACCAAGGCAACCACCTCGACTTCGTGCCGAGCCCAGGAAGGTACCCGCTCGTCGTCGACCCAATCATCGGCAACGTTAGGCTCTCCAAGGTCCTCATGGACGGAGGCAGAAGCCTCAACATCATCTGCGCCGAGACCCTAGAGCTCTTGGGGTTGATCGGTCCGAGATCCGGGCTGGTGCAGCACCCTTCCACGGGATCGCACCCGGAAAGCATATCCTGCCCCTCGGATAGGTTGACTTGCCCGTCTGCTTCGGAACTCCCTCCAACTTCCGAAAGGAAACCCTCACCTTCGAGGTAGTTGGGTTCCGAGGGACCTATCACGCGGTGTTGGGGAGACCGTGCTACGCCAAGTTCATGGCCATCCCCAACTACACCTACCTCAAGCTCAAGATGCATGGCCCCAAGGGAGTCATCACCGTCGGACCCACGTACCGCCACGCTTACGAGTGTGACGTGGAATGCGTGGAGTACGCCGAGGCCCTCGCCGAGTTCGAAGCTCTCATCGCCGACATGGATTGCATCTCCAAGGAGGCGCCCGACGTGAAGCGGCACGCCGACAACTTCAAGCCGACCGAGGCGGTCAAGTCCATCTCTCTCGACCCCAGCAACGACGCCGACAAGAAAGTCAGGATTGGCTCCAAGCTCGACCCCAAATAGGAAGCAGTGCTCGTCGACTTTCTCCGCGCAAACGTCGAAGTTTTTGCATGGAGTCCCTCGGACATGCCGGGCATACCGAGGGATGTCGCCGGGCACTCACTGGATATCCGAGCTAGAGCCCGACCCGTGAAGCAGTCCCTGCGCCGTTTTGATGAAGAAAAGCGCAGAGCCATAGGTGAGGAGGTCCACAAGCTGATGGCTGTAGGGTTCATCAAAGAGGTATTTCCATCCCGAATGGTTAGCTAACCCTGTGCTTGTGAAGAAAAGGGGGGGAATGGAGGATGTGCATAGACTACACTGGTCTGAACAAAGCATGTCCGAAGGTTCTGTAAGGAAAATGGACCCCGGGCCATTTGGCTAATTGAGTTTTGGTGTTTAATGAACAACACAATCCGTGAACTAATAAGTTTTCTAGTGTTTGTGTTTGTAGTTCACAGGATGCGAAGAGAATTGGACCAAGGCAATGAGGATGCAACACCTCAAAAGAAGACATAAAAAGATACATAGGAGTCCAATACTCAAGAACAAAGAAGCCCGAAGAAATCAGCGAAGAAATCCAAGATGAGGGCTGTCAGCCAGCGCCTGGTGGCGCACCGGACATTGGTGTCCGGTGTGCACCGGACTGTCCGGTGTGGCACCGGACAGTCTGCGCAGAGAGGCCGCAGACATGCGCTCTCTAGCTGTAGCACCGGACTGTCCGGTGTGCACCGGACTGTCCGGTGTGCCAACGGGCAGACGGCAACGGTCGGATCCAACGGTTGACTGCTACAGGCGCCAACGGACGACAGAAAGCTGCTGCTTTCTGTCCAACGGCTAGTTGGGGGTGTGGAGGCTATAAATACCACCCCAACCGGCCATTCTCAAGTGTGAGAGCCCAAGCAACATACCAAGGCATATAGTGCACATTTCCAAGAGCTCAAACACCCAAGTGCTTAATAGAATCACTCGGTGATTAGCGTAGGTGCTTTGCGAAGTGCTTAGGTTAGTTAGACCGCTTTAGCGCTTGCTCTAGGAGAACCCTAGTTAGTTGAGTGAGTTTTGTAAAACCACAGAACCCCTCGGCTCTTGTGTGAGTCGTTGTAATTGTACCGAGTGGGGCGAGAGTCTTGCGAGACCGTGACAACCGCGTTTGTGTCACGGCCGCCACCGTGTACCGGAGGGAACGAGGCCCGCGGCGTTTCGGCCGGAAGCTCGATAGTGGAGACGGCGGGGAGCGTCCGAGAGGAGCCAGAAGCGGAGCACCACTTGCGCGTGGAGAAGGCCCGTGGCTCTCTACGGAGTTACTCGACCGTGGTGCTTGGCCCTCGCATGGGCTTCCCTTTGCGTAGGGGCACCAACGAGGACTAGTCGGGACCTTGCGTGGTTCCGGATACCTCGGTAAAAATACCGGCGTCATCCACGAGAGTTTGCTTCTCTACTTAGCTCTTTACATTCCGCATTTATATTAAGCATTTAAGTTTCAATCTTATTGTCATACTTATTTAGTGTAGATTGAAACTTAGCCTTTGCGGTAGAGATAGCAACACTTAGACAAAACCGAGTTTGCACATTATAGTTTTGATTATTTGCATAGGTTTTGCTCTAGGGATTTAATTGTGGCCTAGTTTAGTAAAAGTTTTAGAAGTCCTAATTCACCCCCCTCTTAGGCGTCACTCGTTTCCTACAAGTGGTATCAGAGGCTGGTTTGGCTCATTTGAAACGCTTTAGCTTCACCGCTAAAAGAGCCGACGCTTTTTAGAGGAAGGGATGGATACCCATAGGCCACCACACTTTGACGGCACTAACTTTCCTTATTATAGTGCTAGAATGGCTTGTTACCTAGAGGCCGTTGATCTAGGTGTTTGGAGAGTCACTCGTGACGGGATGAAACCCCTCAAGAATCCCGAGAAACCCACCACGAGTGAGGAAAAAGAAATCCATTTAAATGCTAGAGCCAAAAATTGCTTGTATGAATCTCTTAGCATGGATATTTTCAATCAAGTATTTACCCTGAAAACTGCTAATGAGATTTGGCTAAAATTGCATGAGCTCCATGACGGCACATCCAATGTCCGTGAGCAAAAACATTGCCTGGTCTTAAATGAGTATAATTCTTTTGCCATGAAAGATGATGAGCTTGTTAGAGACATGTATTCTCGTTTGAATCTAATAATCAATGAGCTCAATTCTATTGGCATTAATAAGCTAGGTGATGCAGACATTGTGAGGAAGATTATCTCCCTGCTACCACAACAAAGATATGGGAGCATCATCACCATCCTTCACAACATGGAGGATTTGAGCAACATGACCCCGATCATTGTGATTGGAAAAATTGCGGCCTTTGAGATGTCGCGAAAAATGAGTCGGGGAGAGGAGCCAACTTCCTCAAGGCCATATGCTTTTGCATGTGATGAAAGGAAGGACAAAAAGAAGGCTCCCACTCCAAGTTCCTCAAGTGAAGAAGAGGAAGAAGAAGAAAGTGATGATGATGAAGATAATCAACCATGCACATCATCCTCCGAGGACGAAGAAACAATCCGACGCGTCGGAAAGGTAATGAGGATGATCCGCAAGATTAATCTAATGGGTGTGCCCCTGCAGGTCGAGGATCTTCTCTTTAACATTGACAGGAAAAAGCAAAGGAAGAGAGGATGCTTCGCATGTGGGGAGAAGGGCCACTTCAGGGACAACTGTCCAAATATGGCCAAACCCAAAAAGGAGAGGAGCAAAGGCAAGGCGCTAACAAGTGTTAGAACTTGGGATGATTCTTCAAGTGAAGATGAACCTCCAAGGACGCACAGCCACCGGTCCTCGTCACGATCATCACGGTCATCACACAAATGCCTTATGGCAAGAGGTAACAAAAGCATTCCATCCTCTAGTGATGAAAGTAGTAGTGATGATGAAGGTGAGGGAAAGCCCTCTCTAGATGAGCTTGCGGAAGCCGTAGAATTTTTCCAGGATGTTTGCACTAAGCAAAAAGCTCAACTTAAAACTTTGAAAAATAAGTTGGTTAGCTCCCAAAATGATTATAAAGGTTTGCTAGAAAAATTTGAAACTTTTGCAAACTTAAATAGTGAGCTGTCAACTAAAATTGAGCTATTAGAATCTAGTGCTCCATCCACTGCTACCGATGATAGCCTTATTAAAAAGAATGAAAAACTTAAGGCTAAGTTAGCTAGCTCCCAAGAAGCTATTGAAAATTTGCTAGAGAAAATGGAAACTCTTAGCATACACAATAATGAGCTAACTACTAAGCTAGAAAACATTGGTAGCACCCCAGCAGCATCTCTAGTTAAAATACCTGAAATAATTAAGAAAGATGCTTCTACTTCCTGCTTTGATTTAATTGATGATTCTAACTCCTGCAACCAAGTCGTTGTTGAGAATATTGTTGTACAGACATGTTCGGATGAGGTTGCAAAGGAAAATGAACAATTAAAGCAAGAAGTGGCTCGCCTTGGAAAGGCCTTGTATGACAAGAAAGGCAAATCCAAACAAATCCGACCTCCACAGGATAACACCACTGCTAGAGTGAACAAGCCTGTAGAGGGAGAAACTGTGATTTGTAGGCTATGTCACAAGGAAGGCCACAAGTCTTTCCAATGCAAGGCGATGACCGGGGATAAACAAAGGCAAAAGCTCAAGCAAAAGCCATCAAGCAAAATCTCCAACACCTACATCAAAAAGGTGAACAAAAAGGATGCTACACCATATTTGATCAAGAAGAAAAAGAATGGAAAGGTGATAGCAATCAAGGCCAACAAGCAAGCCAACAAAGGAAAGGGAGCCAAACGCATCTGGGTGCCAAAGGAGATAATTTCAACCATGAAAAGCACCAAGAAGGTTTGGATCCAAAAAGGGAAGTGAGTGGACCGAAGGTCTTCGGGAAATTTGGAGACTTGGCTAAATTGGATGTATATCATGGGATACATCATATTGGATCAAGTTTATTGCCAAGTGGGTTAGTGAAAATTTTGGACCCAAATTTCCCACCCATGGCTAAGGTAACTAGTTTTATTGTATTTCTCGTTTTTAGATATGTGTATCTATTTATCTTTTATCTAGTTTACCTTTCTTGCCTAGTATTACATTTGTTATGTACTTTTATTTAAAATCATGCATACTAGGTAAATCATATGGTAGGATTGCTTGTTCTTAATTCATATACTTAAGCAAATCTATATGGCTTAAAATGTTTATTTAAGCACGGCACATAGTTTTTATATCACTCCATAGTAAATGATGCATCAATTGAAAAAGTTTGATTTCCACAAGTTGTATCATTTAACTTATATGTGCCAAAGTTTGGATTATGGATAATTTGCCCCTCTTGATATCAAATCAAAGTGCATGTCTCCTACAAGTATTCAAAACTTGTATGCACACCTTTAGGGGGAGGTTATTCTATAATCTAACACTTTGAGACTAACACCTTTTCAAGTCTATTTCATGTGATAGTCTCATTGTAAGGAAAATGAAGTCCCCGGAGAAAGACAACAATCTTCCACTACAAAATCTCCAAGAACTCTCATGTCTCTCAAGCTCGCCATTGACTTTCAATTGGTATCTTTTGAGACTACTTCTAGTATCATTTACATGTCTTCTCCAATATTTGATTAGACTATATTGCTAAAAATGCATAAGTGGTTAATTCATATTTTGTTACCTATGCATAAGGGAAGTTAGTCTTTTCAAATCATGTCTTGCACCTCTAATTTTTCACATGCTTTTTCCTAAGTAGAGGATCTCTGTCAGGGGGAGTATTTCTTCCTCTCTAAAACGGGGAGAAACCTCTTTCTAAAGAGAACACTCATTTGGGGGGAGTAATCATTTCAACTGGTATCATTCATATGGTTTAATTTAATATCCTTCTAGTGATACCATTTGATACAATTCTTGTTGAGGACAACCTTTTATTTAATTCCTACATGCTTTTAATGTCTTCCTTTTCGGTGGTTGATGCCAAAGGGGGAGAAGTTTAGGGACCAAAGCAATGAAAACTTTATCAAACACCAAACACCATCAATTTAAAATTTTATATCTCCAAATGTTTTTTGTCAAGTGGTTTTGGTTAGTTGGTCCAAAAATAGGAAGTAAGTGAATTATGGAGTTAGGGGAGGCTTAAGTCCATAATATCACATTGTGGGGACAATCATGCATCTTAGCAAGTAAAATGCATATTTTCATTCAAATACTTGTATTGTTTGCTTGCTTTGGTTGTGTTGTCATCAATCACCAAAAAGGGGGAGATTGTAAGGAAAATGGACCCCGGGCCATTTGGCTAATTGAGTTTTGGTGTTTGATGAACAACACAATCCGTGAACTAATAAGTTTTCTAGTGTTTGTGTTTGTAGTTCACAGGATGCGAAGAGAATTGGACCAAGGCAATGAGGATGCAACACCTCAAAACAAGACATAAAAAGATACATAGGAGTCCAATACTCAAGAATAAAGAAGCCCGAAGAAATCAGCGAAGAAATCCAAGATGAGGGCTGTCAGCCAGCGCCTGGTGGCGCACCGGACATTGGTGTCCGGTGTGCACCGGACTGTCCGGTGTGGCACCGGACAGTCTGCGCAGAGAGGCCGCAGACATGCGCTCTCTGGCTGTAGCACCGGACTGTCCGGTGTGCACCGGACTGTCCGGTGTGCCAACGGGCAGACGGCAACGGTCGGATCCAACGGTCGACTGCTACAGGCGCCAACGGTCGGCTGACGTGGCGTGCACCGGACACTGCACAGTAGATGTCCGGTGGTGCACCGGACTGTCCGGTGCACCCGACGACAGAAAGCTGCTGCTTTCTGTCCAACGGCTAGTTGGGGGTGTGGAGGCTATAAATACCACCCCAACCGGCCATTCTCAAGTGTGAGAGCCCAAGCAACATACCAAGGCATATAGTGCACATTTCCAAGAGCTCAAACACCCAAGTGCTTAATAGAATCACTCGGTGATTAGCGTAGGTGCTTTGCAAAGTGCTTAGGTTAGTTAGACCGCTTTAGCGCTTGCTCTAGGAGAACCCTAGTTAGTTGAGTGAGTTTTGTAAAACCACAGAACCCCTCGGCTCTTGTGTGAGTCGTTGTAATTGTACCGAGTGGGGCGAGAGTCTTGCGAGACCGTGACAACCGCGTTTGTGTCACGGCCGCCACCGTGTACCGGAGGGAACGAGGCCCGCGGCGTTTCGGCCGGAAGCTCGATAGTGGAGACGGCGGGGAGCGTCCGAGAGGAGCCGGAAGCGGAGCACCACTTGCGCGTGGAGAAGGCCCGTGGCTCTCTACGGAGTTACTCGACCGTGGTGCTTGGCCCTCGCATGGGCTTCCCTTTGCGTAGGGGCACCAACGAGGACTAGTCGGGACCTTGCGTGGTTCCGGATACCTCGGTAAAAATACCGGCGTCATCCACGAGAGTTTGCTTCTCTACTTAGCTCGCATTCCGCATTTATATTAAGCATTTAAGTTTCAATCTTATTGTCATACTTATTTAGTGTAGATTGAAACTTAGCCTTTGCGGTAGAGATAGCAACACTTAGACAAAACCGAGTTTGCACATTATAGTTTTGATTATTTGCATAGGTTTTGCTCTAGGGATTTAATTGTGGCCTAGTTTAGTAAAAGTTTTAGAAGTCCTAATTCACCCCCCTCTTAGGCGTCACCTGTTTCCTACAGGTTCCCTACCCTCTACCTTGCATTGATCAAATTGTGGACTCCACTGCTGGGTGCGAAACCCTGTCATTCCTCGATGCCTACTCAGGATATCACCAAATCAAGATGAAAGAGTCCGACCAGCTCGCGACTTCTTTCATCACACCTTTTGGCATGTATTGTTATACTACAATGCCATTTGGCTTGAGGAATGCAGGTGCCACCTACCAGAAGTGCATGAACCATGTGTTCCAATAACACATCGGCAGAACGGTCGTGGCTTATGTCGATGACATCGTCGTCAAAACAAGGAAAGCCTCCGACCTCCTCTCTGACCTTGAGGTAACATTCAGTTGCCTGGAAGCGAAGAGCGTGAAACTCAATCCTGAGAAGTGTGTCTTCGGAGTCCCTCGAGGCATGCTCTTAGGGTTCATCGTCTTTGAACGAGGCATCGAAGCCAACCCAGAGAAAATCGCGGCCATCACCAACATGGGGCCCATCAAAGATTTGAAAGGAGTTCAAAGGGTCATGGGATGCCTTGCGGCTCTGAGCCGCTTTATCTCGCGCCTTGACGAGAAGGGATTGCCCTTGTACCGCCTCTTAAGGAAGGCCGAGCGCTTCACTTGGACCCCCGAGGCCGAAGAAGCCCTCGGAAACTTAAAGGCACTCCTTACAAATGCGCCCATCTTGGTGCCCCTGCTGCGGGAGAAGCCCTCTTGATCTACATAGCCGCAACCACTCAGGTGGTCAGCGTCGCGATCGTAGTTGAGAGATGGGAAGAAGGGCATGCACTACTCGTCCAGAGGTCAGTCTACTTCATCAGCGAAGTGCTATCCGAGACCAAAGTTCGCTACCCACAAATCCAGAAGCTGCTGTACGCAGTGGTTCTGACACGGCGGAAGCTGCGACACTACTTCGAGTCTCATCCGGTTACTGTGGTGTCATCTTTCCCCCTGGGAGAGATCATCTAGAGCCGAGAGGCCTCGGGTAGGATAGCAAAATGGGCAGTGGAACTCATGGGCGAAACGCTTTCATTTGCCCCTCGGAAGGCCATAAAATCCCAAGTCTTGGCCGACTTCCTGGCTGAATGGACCGACACCCAGCTGCCGACGGCCCCAATCTAGCGATGACTAAAAATCCTTGAAGCCAAGCGATGACTGGAGAGCGCCAACCCCCATGAGGTCACGCTCCTCCAACAGCAGCAAGAAGAAGGCAACACAGGTGCGCCCCATCTGGGGGCTCGGGAGAAGGAAAGACGCGATGAATGCGAGAAGTGTGAAGGCATGGCTACCCCCTGGGGGGTCGGTCCCTTTTTAAAGCCAGATCTCCTCACTTGCACCCCAAGCGTCACGAGCAAAATCTCCACCGACGTGCTCCAGGATTCCCACCCCACGACACGGGGACTGGGTCCCACACGTCATGCGAGCTGACCTAGAACGCGAAGGAGGCAATCCGCCGCACGCGAAGCATGTAACCGCCCTGCGGTTATAAGCATTCCCGCATCATCGCCGAAACCAGCGGTCGAAAGGGTGGGCTGCCACGCGGGGAGCATGCAACCGCACCACGGTTGTGCACCCTTTCAGCTTCGTTACATCCAGTGGTCCAGCACGGAGGCCCGGTCCCACATGTCATGTAACCAGCGCGCCGGTCACTGCGTGCAAGGAAACCGCACCGCCATTTGCGCTAGTGCCGCGTCTTCTCGACTGTGGAACCGGCGCAGCGACTCAAGGCAGCCCTGCGCGTGACCCAACAGTGCTCGGTAACTGCGACAGTCACGGGTCACTCAGCCGCGGAGATAGGCACGGCGGTCGATATGATTAGAGGCGAGCCGGCAGTAACTGCAGCAACAAGCGTGTAGAAGCAGCGGTCCAATCGCCTACAGGTTCGCATCCTCTCTCAAAACGGCAGGGTAGCCCTCCCCCGCAGCATGAAAAACGACGCACCCGTGTTCCGCTCCTCGAACGGCTCGCGCACGCGCAACAGACGCCCCGTGAATCGCCCGTCCTGTCGCATTAACTCCTTTGCAGGGCAAGCGACACCTCTGGCAGGCGAAGCGGGCGCCGTTTCATCTCCGTCATGATGACCGCGTCAAAAAAGGTGCACCACCTTATTTAAATTTATATCCTTTTCCTTTTCCTCTCTCTCTCTCTCTCTCTCTCTCTTGCCACAGGGACCGGGAAAAGGGATATTGCGAAAAGGATCCTTCTCGGCGAAGGAAACGGGCCCCGAGCCCTCCTACTAATCAGGGGTTCGAAGGTTACGCCCTCCGGGGTTCGGCAACCGCCCCAGAGCACTCGGGCTCTAAGCCCATTACTGATCAGGGGTTCGAAGGCTGGCCCCTCGGAAGGGTTCGACAACCGCCCTAGAGCACCCAGAGTTAGGGATGACCCTGGGTACATCCGTTACATGCCGAGGCTCGGGCTACGCTCCCGAGGTACCCTAGGACATTTCCGAGACCAGCGGGAACGATTTGTAATGGAATCCCACCGGAGGGAGGCATCGAGCCCTCGAATCGTATCAAATGGGTCCGGGTCCAGCAAATCACCTGCAGGTACTTTTGGAGCGCGCCTCTGGGCCACTAGCCAACCCTTAGCAAACGGGGCTCGGGCGTCCACTCGGATCGTCCGTTAGCAGCTCACCGGAAACACCATGTTCGGTGCCCTCCGGGGGTAACATGGCGCTTTCTCCCCTTCCTCCTTGCGAAAAGGCGACAAAGGGGCGTATAATAAAAGTCGAGACGGTCCTTGATCGTCCTCTCGCTCTGTGCAGAGGCTCGAGGGCTGCTCTCGCACCAGGCTACGGCCAAACTGTTGACCACGTCAACAAATCAGCGTGAAAACTCGAAGCCTGACCGTGCACCCGGGCTGCGGCCGGGCCGCATGAGGGAACGACAAGGCTGACCGAGGCGTCACAAAAAGGATTAAGACCTCGGAGGAGTCAAACCACTCCTCTGAGGCCTCGGGGGCTACACCCGGCGGGCGCGCTCGCGCGCACCCACCGGAACAAAGCATAACCAAGAAGGGCCGGTCCCCTTGCAAAAAACTTTGGCAGAACCTCCAAGCGAGTACTTACACTCCCTTCGAGGCTCGGGGGCTACTATCGGGGACCGTAATTAGGGGTACCCCCAATGCACCTTAATCCGGCTGGAAAACATCTTCAGAACAAACCATAAACGACCGATAAAGCGCGAGCTTCGTCTATTAAGGGACGCGACCTCATCCGAGCCCAGCCTCAGGCAAGGGCAGTAGTCTCGGACGAATTCTCGCCTCGCCCGAGGGTCCCCTCAGCCAGCAGGCACACCTCGGCTCGCCCGAAGCACAGCTCGGGCAGCCTTTGTCGTGAAGCGACCTCGTCCGAATCGCCTTACCAACCGACCGTATCGCATGCACATTTAATGCGGGGATCGCCTGACACCTTATCCTGACACGCGTGCCTCAGTCGGCAAGGTCGAAGTGACCGCAGTCACTTCGCCCCTTTTACTGACTGTTCTGACAGGAAAACAGCGCTGTTCACCCCGCTCTGGCAACTGCGCCAGCCACCAGGGGAAGGCTGACAACGGCAAGTCACGACCTCCCTCGAGTTCGGCCTCGGGCGCAACAGGGAGCTCCGCCTCGCCCGACCCCGGCCTCGGCCTCAACCTCGGCCTCGGGAGAAGGTCTCTGCCTCGCCCGACCCTGGGCCTCGGCCTCAGCCTCGGCCTCGGGGAAGTCGTCGCCTCGCCCGACCTCAGCCTCGTATCAGCTACGCTACTGGGGGTCCATCATTGCCCTACCCCTAGCTAGCCGCCTCAGGCTACGAGGGAACAAGACCAGTGTCCTGTCTAAGTTACTCCGGTAACAGGTAATGATGGTTCCCCCCGTGCGCCCATGACGTCGGGTGCTCTCAAACCCCCTACGGAAGCAAGGAAACGTCAACAGGATCCATGTCGCACGGCCACGTCGGTACATCTACAGGGCTCAAGGCACTCCTCCGACGGCCACGTTGGTACACCTACAAAGCTCAAGGCACTCCTCCGATGGCCACGTCGGTACATCTACAGGGCTCAAGGCGCTCCTCCGACGGCCACGTTATTATCTGTACAGGGCTCAGGGCACATCCCTGCCAGCCACGTAGCTCCAAGCTACACCCCATTGTACAACTGGGCATCTCTTTGTGTCTATAAAAGGGGGGTGTCCAGGGCTCCACAGAGGAGGAGAGAGGGAGACGAACGTGCAGCGTACGAACACACGGACGCACGACGCTGACGAGCAGAGGCAGCCAGAGTAGGAGAGACGTGGTACAGACAGCCTCAGACGGCCCGCCTCAAGGTCGAACCCTCTCCTTCTCTCTCTCTCTCTCTCACACTCTCGCTCTCGCTCTCCCGCAACGCTTGTAACCCCTACTGCAAGCGCCCCCTGGTGGAGGATAATATAAGCCTCATCCCATCGCTTGTGTTCCATCTTGCATCGACCCATCTGGACAGGGGCACGCGGCACTAAAATTTACTAGTCGGTCAGGCTGAGGGGCCTCCGGGTCCGAAACACCGACACTAGGAGTAATTCTTTTGTGAGCTCATGCTTGCATTGCTGCACCGTTGGATCTTTGTTCTGAAAAAGCCAAGCATTACGGCACTTCCAAATGCTCCAGATCATGAGAATAATGATCTCCATAGAGAAGTGAACATTGAGTTGCTGTTTTAGATTTGCCGTAGCCTCCTCTGGATTAGCAATTCTAGGGGGCATCAAACCGATTGAATTCCAGCAGGCCTTCGCGAAGTTGCACCTGAGGAAGAGATGATAAAGAGTTTCCTCCTTCTGCCAGATGCAGTTCTCGCAAGGGTAAGACTCAAGTGTCATGTTTTTTCTCCTCAGCATATTCCTTACGTTGAGTCTGTTTTTTAACCATAGCCAATAAAAGACTTTATGTTTTGGTTGACATTTATTTTTCTAAAGCGATATGAAAATCTGATGAACTTGAGACTGATCCATCAAATGCCTGTAAGTCTTTTTTTTTTAGAGAAAATTTCAGATCGTGAAACCACAAGAGACTTGTCTTAGTTCAGCAGCTCGACAAGCATACTGGAACTGTTGGACACCAAACCGAAACCTTTCAGAGCTAACAGCTGAAGCTATGGACCTACCAGAGAATTATGGAAAGACAGCACAGACAGAAGCTGGCAGGGCATTCACCACAGAGATGGCATCAGGTCAAGAGCTTTGCAGCCTCATCTGTTTGAAGAGCGTCATTGGCCATGTCATTCTCAGCATATCCTATTCCACGCAACAACATCCTTGTTTGAAATTCTTCCAAGTATGCTGTTGGACTCTGACACAGCTTGACGCTTCGCGGCGTACATGTCAACTAACGCATTCGCCACCACATTATATTATACTCAACCAGGTCTAACTTAACAGCTATCCCATGAATAGACCTTCCTAGAGACAAGTCATGTAACTGAGCAGAAGCTGAAGAAATAGTTGCTGTCTTAACTGAATTCGGAACAATGTTTGCAAACTTCTTGTCAAGAAACAGTCATAATGCATCGAGAGGTTTCCCGTTTTGTGTGTACCCGCACATAATCATCGTCGTCCAAAGAACATGGTCAATGTCCTGGTGCAGCGCGACAGCAGCTTCGTGGCGCTCCGTTTTGAACTGCACACCAGAGCATGACCCCGTAGGAATACGCCACTGGGCATGGGGTGGTGCCGTCGAACACCATCCTTGCGGCGCGGAGGCGAGGTTCCCAATGCCGCACAGCTTCTGAGCAGCTTGGTCCTTGCGCGGAGCCGCAGAGGCTGCCAAGGTGGAGGCCCTGGGAGTGTGTGTGGAGGCGCGCGTGGAGGACGCGGAGGGAGGGGAGGGTGCCGCATGAGCGGAAGAGACGTAGGAGACCGCCGGCGGAGAGCGACAGGTTTCTGACGCAAAGCGTGCGTCGGCGGGTGCATCAGCGGCAGATCCAAACAGTGCGTGAGCTGGGTAATTGGGTTGCCTTTCTTTTGGGCCTTTGGCCAATCTGTTTAGCAGATAAACTGTGTGGGATTCTCTCAGGCCCAGTCCAAACACCCAGAATTAAGATGTTTTTCGAAGATATGTTTATTTTGACGTAACGGATTTTTTTGGATACCTTCGTTTTAGAGAAATTAAAATTTATTTAATAAAGTAACCTATTTAGTTTAGAATTTAATATTTCACTACTTTCTAAAATTCAGATATAAGACTATCTTAAATTTATAGGATGCATGATAGAAAATGATTTTATGTATTAGTAGAATTTGTTTCTACTCTGTGACTTACAGAACGCTCTTCGACGCACTCCTCTATAGTAAAAATATAGTATTTATACTCCGTAACTTATAAGACGCTCTTCGACTCATTCCTCTATAGTAAAAATATAACACATATTAGTATAGTCCACTTGTCTTTTACATAGATGTTTTTTATTCTTATATCTAAATTGATTATAAGTTTACATCCAGTTTCTCTTCTCTCTCCTATTTCTTCTTTACTTTAAAGCTAAGACCTAATTAATGCCCCGGGCTAAAACAACTAAACTGAACTTGAGTACAAATTGTGATACGCTATCTAAAACAGATATATCAGGCCATAGTAGCATCTATAACGATCTACTTGTTTTCTTAGTTTGCACCATCTATTCTTCTAGACCCATAATAAAATGTACATATATACTAAAAATTCCAAACAACTACTTGTAATTTAAGATAGAAGAAGTACAGTCTATTACCCCCCTCCGTCCCACAGTATAATTACTTTGCACATTTAGTTTTTATGTCCATATTAAAACAAATGATGATGAATCTAGACACGTATACAGAACATATACATCAATTATTATATGAATTCAATAAAAAAGCTAAAACGGACTTTTATTTGAATCAGAGGCAGTGTATCTATTATGGAGCTCTGTGGTTGGAGAAGCCAGATTTTCTTGATTTATCATTTCAATTAGTTCTAGAAAGAGGGTACAAATGACTTGATGGTACATTACAAAATACTCTTAGCAAGATAGGGTGCAAAGGATATAGAAGCCGGAGCTGTTTTGAGAGGAACAGACTTCCCAGGCGGATATATCATTTCTTTTACTTCATTTCAGCTACTGGGTTTGGTTGGCTATGGACGACGATAGATCATCGTTAATAGAGTGTTTGGTTTGAGGAATCATACCATCAAAATTAAGATAGTGTATTATGGGTTCATTCCTCAGATTTGATGGGATGACTCTATTCCTCATATTAGTACTAACTAACTAACTATGAGAAATGAGATGGTAATGGATCAATTTATTTTATTCTACAAACCAAACAAAAAATAGTAAGGAGTGAGAAGACGATGGACTAATTCATTCCTCAAACCAAACACCCCATAAATTTCTACCTGCAACCAGTTGGGACTGACTTCACGGTGACGTATTTTGATCGAGCATCTATCGTTCGTCGGTTGGTGGCCGGATACTAGCTAATAACTGCTGCCTAACCTCGTCTGAGCTTGACCTGTACATTTCAGGCTGTGTGTGACGAGCAGCAGTCAATGCAAGCTGGCTACTAATACTCTACACAAATGTACGTAACTATCTATCTGTTTTTACTCTCACCTAAACCACAGGGCTGAGACTGATAGAGGTGCTCCCGTTCCTATCCACTGCCATCACAAGTACAGTGGCGTTAGTTAGACAGAGAACGAGCTGAGCGGACAAATGAATCAGACGCGAGATGAACGAAGAAGCTAAGAGTTCAGTTCACTGCCTGGCCCGTACGTTAGGACATCACATCAGATCTCTTTTATTAATTACTGGATGGTAGCATCATTTCTGATTGTATTAACTAGTTGAACAGAATAACTGACAGACTCCAAAAATACATACATGCATGCATGTGATACGACTTCACACACACATACTTCACACCTTGCGTACACGCACACTAAAACTGCCTCACTACATACGATCAGCTGGTCGTGTTATTTACATTGACAGGCAAACCCGGCTTTGACCACAAGACTGACAGGAGCTAAAACACTAAATTATATTAAAACTGAACGGTATCGGACCTGTTTGCGACCTCTAAAACTAATACGGTAGTTAGCTACTAAAAATTAGTTGTTGGATTCTAAACAGTCTCAGCTAATATCGTAGCTAATTGTTCATAGCTAACAATTAGTTAATTAGCTTAGCTCGACCTAGCTAATAATTTATGAGCTAAACACACTGACGACGACGACGACTGAAGACTGAAAACCATATGTGTTGAAGAAGGCTTATTTTGACGTTGGATTCCTTGAGTTTACAAACACACCTCAGTGATGGGAGATCGATCCTGTGA
This sequence comes from Zea mays, assembly GCF_902167145.1. Lineage (NCBI taxonomy): Eukaryota > Viridiplantae > Streptophyta > Magnoliopsida > Poales > Poaceae > Zea > Zea mays. The sequence continues at coordinate 118,502,370 of NC_050101.1, read as the reverse complement.
CAAAAGGAATAAAAGGATTGATGGATGTTTGAGATTTTGCAAAGATAGAATGTAGCAGCGATATATATGGTGCCGTGTCCTGCTGCGTGCACGGCATGATCCACCCAGTTGGATGCATGTGGCAGGACGCCAGTCGTCCTCTTCCTCCATTCTCACTTCCGGCGGCGTTGCGCGGCTGTACAGTCGAGATTGGGTAAGGCTCCGGCGGCGGCGGCGGCGGCGGCAAACTCGATGGGGTTCTGGGTGCGTCTGTTTCTTTGATGCCGAGGTGTAGCTAGCTGCTCGTAGCCAGAGTCGAATGTCACCGAGCTGATTCGCGCATTGGCTGCTTTCTTTCTCAGTCGTGGATCGTCGTAAGCGCACAGGTGCCATCATCTAGGGATGGACTGTAGCGCTATGGATTTACATCCCGGCTGCACACAATTTTTTTTCCCCAATTTGATCCACCTGTCTGTCTACTTTGGCCGTTAGGGTCGGAGATCACACGTCAAATCCCTGATGAAATGGTGGATGATGTCGCTATCTACTTTTGACATATATATAACGGATGATACATAGTTCCAGTGGGTGGAGGAGTCATTATGGTTAGGTATAGTCTAAGGCTCTAAGCCATACCTGCATATAAAAACAAAATTTAATAGACCAGTCCATAGAAACACACAAGGTTAACACACAAATTAAGAGGACACAAAGAGAAGAAACAAAAGGAAATAATCACAAACTTTGCTTCAGGGGAGACACGGAGCTAGTGACAGACAGATCCTGCTACAACTTAAGTCCTACTGCTGTACTATAGCAAGCTAGTGCTTACATTATTCTTATTCCTATCTAGAAAAAAGAAGTATTTCGCCTATTCGTCATGATGCATGTACGTTGTACGGACCCTTCCACGCGCTGCCGCTTTAATTAATTTTGACAATTCGATCGACATGCTGGAATAATATCATGCATGCGTACGTGTACGTACTCAGATAATTTTGTTTTCTGATTTGATGGGGCCGGCGGGCGCGGTCTCGTAAATAAGCTTTCGGTGTACAAAGTTAGCTTTCGGTCGTCCGAACCTGGCTGGAGGAGCTTGCCAGCACCATCAGGCTGGAGGCACCTGCTGGCACTATGCAGACATAAGCTATATATATAAATTGATGTGCAATCGAGTTTTTTTCTATGTAATCGGTGTACCATCAACTCATTAAAAAAACCTTTAAGCTAATTTAAACAACTAACTATCAGCTCTCGTGCATCCAAACACTCTCTAAGATTAGGATTGAGTTCACTAAATTCCTTCTCGCGCTTATACAGGGACACCCGAGGCAGTAGATCAGCAAGTGGGGTGGTGACAAGTGTAGGAGCAATGCTTGTCGGCCGTATTTAATCAGATATTTTCGACAGCAGGAGCAGGCCGCCGAAAAAAGATTATTTTCGTCGACTTCTGACAAAGCCGTCGAAAATAAGCTTTTAAAAAACATTTGGTTCCTTCTTCTTTGTTTCTTCTCTCTCGTCTCGCGTCCGCCCGCCGCCGCTCCATCCGCCGCCGGCCCTCGCCCCCGGCCACGCCCCGCCGCCCGCGCCCCCGACGTGCCGCCGGCCACGCCGCGCTCTGTCCCGTCCCGTAGACCTCGCCTTCATTAAGATTATTTATTTTGCGTATTTTATTTTGTATTTTCGACGTCCTTTTATTTAATTGCCGTCGAAATTAGTATATTTTTGTAATTTTGTTTGTTGATTAGTGCGTTTGATTAATATTATTATTTAGTTCGAGACATATTGTATATGTGTTATATGTTTAGGGAAGACATATGTGATATATGTGGTTCACTAATGTATTAGCGGTATATGTGTTTGTTGATTAGTGCATGTGATTAATATTATTATTTAGTTCAAGGCATATTGTATACGTGGTATATGTGGTATATGTTTTATATGTGGTTCATTCTTATATTATTTAGTGGCAGCGAGGTTATGCTGCCGATTTTTTTTTGTGTCCTGCTAGCTCGATGTGGGACACATTCGGTTGGCGAAGCGAATGGTGAGTATGTAGTATTCTGTTTTACTCAGAAATGAAACCGGTTTAAACTCATATATTTGCAGGAGGCTCAAACTAGAGTTGTCCCGAGCCCAATCGATGTTTTAGGAGAGGGCATAGAGCGAAAAACAGTGAAATCTCCGACGAGCTGTGTAGTCAAGAGGTCGTTCAGCGTATGGTTAGTTGTTGTTAGGATTAATTTTTTTTGTCATATAGCTATAAATTACATGTGTGCTGAACCTTCATATTGTATTGCAGGAGACATACGGGCAAGAGATGGTTAGGAAGTATGGAGAAGACTACTATTGGCTAGGAGCGTCTACCACGACGCTGAAGTTGTGCATTCTATTGGAGGAAAGGTGCATGGACGATATTAACTTGTGAATTTTTTTCAATAATATTGGAACTATGACCGATTAGCTAATTTTCTTGTTTTTCAAGATATTCTATGTTTACCGGTGTGATCGATTCGACGGAGTTGCGTTCTCGTGGCGGCTCTTCGTCGCAGGCGGGTTGTGGTAGTAGTAGCCATAGTCGGCGCTCTGTATCTAGCATGGACGACGCTATGAGGGAGCAACAAGAAAAGTTTCGTGAAGAGCTGCGACAACAACAAATGACATTCCTCCAATAACAATCAGAGTACATGGCTGCTTACAACGCACAGGCGCAACAAGCAATGAACGTGAGTGTCTTATTTATTCTTGAAAGTCGCCTAGAGGGGGGTGAATAGGGCGAAACTGAAATTTACAAAGTTAATCACAACTACAAGCCGGGTTAGCGTTAGAAATATAATTGAGTCCGCGAAAGAGGGCGCAAAACAAATCGCAAGCAAATAAAGAGTGTGACATGTGGATTTGTTTTACCGAGGTTCGGTTCTCGCAAACCTACTCCCCGTTGAGGAGGCCACAAAGGCCGGGTCTTTTTCAACCCCTTCACTCTCTCAAACGGTCCCTCGGACCGAGTGAGCTTTCTCTTCTCAAATCAACCGGGAACAAAACTTCCCTGCAAGGATCACCGCACAATTGGTGTCTCTTGCCTTGGTTACTAGTGAGTATTGATCTCAAGAAAGAATGAGAAAGAAGAAAGTGATCCAAGCGCAAGAGCTCAAAAGAACACGACAAATCACTCTCACTAGTCACTAATGCTTTTGTGGAATTGGGAGAGGATTTGATCACTTGAGTGTGTCTTGTATTGAATGCCTAGCTCTTGTAAGTGGTTGGAAGGTTGAAAACTTGGATGACTTGAATGTGGGGTGGTTGCCGGTATTTATAACCCCAACCACCAAACTAGCCTTTTGGTGGAGGCTGCTGTCGCATGGCGCATCGGACAGTCCGGTGCGCCAGCCACGTCACCAGGCCGTTGGGTTCCGACCGTTGGAGCTCTGACTGCTGGGCCCGCCTTGATGTCCGATGGCACACCGGACATGCACTGTAGAGTGTCCGGTGTGCCACTTCGTGCGTGCCTGACTTCTGCGCGCTCTGGCGCGCATTTAATGCTTCTGCAGGTGACCGTTGGCGCGAAGTAGCCGTTGCTCCGCTGGCTCACCGGACAGTCCGGTGAATTATAGCGGAGTGAATTCCCGAAGCTGACGAGTTCCAGAGTCGCTCTCCTCTAGGGCACCGGACACTGTCCGGTGTACACCGGACAGTCCGGTGAATTATAGCGAAGCGCCTCTGGATTTTCCCGAAGGTGAGGAGTTTAGCGTGAAGTCCCCTGGTGCACCGGACACTGTCCGGTGGCACACCGGACAGTCCGGTGCGGCAGACCAGGGCTGCCTTCGGTTATCCCTTGCTCTCTTTGTTGAACCCAATTCTTGGTCTTTCTATTGGCTAAGTGTGAACCTTTGGCACCTGTATAACTTATACACTAGAGCAAAACTAGTTAGTCCAATTATTTGTGTTGGTCAATTCAACCACCAAAATCAATTAGGAACTAGGTGTAAGCCTAATTCCCTTTCAATCTCCCCCTTTTTGGTGATTGATGCCAACACAAACCAAAGCAAGTATAGAAATGCATAATTGAACTAGTTTGCATAATGTAAGTGCAAAGGTTGCTTGGAATTGAGCCAATATAAATACTTATAAGATGCGCATGGATTGTTTCTTCATTTTTAACATTTTGGACCACGCTTGCACCATATGTTTTGTTTTTGCAAATTCTTTTGTAAATCCTTTTCAAAGTTCTTTTGCAAATAGTCAAAGGTAAATGAATAAGATTTTGCAAAGCATTTTCAAGATTTGAAATTTTCTCCCCCTGTTTCAAATGCTTTTCCTTTGACTAAACAAAACTCCCCCTAAATGAAATCTCCTCTTAGTGTTCAAGAGGGTTTTGATGTATTAATTTTGAAATACTACTTTCTCCCCCTTTTGAACACAATAGGATACCAATTTGAAATTTCCAATTGAAAATCATTTTTAAAACTAGGATGGTGGTGCGGTCCTTTTGCTTTGGGCTAATACTCTCTCCCCCTTTGGCATGAATCGCCAAAAACGGAGTCATTAGAGCCCTTGATATTACTGTCTCCCCTTTGGCAAATAAAACATATGAGTGAAGATTATACCAAAGACGGAGTCCTTTTGCTTGGGACTTATGCTCTCTCCCCCAAAGATGGAGAGTTGCCCGGAGCGACGGCGAAGGATGAGTTACGAAGTGGAAGCCTTTGTCTTCGCCGAAGACTCCAATTCCCTTTCAATACACCTATGACTTGGTTTAAAATAGACTTGAAAACACATTAGTCATAGCATATGAAAGAGACATGATCAAAGGTATATGAATGAGCTATGTGTGCAAATCAACAAAATTAGTTCCTAGAATCAAGAATATTTAGCTCATGCCTAAGTTTATTAAACATTTGTTCATCAAGAGGCTTGGTAAAGATATCGACTAATTGATCTTTAGTGTTAATATATGAAATCTTGATATCCCCCTTTTGTTGGTGATCCCTTAAAAAGTGATACCGAATGACTATGTGCTTAGTGCGGCTATGCTCAACGGGATTATCCGCCATGCGGATTGCACTCTCATTATCACATAGAAGAGGAACTTTGGTTAATTTGTAACCATAGTCCCTAAGGGTTTGCCTCATCCAAAGTAGTTGCGCGCAACAATGGCCTGCGGCAATGTACTCGGCTTCGGCGGTAGAAAGAGCTACGGAATTTTGCTTCTTTGAAGCCCAAGACACCAAGGATCTTCCCAAGAACTGGCAAGTCCCCGATGTGCTCTTTCTATTAATTTTACACCCTGTCCAATCAGCATCCGAATAACCAATCAAATCAAATGTGGATCCCCTAGGATACCAAAGCCCAAACTTAGGAGTATAAACTAAATATCTCAAGATTCGTTTTACGGCCGTAAGGTGAGCTTCCTTAGGGTCGGCTTGGAATCTTGCACACATGCATACGGAAAGCATTATATCCGGTCGAGATGCACATAAATATAGCAAAGAGCCTATCATCGACCGGTATACCTTTTGATCCACGGACTTACCTTCCGTGTCGAGGTCGAGATGCCCATTGGTTCCCATGGGTGTCTTGATGGGTTTGGCATCCTTCATCCCAAACTTATTTAGGATATCTTGAGTATACTTCGTTTGGCTTAGGAAGGTGCCTTCTTGGAGTTGCTTCACTTGAAATCCTAAGAAATACTTCAACTCCCCCATCATAGACATCTCGAATTTTTGTGTCATGATCCTACTAAATTCTTCACATGTAGACTCGTTAGTAGACCCAAATATGATATCATCAACATAAATTTGGCATACGAACAAGTCATTTTCAAGAGTTTTAGTGAATAAAGTAGGATCGACCTTTCCGACTTTAAATCCATTAGTGATAAGGAAATCTCTAAGGCATTCATACCATGCTCTTGGGGCTTGCTTGAGCCCATAAAGCGCCTTAGAGAGTTTGTATACATGGTTAGGGTACTCACTATCTTCAAAGCCGGGAGGTTGCTCAACATAGACCTCTTCTTTGATTGGTCCATTGAGGAAGGCACTCTTCACGTCCATTTGATAAAGCTTGAAGTCATGGTAAGTAGCATTGGCTAATAATATACGAATTGACTCAAGCCTAGCTACGGGTGCATAGGTTTTACCGAAATCCAAACCTTCGACTTGTGAATATCCCTTGGCCACAAGTCGGGCTTTGTTCCTTATCACCACACCATGCCCATCTTGTTTGTTGCGGAAGACCCACTTGGTTCCTACAACATTTTGATTAGGACATGGAACTAAATGTCATACCTCATTCCTCGTGAAGTTGTTGAGCTCCTCTTGCATTGCCACCACCCAATCCGAATCTTGAAGTGCTTCTTCTACCCTGTGTGGCTCAATAGAGGAAACAAAAGAGTAATGCTCACAAAAATGTGCAACACGAGATCTAGTGGTTACCCCCTTATGAATGTCGCCGAGGATGGTGTCGACGGGGTGATCTCGTTGGATTGCTTGGTGGACTCTTGGGTGCGGCGGCCTTGGCTCTTCATCCTCCTTGTCTTGATCATTTGCATCTCCCCCTTGATCATTGTCGTCATCTTGAGGTGGCTCATCTTGTTGATCTTCTCCTTCATCAACTTGAGCCTCATCCTCATTTTGAGTTGGTGGAGATGCTTGCGTGGAGGAGGATGGTTGATCTTGTGCATTTGGAGGCTCTTCGGATTCCTTAGGACACACATCCCCGATGGACATGTTCCTTAGCGCGATGCACGGAGCCTCTTCATTACCTATCTCATCAAGATCAACTTGCTCTACTTGAGAGCCGTTAGTCTCATCAAACACAACATCACAAGAAACTTCAACTTGTCCAGTGGACTTGTTAAAGACTCTATATGCCCTTGTGTTTGAATCATATCCTAGTAAAAAGCCTTCTACAGTCTTAGGAGCAAATTTAGATTTTCTACCTCTTTTAACAAGTATAAAGCATTTGCTACCAAAGACTCTAAAATATGAAATATTGGGCTTTTTACCGGTTAGGAGTTCGTATGATGTCTTCTTGAGGATTCGGTGTAGATATAACCGGTTGATGGCGTAGCAGGCGGTGTTGACCGCCTCGGCCCAAAACCGATCCGAAGTCTTGTACTCATCAAGCATGGTTCTTGTCATGTCCAATAGAGTTCTATTCTTCCTCTCCACTACACCATTTTGTTGTGGAGTGTAGGGAGAAGAGAACTCATGCTTGATGCCCTCCTCCTCAAGGAAGCCTTCGATTTGTGAGTTCTTGAAATCCGTCCCGTTGTCGCTTCTTATTTTCTTGATCCTTAAGCCGAACTCGTTTTGAGCCCGTCTCAAGAATCCTTTTAATGTCTCTTGGGTATGAGATTTTTCCTGCAAAAAGAATACCCAAGTGAGGCGAGAATAATCATCTACAATAACTAGACAATACTTACTCCCACCGATGCTTATGTAAGCTATCGGGCCGAATAGGTCCATGTGTAGGAGTTCCAGTGGCCTGTCAGTCGTCATGATGTTCTTATGTGGATGGTGGGCACCAATTTGCTTCCCTGCTTGGCATGCGCTACAAATCCTGTCTTTCTCAAAATGAACATTTGTTAATCCTAAAATGTGCTCTCCCTTTAGAAGCTTATGAAGATTCTTCATCCCAACATGGGCTAGTCGGCGGTGCCATAGCCAACCCATGTTAGTCTTAGCAATTAAGCAAGTGTCGAGATCAGCTCTATCAAAATCTACCAAGTATAGCTGATCCTCTAACACTCCCTTAAATGCTATTGAATCATCACTTCTTCTAAAGACAGTGACACCTACATCAGTAAATAGACAGTTGTAGCCCATTTTACATAATTGAGATACAGAAAGCAAATTGTAATCTAATGAATCTACAAGAAAAACATTGGAAATAAAATGGTCAAGTGATATAGCAATTTTACCCAATCCTTTGACCAAACCTTGATTTCCATCCCCAAATGTAATAGCTCGTTGGGGATCTTGGTTTTTCTCGTAGGAGGAGAACATTTTCTTCTCCCCAGTCATGTGGTTTGTGCATCCGCTGTCGATGATCCAACTTGAGCCTCCGGATGCATAAACCTACAAAACAAGTTTAGTTCTTGACTTTAGGTACCCAAATGGTTTTGGGTCCTTTGGCATTAGACACAAGAACTTTGGGTACCCAAACACAAGTCTTTGATCCCTTGTGCTTGCCCCCAACATATTTGGCAACTACCTTGCCGGATTTGTTAGTTAAGACATATGATGCATCAAAAGTTTTAAATGAAATGTCATGATCATTTGATGCACTAGGAGTTTTCTTCTTAGGCAACTTAGCACGGGTTGGTTGCCTAGAACTAGATGTCTCACCCTTATACATAAAAGCATGATTAGGGCCAGAGTGAGACTTCCTAGAATGAATTCTCCTAATTTTGCTCTCAGGATAACCGACAGGGTACAAAATGTAACCCTCGTTATCTTGAGGCATGGGAGCCTTGCCCTTAACAAAATTGGACAATTTCTTAGGAGGGGCATTAAGTTTGACATTGTCCCCCTTTTGGAAGCCAATGTCATCCTTAATGCCAGGCGTCTCCCACTATAAAGCATACTACGAGCAAATTTAAATTTTTCATTCTCAAGTTCATGCTCAGCAATTTTAGCATCTAACTTTGCTATATGATCATTTTGTTGTTTAATTAAAGCCATGTGATCATGAATACCATTAATGTCAACATCTCTACATCTAGTACAAATAGAAGTGTGCTCAATGGTAGATGTAGATGGTTTGCAAGATTTTAATTCTACAACCTTAGCATGCAATATGTCATTTTTACTTCTAAGGTCGGAAATGGTAGCATTGCAAACATCAAAATCTTTAGCCTTAGCAAGCAATTTTTCATTTTCATTTCTAAGGCTAGCAAGAGAAATGTTCAATTCTTCAATCCTAGCAAGCAAATCATCATTATCATTTCTAAGATTGGAAATTGGAACATTACAAGCAGTAGAATCAACCTTAGCTAACAAAATAGCATTCTCATTTCTAAGGTTGTCTATAGTCTCATGGCAAGTACTTAGCTCACTAGATAATTTTTCACATTTTTCAACTTCTAGAGAATAAGCATTTTTAACTTTAACATGCTTTTTGTTTTCCTTGATTAGGAAGTCTTCTTGGGAGTCCAAGAGGTCATCCTTCTCATGGATGGCACTAATTAATTCATTTAATTTCTCTTTTTGTTGCATGTTTAAGTTGCAAAAAGGGTACGCAAATTATCTTCCTCATCACTAGCATTATCATCACTAGAGGACTCATATCTAGTGGAGGATTTGGATTTAACCTTCTTCTTTTTGCCGTCCTTTGCCATGAGGCACTTGTGGCCGACGTTGGGGAAGAGAAGTCCCTTGGTGACGGCGATGTTGGCGGCGTCCTCGTCGGAGGAGGAGTCACTAGAGCTTTCGTCGGAGTCCCACTCGTGACAAACATGGGCATCGCCGCCCTTCTTCTTGTAGTACCTCTTCTTCTCCTTTCTTCTTCCCTTCTTGTCGTCGCCCCTGTCACTGTCACTAGAAATAGGACATTTTGCTATAAAGTGACCGGGCTTACCACACTTGTAGCAAACCTTCTTGGAGCGGGGTTTGTAGTCCTTCCCCCTCCGTTGTTTGAGGATTTGGCGGAAGCTTTTGATGACAAGCGCCATTTCCTCGTTGTCGAGCTTTGAGGCGTCGATGGGTGTTCTACTCGGTGTAGACTCCTCCTTCTTATCCTCCGTCGCCTTGAATGCGACCGGTTGTGCTTCGGACGTGGAGGGGCCGTCAAGCTCGTTGATCTTCCGTGAGCCCTTGATCATAAACTCAAAGCTCACAAAATTCCCGATTACTTCCTCGGGAGTCATTAGTGTGTATCTAGGATTACCACGAATTAATTGTACTTGAGTAGGGTTAAAGAAAATAAGTGATCTTAGAATAGCCTTAACCACCTCGTGGTCATCCCATTTCTTGCTCCCGAGATTGCGCACTTGGTTCACCAAGGTTTTGAGCCGGTTGTACATATCTTGTGGCTCCTCCCCTTGGCGAAGACGGAAGCGACCGAGCTCCCCCTCGATCGTTTCCCGCTTGGTGATCTTGGTGAGTTCATCACCCTCGTGCGCGGTCTTGAGCACGTCCCAAACTTCCTTGACGCTCTTTAATCCTTGCACCTTGTTGTACTCCTCCCTACTTAGAGAGGCGAGGAGTATATTTGTGGCTTGGGAGTTGAAGTGCTCGATTTGGGCCACCTCGTCCTCATCATAATCCTCATCCCCTACGGATGGTACCTGTGCTCCAAACTCAACAACATTCCATATACTTTTGTGGAGTGAGGTTAGATGAAATTTCATTAAGTCACTCCACCTAGCATAATCTTCACCGTCAAAGGTTGGCGGTTTGCCTAATGGAACGGAAAGTAATGGAGTATGTCGAGAAGTGCGAGGATAGTGTAAGGGAATCTTACTAAACTTCTTGCGCTCATGGCGCTTAGAAGTTACGGAGGGCGCGTCGGAGCCGGAGGTAGATGGCGATGAGGTGTCGGTCTCGTAGTAGATCACCTTTCTCATCTTGTTTTTCTTGTCCCCACTCCGATGCGACTTGTGGGAAGAGGCTTTCTTCTCCTTCCATTTTCCCTTTTTGCGGGACTCTTCCGATGAAGCTTTCCCGTGGCTTGTAGCGGGCTTGTCGTCGGTCTCCATCTCCTTCTTGGCGTGTTCTCCCGACATCACTTCGAGCAGTTAGGCTCTAATGAAGCACCGAGCTCTGATACCAATTGAAAGTCGCCTAGAGGGGGGTGAATAGGGCGAAACTGAAATTTACAAAGTTAATCACAACTACAAGCCGGGTTAGCGTTAGAAATATAATTGAGTCCGCGAAATAGGACGCAAAATAAATCACAAGCAAATAAAGAGTGTGACACGCGGATTTGTTTTACCGAGGTTCGGTTCTCGCAAACCTACTTCCCGTTGAGGAGGCCACAAAGGCCGGGTCTTTTTCAACCCCTTCCCTCTCTCAAACGGTCCCTCGGACCGAGTGAGCTTTCTCTTCTCAAATCAATCGGGAACAAAACTTCCCCTCAAGGACCACCGCACAATTGGTGTCTCTTGCCTTGGTTACAAGTGAGTATTGATCTCAAGAAAGAATGAGAAAGAAGAAAGCGATCCAAGCGCAAGAGCTCAAAAGAACACGACAAATCACTCTCACTAGTCACTAATGCTTTTGTGGAATTGGGAGAGGATTTGATCACTTGAGTGTGTCTTGTATTGAATGCCTAGCTCTTGTAAGTGGTTGGAAGGTTGAAAACTTGGATGACTTGAATGTGGGGTGGTTGGGGGTATTTATAACCCCAACCACCAAACTAGCCGTTTGGTGGGGGCTGCTATCACATGGCGCACCGGACAGTCCGGTGCGCCAGCCACGTCACCAGGCCGTTGGGTTCCGACCGTTGGAGCTCTGACTGCTGGGCCCGCCTTGATGTCCGGTGGCACACCGGACATGCACTGTAGAGTGTCCGGTGTGCCACTTCGTGCGTGCCTGACTTCTGCGCGATCTGGCGCGCATTTAATGCTTCTGCAGGTGATTGTTGGCGCGAAGTAGCCGTTGCTCCGCTGGCTCACCGGACAGTCCGGTGAATTATAGCGGAGCGAATTCCCGAAGCTGACGAGTTCCAGAGTCGCTCTCCTCTGGGACACCGGACAATGTCCGGTGTACACCGGACAGTCTGGTGAATTATAGCGAAGCGCCTCTAGATTTTCCCGAAGGTGAGGAGTTCAGCGTGAAGTCCCCTAGTGCACCGGACACTGTCCGGTGGCACACCGGACAGTCCGGTGCGGCAGACCAGGGCTGCCTTCGGTTATCCCTTGCTCTCTTTGTTGAACCCAATTCTTGGTCTTTCTATTGGCTAAGTGTGAACCTTTGTCACCTGTATAACTTATACACTAGAGCAAAACTAGTTAGTCCAATTATTTGTGTTGGGCAATTCAACCACCAAAATCAATTAGGAACTAGGTGTAAGCCTAATTCCCTTTCAATTCTCTACACGGTCGATAATGGTCCTATAACTAATATATTATATTTGCAACAGTCTTGTTTCTACAGCAGGCACAACAGCAACAATTTGTTTTCCCTAAATTTCAGTCATCGATGCCTCAGTGGGGATTACATGCTCCGTCACCTCCACCTCAAGTGCTTTAATTTAGTTAAGACTTGACGTTTGTATCAACCTTTCAAATCTTGACTAAACTTGATTTTGTAGGGATCCGGGATCATGGGCCACAACACGCCACCACCGATGATACCAGCACCAGGAGGAGCTTATGCAGGGGAGGGAGCTACTACAGGAGAGGTTAGTTTGATAAACAATTTTGTTTGAATAGTGGTCATGCATGTAAACACTGCCGTTATTAATGTTTGAATAGTGGTCATGCATGTAAACACTGCCGTTATTAATGTCTCCTTTTCTTTAGAATCCAAACCCGTTACACGACTTCGTCAACGAGTTTTTCGCTTTTGGATGTAGTGGTCACAACTCTAACGACCCCGATATGTGATGGTTTGAGTTTTGTGCCGAATTGTGCGTTGTAATGGACTATTTGTGAACTTTATGTTGTATGGACTATTTGTGAACTCTGATGTTGTAATGGACTCCAACTTTATGTTGTGGACTATTTATGAATTGTGCAATTATGGATTTAATGTTTCTGTCATTTTATTGTGATTATATTGTTGATGAATTTGCTGTTATTTTTTGTATTTTTTTTTCAAAAAAAATTCTCTAAAATTATTAATTTTTGGCGGCTTTAGTGGGCCGCCGATTCGGTTGACCGCCGAAAATAGACTATTTTCAGCGGCCAGGTGTTAACCGCCGAAAGTCCATGGTTATTTTCGGTGGCTGTTCTGTTGACCGCCGAAAATAAGCTATTTTCGGCGGCTGATTACTGGCCGCCGAAAATAAAGGCTTATTTTCGGTTGATTTTTTCTGGCGGACAGGAACCGCCAAAAATAAGCTTAAGGCCATCGAAAATAAGTTATTTTCGGTGGTAATTTTTGGCCTCCGAAAATGACTGTAGCTGTTGTAGTGTTTATAGCTCATCCAAGAGCTTGCCGGACATTTAGACATTGCATAGAACCCGTTCTTATCAAGGAAAAAAAAGTTGGCCTCAACAACCACTCCATCTGCATCGTGTTTAAAAGAAGAATCGCAGAGACGACGAAGGTCCTTTCCAGCCTTGAGTCTACACGGAGAAACCTTTAATTTCCTTCCGGCCGATCGATCATTATTGCGGCCATTGGAATTTGTGTCCCTTTAGTACTTGAGAAGGAATGTACGAGAGAGAGTCTCGGTAGCTCAGTGAAAGCAAGAAAATTCTGTCCCTCCTTTTGACTGCAGATTATTCCGGCCGGCGGCTTGCAAAGCATTGGTGGCGTCGTCGGCCTCGTCACACGGGTGGCCGGGCAGTGAACAGCGATGGATTTGTGGAGCACAGGCACAGCGCAGTAGTAGTTAGTCAACAGGTGGAAGCATGCATCAATCAGCTGATGAGCGTTTCCAAGCGTTTTCCATCACAACTGCGCCACTGTCCCTTGAGCAGCCACGCGTCCTCATCTTAATCGCCCAGCAGAGACAGAGAGCAAACAAGCTTCAACAACAACAACAACAACAACACAGACGACAACAAAACGCAGAGAGCTGTAGACCACACACACAGGTTCAAGGATACTATATAAGGATGACGTGTCTGGAACGCAAGAATTTCTCAGGAATTCGACATATATGTGTGTTTCTACGACGATGCCACAGTGGTGAAACGATTTTTTTGTTCAATTCGAAAAAGAGCTTGGTTTGTGCCTTTTGGAAGAGCTAGCTAGCTAGCGCTTTCGTGCCATGGAATGCATTGGCTGTACATGAATCATCACACCCTTCAGCAGCATAATTAGTCGAGAGTGTGTGCATGAGTAGTCGCCAGTCGGGTAGTACGACTGATAAGCAAGTGTGCTGCAGCCTGTATAATCCGATCAGTACAAATCCCTCCCACCAAACGCGATGCATGACATTATTGGCTTCATGCATGCTCATTAATTGACGACAGAGGGATCCAGTATAGATCAACTTTGTTTTCAGCGGAGTATGGTGCCATGTCCTGGCCAGAAGCAATCCAATTTTTTTTTTGTTTTTTTCCCTATAATATAGTCTATACACTCCATCTGTTCGTAAGCTATGACATCGTAGTCCTACTGTCATGAAAGAGGGCTACTACGTACGTTTTTGCAGGGAAAAAAGATAGGAGATTATATATTATACGGTTAGCTCGTAGTTAGGCATAGGCACACATCATAAAAAAAAAGGTCAGACCAATGGCCATGCAAAGTCCGCATGCATTCGGTTGGGTTGGTGCTGATCTTTTACCTTCCAAATTTAAAGAAACGAGTCGGTAGTGACTTTGACTGCTAGCTGCATAAAGAGTAGTTAGTTTCATCGAGACTGAACAAGACTTTACCCTCTAGGTTATACAATCCAACTTAAATAAGTTAAGAGACAATCAAACAACACTCATAGTCCACACTAGTACACAGAAGAACTATAGTGACGGTCCTAAAACTATTTTCACTGGCGTTTTTCAGTGCCGCCAGTGCTAGGGGCCAGTGGAAATCGTCATTTCCACTGACGGTTATTTAAGAACCGCCAGTGGAAATTTCCACTGGCGGTTTTCTTAAGAAACCGCCAGTGAAAATAGCATTTCCACTGGCGGTTTTATTAAGAAAACTGCCAATGGAAATGCTATTTCCACTGGCGGTTTGTTTTATTTAGCCGCAAGTGGAAAGGTTTCCCGCCTTTTTTAAAATTTTCGTACTGAAATTTATATATTTACACACACAAACATATATATATATATATATATATATTGATATTGATAAACATGTAGTATTGATATTAAAAGCAACATGGAATTAAATTCTATCATACATTTATATATATCAAAGTCTTGTTTACAACCATGTATGCATCACACATTATATACATCAAAGTTTTCACTTAAGCTCTAATAACTATCTCGGCTAAGAGATAGTCTACTAATTTCTGTTAGTATTCTAAACTCTGGCAAAGCTAATGTTCCGGAAGCATCGTGATATTTCCTTTCTGCGGGAATGACCTCTTTCAATATGAATGTGCACAGGTCCTCAACTATGCCATACAATGCACCTTCAGTCAAGTTCTCCGGGCTTCCTTGTTGAAATTGCTGTAAAGGAAGTTTATAAACATCATCTATTTATACTCAATAATAACACATTTGCATCTTTAATGACATAAATACATACGTGACTATTACTAATAATACCTTGCCAGGGTTCGTGATGTATCGTCTGTTCATTCTCATGAACTCACACACGTAGAACCCACATAGGACCGATCCGGGTGGTTGCTTGTGGCACTACATAACGGGAGATTGGTTATTTAGTTGCAACATTGTCCTATGTACGTACATGTATAATATGTATTCATAAATTCACATACTTACCGGCCAGTTATAATGGATGTCTAGTGGCACGCCTTTTTTGGACGTGTCGTACCTTCCACCTTGTAGCTTATAAAACCTAAATGCCCTGTGATCTCAAATAGAATCACCATGTTATTCTACAATTCTCATCGATATAAGTATGCATGCATAGAAAAGGCTTACAGCTCTAAGATGCTGAGGAATTTTGAATAGGTCGAAGTCTCGGTGTGCAAGGAGTCGAGCACCAGCACCTTTCCAACCTTAGGATAAATGAAGAAGCATATCCAGTGGTCCCTGTACGAATCAAACTTGTGATACATGTGTATTGAAATTATTAATTTTATTTATGCAAAATCACACTTACTTAAAGTTGTACGGGCCCACTATGGATTCCCTGTCTTGAAATTGAAGCATTGTGTGTCTTAAAGTTGTACGGGGCCACTATAGATTCACCTTAGAAGTGAAGTGAATCTAGTCTACATTTTATACTAGAGAGTGGAAGCCAAAAAAACATGCTTTCCGCTGCTCTCTCCTCTCTCTCTCCCTCTCTTTCCTCTCTCTTCCCTCCCTCCCTCTCCCTCTCTTTCTTCTCTCTTCCCTTTCCCTCTCTCTCCTCTCTCTCTCCCTCCACTCTCTTTCCTATATATACACTCCCTCTCCCTCCTCTCTCTTCTCTCTCTCTCCCTCCCTCCACTCTCTTTCCTCTCTCTTCCCTTTCCCTCTCTCTTCTCCTCTCTCTTCCCTCTCCCTCCTCTCTCTTCCCTCTCCCTCTCCCTCTCCCTCTCTCCTCTCCTCTCCCTCTCTCTCACTCTCTGCAGAGACGCGCGCAGGGTTTACACCCTAAACCCTAAACCCTCTCCCTCTCTTCCCTCTCCCTCCTCTCTCTTCCCTCTCACTCTCTCACTCTTCCTAGCCTAGGGTTTACACGCGCGGCGGCGGCGCGTGCACGGCGGCAGCGGCGCGTGCCCGAGCGATCATAGTCGAAGAAGAGAGAGAGAGAGAGAGAGGAGAACTTACCTACGGCGCGGGGACGACGGCGTGGACGACGGCGGCGCACGACGGAGAAGATCGTCGGGGCGAAATTTCGGCAGCCTGACGGCGGGAAGTGTAAAAGACAGGGCGCCAAAGACTTAGCGAAATTTTCGGCCCCGCGCGCGCTCCTTTATATAGGAGATATTTCTACTGGCGGTTGACAATGACAACCGCCAGTAGAAATCATTTCTACTGGCGGTTGTCATCGAGAACCGCCAATAGAAATGCCTTCCACAGACTGTGGAGGCCATTTCTACTGGTGATTTTCGTTGTGAACCGCCAGTAGTAATATTTTTAGTATATTATTTTTTATTATATATTCATACATTAAGTATATAAATTTTTATACATATTAAATATATAAATATATATATTTAGTATACATAATATATATATTTATATATTACTTCTCTCTCTCCCTCCTCTCTCTCTCCTCTCTCTCCTCTCCCTAGCTCCTCTCTCTCCCCTCTCTCTCTCCTTTCTCTCCTCTCTCTCTCCTCTCTCTCCTCTCCCTAGCTCCTCTCTCTCCCCTCTCCCTCCTCTCTCTCCCTCCTCTCTCTTCCCTCTCTCTCCCCTCTCTCTCTCTCCTCTCTCTCCTCTCCCTAGCTCCTCTCTCTCCCCTCTCCCTCCTCTCTCTCCCCCCTCTCTCTCCCTCCTCTCTCTTCCCTCTCTCTCCCTCCTCTATCTCTCCCTCTCTCTCCTCTCTCTCTCTCCTCTCTCTCTCCTCTCTCTCCTTGGTGTGAAGTTCTTTCACAAGTATCAGATCTGGTAAACATCTTTCCAAGTTCTTTCACAACATGTTCTTTGAAGATGCTTGTTTCTTACTGCCTGATATATATATATATATTAGTTGAATAGTCCTCCCTGCTTTTATTTTACCTCGCGTTCTAGGTGATAAACCATGACCGGGAAAAAGACTGTGCATTCGTGGAGAAGGACGACTGTGACACTATCCGTGGAGAAGGACGCGCTGAAGAACGGGCATTCTGGATGTGCAAAGTGCTGCATCCGCACGGACGGTAAGTGCTGGACCTGCTCCGAGCGCATTGGCAACAATAGCTCTCTCTCCCTCTCCCTCCTCTCTAGAAAGTCACTAGAAAGTCGTGTAAAATTACATGCTTCGGTTTTTCGCTAACAATAATCAATTACATGACATATCCTAACAATAATTAATTACATGACAACTATATAATCTAGGGAGCTATTGTTCTGCCTTGTCCATCGTGGCGTACCTAGGGCATCGAATTGCGTGGGATGCTTCGCTCAACGTTCCTTATCTTGGTTGGATGGTCTATGAAAAGAGACATGTCGTTGAACTGGTTAAAATCCTCTAGATCAGATACACCATCAACTCCTATAGCTTGTTGTTTTCCAGGAAAAACTACATGCTTCGGTTTGTCGGTGCTTTTCTTCTCATTGTTAGAAATGATCTGTTCAGCATAGAAGGCCTATGCAGCACGATTAGCAAGGATCCATGGGTCATCTTTGTAACCTACCTTACTTAGATCAAGAACTCTGACCCCATAGTTGTCTACCGTGACATGTTTGTCTTCAACCCATTGACATCGGAAAACCGAGATCTGAAATGTACCATAGTCTAGTTCCCATATGTCCTCAATAAAGCCAAAATATGTAATAATCTCACCAGTTTCATCATCTATGGCCTCGCATCGAACACCACTGTTTTGTGACATGCTCTTTTTGTCCTTGGACTTGGTACAAAATGTGAATCCACTAATGTCATAGGTTTGCCATGTTGTGACCTGGCGTGATGGTCCAGATGCCAACCCCTTGATGGTTTTTTCTTCTATTGTTTCTCCACGTGGAATGTCCTTCACCATTAGCCATGTGTTGAACCGCTGCTTATGTTGCTTCTTTACCCAATCAGCCGTATGCCCAGGATTTTGCTCGTGAAGCTCATTGATGTGTTGTTGGATAAATGGCTCTATTATCGCTAGCTGATGTAGGATGTTGTGATGTGCCTCAAGTACTGTATTGTAATCTGGTGGGATGAAAGATTTCCGCCCATCCTCCCGCTTCCATACAATCTACCCTCGTGTCGTGACGGAGGCAGACCTATTGCAACCTGGTCTTTTAGGATACTATTGCAGAATGGACCTCCGGACTCAATGGCCTCTTCGGTACAGTACCCCTCTATCATGGATGCCTCGGGATGAGCACGGGTTGATACATAGCCATTCAGTATTGACATGAAACGCTCGTACGTCCACATTTCATGCAAGTACATAGGACCCAATGCCTCTATTTGTGGCACCAAGTGCACCACAAGGTGCACCATAATATCAAAGAATGATGGAGGGAAACACATCTCAAACTATGATATTGTCTCCACTGCGAATTCCTGAAGAGATGCCAACTCATCACGGTCAATTACCTTTTGTGAAATTCTGTTGAAAAAGTAGCACAACCGTGTGATTGCCATCTTTAAAAACAAAGGATTTATAGCCCTGATGGCAATAGGTAGGAATGTAGTCAGCATGACATGACAATCATGTGAGTTATAGTTGGTGACTATCAGGTCTTTCATTGACACAATACTTCGTATGCTAGAGCATAATCCGAATGGGACTTTCAAATTCTTAAGCCAAACACACATCACATGTTTCTCATCTACATTGAGATTGTAGCTTGCTGCTGGGAGATGATACTTCCCATTTTCTTGAAGAACAGGATGTAGTTCCTTTTTATGCCTAAATTTACCAAGTCCATGCGTGAATTGAGCCCTTCTTTTGTTTTGCCCTTTATGTCTAGCAAGGTGCCAATTATGCTTTCAAACACGTTCTTCTGAACGTGCATACCATCGATCGCATGCCGCACATCTAACTCTTTCCAGTAAGGCAAGTACTCGAAGAAAATAGACTTTTTCTTGAATATAGCCCCCGGAGCTGGTTTGGCATCCTTCCTTGTTTTTCCGTCTTTTGTTTTCTTCCCGAAAACAAACTTGATATTCCTGACTATTTCAAAAACTCTATGACCTTTATTGTTACCCGATGGAGCAGTAGAATGTAGTTCACCATTATTGTCAAAGTACTTATCCATCTTTCGCATGCGGTACCTGTGTCCTTCCAATAAAAAGCGTCTGTGCCTCATGTACACTATCTTCTTAGATGCAGTAAGGGACACATAAGCAGTTTCATCAATGCATACTGTGCAGCCAACCTTTCCCTTAAACTGGCCTGATAATGTGAAGAGTGCAGGGTAATCGTTGATCGTAACAAAAATAATTGCTCTCAGCGTGAATGAATCTTTACGATACTCATCCAACATTTGAACACCCGTTACCCACAATATTTTCATATCCTCCATTAAGGGCTCTAAAAATACATCCATATCAACTCCAGGTTGTGTAGGTCCAGAAATAAGCATGGTTAGCAAAATGTACTTCCGTTTCTGCATCAACCATGAAGGATGGTTGTATATGCACTATAGGAATTCACTTAATTCCCGTCGGCCAGAAACCGACGGGAATTACTTATTCCCGTCGGTTGTCAGCCGCCAGGCGTCCCTTGTCGGGGATAAGTTTCGGCGGCTGACGGGAATAATTAATTCCCGTCGGCTAGAAGGTGACTGACGGGAGTTAAGGCTAACTCCCGTCGGTGTTGCGGGCCGACGGGCGTTATTTATTAATTCCCGTCGGTTTCCTAGGCCGACGGGAGTTATGAATTAATTCCCGTCGGTCCGACGTGGCCGACGGGAATTAACTGGGCCGACGAGCATTATTAGTTGATTCCCGTCGGTTCGACCATAGCCGACGGGAATTAACTGGGCCGACGGGAATTACCCTATACTGCTACAAAAACAGCACTAAATTATGTCACTATTTCTGCACACATAACATATATCAAACATAACATAAATCACAGATAACATCCACATTACAAACACAAGCATTTAGAGATACGACATCCACAAACACATGCATTTAGACATAAACACTTGCATTTATAATTAAAACATCCACCAACGTGTACGACATAGTATTGAAACATAACATCCACCAACATCCACCAACGAGTACGACATAGTATTGAAACATAACATCGACCAACGAGTACGACATTTCAAACATAAGTTCAAGTGTTTAGAGATAACCACCACTTGGGTGGTTAGAGCTTTGACCGCTGCCGCCACCACCACCAGGAGGAGGGAACGCGAAGAGCGAGTCAACAAATCCAGTCCCTACTGCTGGATCAGACCCACTACCACCCGCTTCAGGCGTAACCTATGCAAGTTAGCAAATATCATCACGTTAAATGCAAATATCAAAAAAAGTATACAAGTATATAAATTAATGGAGAGTTATCAAACGTACCCTATCTCCAGGTGCAGGTATATGTGTCGGAGGGGTGGTGAACTGTGGTGGTGGAACTGGTGTGTTTGCAAATTGGCTCCATTGTGGTGGCGGTGGAAAATTTGATGTCATGCCCTGTTGCTGCATTAACTGTTAAACACATATGTGTTACTACCGAAGATGTTGTATTGAAATATAATAATTTAGAGTTCGGATTATGTGTACTCACTTGATACATCGCTTGGTTATGTGCATTGCAAGCCTCCATAAATTCACGTTGTTGTCTCATCTCTTCACGCATCCTCATAATCTCCAACTCCTGCTCGTTCGGTCGACGAGAGCATGAGCTACGAGAAGATGAACCCGTCCTCTGAGATCTCATCGACGACGAGTCAATGAATCCGTCGAAGAGTGCGTATCTATAAGTTATTCAAAAAATGTGATTACTGTATAATCAATTTAGTGTCAACCATATAATTTCATAAGTTAGAGCTTATCGTCCATGCGCTTTGCCACCACCACTTGCGTACACCACCGAGGGATCCACCGGTTCATGACGCCAGTCGAAGTCAGGGCCATGGCGACGAACCATCTCCTCCCCATATGGCGCCTATACATCATTCACAACCTTACAAATGCAGGAATTTATATACTTTGAACGTTTGAACTTTTGAGCCAAAACTCACCAAGCGATCCGTGGTTGTCTGGCTGTAGAGCTGGCCAGGGTTGTTCGGGTCTGGTCCTTTGTGGCCCTCCTGGTAGACCTCAATGTCACTAGGCTTTTGGCCACTCGTAGCTTCCTGTATAAACAAAAAACATTCATAAGAAATCGTATTATTTGCTGATCGACATAGCTAGATCAAACTTACCATTCTTTTAGCTTTTCGTATCATGTCGTCACCGCTAAACTTGTGGTTAGGATTGGTTCCTCGACATTATCTGTGATGCGCTGACGCTTTCTGGAAGCCTTTGAAAGCCCAATATCGACACCAAGCATAGTACGCATCAGGCACGAGCGCCATCCATGGAACCATCATCTGCACACACAATGTTACATATTATATCAATCACAACAATCAATATAAAGGGTAAAACAAATTGAATACTAACCTCACGATATTGATCCTCAGTCAAATATATCTTTGAGGACCCTACCTTTTTATTCAAGGGGCCTGCTTCTTCCGGATGCTTTTGAAAATACAGGTTTGTAGCCTGAATTCTCGCATAGTATATGGCATCCTTCACCAGCTTCTTTGCATTGTTTTGGAAGACACGTTCAGCGTGCCCCATGTAATCCTCTCTGTCAGGCAACCGATATCGAAGCTACAACATAAAGAATACAAATGCAATGGTATAAGTCATAGATTTACAATATTAAGAAACATAACACAAATAATAAAGAATTCATACCCAAAAGTCATTACGCACAAGTCCCTGTCTGTCGGTGTGGTTTCGTTCCTTTTTAAACTTGTACTCGTTCTAGGTACTGACGAGCACATCATCTTCGGTATCACCGTTTGACACCTTTGAAGGAAACGGGTGACGCCTAAGAGGGGGGGGTGAATTAGGACTTCTAAAACTTATACTAAACTAGGCCACAATTAAATCCCTAGAGCAAAACCTATGCAAGTAATCAAAACTAGAATGTGCAAACTAGGTTTTGTCTAAGTGTTGCTATCTCTACCGCAAAAGGCTAAGTTCCAATCTACACTAAATAAGTATGACTACAAGATTGAAACTTAAATGCTTAATATAAATGCGGAATGTAAAGAGCTAAGTAGAGAAGCAAACTCTCGTGGATGACGCCGGTATTTTTACCGAGGTATCCGGAACCGCGCAAGGTCCCGACTAATCCTCGTTGGTGCCCCTACGCAAAGGGAAGCCCACGCGAGGGCCAAGCACCTCGGTCGAGTAACTCCGTAGAGAGTCGCGGGCCTTCTCCACGCGCAAGTGGTGCTCCGCTTCCGGCTCCTCTCGGACGCTCCCCGCCGTCTCCACTATCGAGCTTCCGGCCGAAACGCCGCGGGCCTCGTTCCCTCCGGTACACGGTGGCGGCCGTGACACAAACACGGTTGTCACGGTCTCGCAAGACTCTCGCCCCACTCGGTACAATTACAACGGCTCGCGCAAGAGCCGAGGGGTTGTGAGGTTTATCTAAACTCACTCAACTAACTAGGATTCACCTAGAGCAAGCGCTAAAGCGGTCTAACTAACCTAAGCACTTCGCAAAGCACCTACGCTAATCACCGAGTGATTCTATTAAGCACTTGGGTGTTTGAGCACTTGGAAATATGCACTATGTGTATTGGAATGTTGCTTGGGCTCTCACACTTGAGAATGGCCGGTTGGGGTGGTATTTATAGCCTCCATACCCCCAACTAGCCGTTGGACAGAAAGCAGCAGCTTTCTGTCGTCGGGTGCACCGGACAGTCCGGTGCACACCGGACACTGCACTGTAGCATGTCCGGTGCCGCCACGTCAGCCGACCGTTGGCGTCTGTAGCAGTCGACCGTTGGATCCGACCGTTGGATTCGACCGTTGCCGTCTGCCCGTTGGCACACCGGACAGTCCGGTGCTACAGCCAGAGAGTGCCTGCCTGTGGCCTCTCTGCGCAGACTGTCCGAGACCTCACCGGACAGTCCGGTGCACACCGGACAGTGCACTGTAGCATGTCCGGTGCGCCACCAGGCGCTGGCTGACAGCCCTTCTTTGGATTTCTTCGCTGATTTCTTCGGGCTTCTTTGTTCTTGAGTATTGGACTCCTATGCATCTTTTTATGTCTTCTTTTGAGGTGTTGCATCCTCATTGCCTTGGTCCAATTCTCTTCGCATCCTGTGAACTACAAACACAAATACTAGAATACTTATTAGTTCACGGATTGTATTGTTCATCAAACACCAAAACTTAATTAGCCAAATGGCCCGGGGTCCATTTTCCTTACAATCTCCCCCTTTTTGGTGATTGATGACAACACAACCAAAGCAAGCAAATAATACAAGTATTTGAATGAAAATATGCATTTTACTTGCTAAGATGCATGATTGTCCCCACAATGTGATATTATGGACTTAAGCCTCCCCCTAACTCCATAATTCACTTACTTCCTATTTTTGGACCAAATAACCAAAACCACTTAAAAAGCCATTAGTAGATATAAAATTTTAAATTGGTGGTGTTTGGTGTTTGATATAGTTTTCATTGCTTTGGCCTTGCTTTGGCCCCTAAACTTCTCCCCCTTTGGCATCAACCACCGAAAAGGAAGACATTAAAAGCATGTAGGAAGTAAATAAAAGCTTGCCCTCAACAAATGATATCACTAGTAGGATATTAAATTAAGCCATGAAAGATACCACTTGTAGATCATGAAAGATACCATGAGTGGGAATTCCTCAAAAGATTATTCCCCCTAAATGAGTACTCTCCTTTGGAAAGAGTTTTTCTCCCCCTTTAGAGATGAAGAAATACTCCCCCTGACAGAGATCCTCTACTTAGGAAAAAGCATGTGAAAATTAGAGGTGCAAGACATGATTTGAAAAGACTAACTTCCCTTATGCATAGGTAACAGAATATGAGTTAACCACTTATGCATTTTTAGCAACAAGGAAGTATATGATATGAAATATAGTCTAATCAAATATTAGAGAAGACATGTAAATGATACTAAATATAGTCTCAAAAGATACCAATTGAAGATCAATGGCGAGCTTGAGAGACATGAGAGTTCTTGGAGATTTTGCAGTGGAAGATTGTTGTCTTTCTCCGGGGACCTCTTTTTCCTTACAATGAGACTATCACATGAAATAGACTTGAAAAGGTGTTAGTCTCAAAGTGTTAGATTATAGAGTAACCTCCCCCTAAAGGTGTGCATACAAGTTTTGAATACTTGTAGGAGACATGCACTTTGATTTGATATCAAGAGGGGCAAATTATCCATAATCCTAACTTTGGCACATATAAGTTAAATGATACACTTGTAGAAATCAAAAATTTTCAATTGATGCATCATTTACTATGGAGTGATATAAAAGCTATGTGCCATGCTTAAGTAAACATTTTAAGCCATGTAGGTTTGCTTAAGTATATGAATTAAAAGCAAGCAATCCTACCATATGATTTACCTAGTATGCATGATTTTGAACAAAAGTATATAGCAAACGTAATACTAGGCAAGAAAGGTAAACTAGATAAAAGATAAATAGATACCAATTGTAAAAACAATGAATACAATAAAGCTAGTTACCTTAGTCATGGGTGGGAAATTTGGGTCCAAAGTTTTCACTAACCCACTTGGCAATAAACTTGATCCAATATGATGTATCCCATGATATACATCCCAAACTTTGCCAAGTCTCCAAATTTCCCGAGGACCTTTGGTCCACTCACTTCCCTTTCGGGATCCAAACCTTCTTGGTGCTTTTCATGGTTGAAATTATCTCCTTTGGCACCCAGATGCGTTTGGCCCCCTTTCCTTTGTTGGCTTGCTTGTTGGCCTTGATTGCTATCACCTTTCCGTTCTTTTTCTTCTTGATCAAATACGGTGTAGCATCCTTTTTGTTCACCTTTTTGATGTAGGTGTTGGAGATTTTGCTTGATGGTTTTTGCTTGAGCTTTTGCCTTTGTTTATCCCTGGTCATCGCCTTGCATTGGAAAGACTTGTGGCCTTCCTTGTGGCATAGCCTACAAATCACAGTTTCTCCCTCCATAGGCTTGTTCACTCCCGCAGTGGTGTTATCCTGTGGAGGTTGGATTTGTTTGGCTTTGCCTTTCTTGTCATACAAAGCCTTGCCAAGGCGAGCCACTTCTTGCTTTAATTGTTCATTTTTCTTTGCAACCTCATCCGTACATGTCTCTATAACAATATTCTCAACAACGACTTGGTTGCAGGGGTTAGAATCATCAATTAAATCCAAGCAGGAAGTAGAAGCATCTTTCTTAATTATTTCAGATATTTCAACTAAAGATGCTGCTGGGGTGCTACCAATGTTTTCTAGCTTAGTAGTTAGCTCATTATTGTGTATGCTAAGAATTTCCATTTTCTCTAGCAAATTTTCAATAGCTTCTTGGGAGCTAGCTAACTTAGCCTTAAGTTTTTCATTCTTTTTAATAAGGCTATCATCGGTAGCAGTGGATGGAGCACTAGATTCTAATAGCTCAATTTTAGTTGATAGCTCACTATTTAAGTTTGCAAAAGTTTCAAATTTTTCTAGCAAACCTTTGTAATCATTTTGAGAGCTAACCAACTTATTTTTCAAATTTTTAAGTTGAGCTTTTTGCTTAGTGCAAACATCCTGAAAAAATTCTACGGCTTCTGCAAGCTCATCTAGAGAGGCTTTTCCCTCACCTTCATCACTACTACTTTCATCACTAGAGGATGGAGTGCTTTTGTTACCTCTTGCCATAAGGCATTTGTGTGATGACCGTGATGATCGTGACGAGGATCGGTGGCTGCGCGTCCTTGGAGGTTCATCTTCACTTGAAGAATCATCCCAAGTTCTAACACTTGTTAGCGCCTTGCCTTTGCTCCTCTCCTTTTTGGGCTTGGCCATATTTGGACAGTTGTCCCTGAAGTGGCCCTTCTCCCCACATGCGAAGCATCCTCTCTTCCTTTGCTTTTTCCTGTCAATGTTAAAGAGAAGATCCTCGACCTGCAGGGGCACACCCATTAGATTAATCTTGCGGATCATCCCCATTACCTTTCCGACGCGTCGGATTGTCTCTTCGTCCTCGGAGGATGATGTGCATGGTTGATTATCTTCATCATCATCACTTTCTTCTTCTTCCTCTTCTTCACTTGAGGTACTTGGAGTGGGAGCCTTCTTTTTGCCCTTCCTTTCATCACATGCAAAGGCATATGGTCTTGAGGAAGTTGGCTCCTCTCCCCGACTCATTTTTCGCGACATCTCAAAGGCCGCGATTTTCCCAATCACAATGGTCGGGGTCATGTTGCTCAAGTCCTCCATGTTGTGAAGGATGGTGATGATGCTTCCATATCTTTGTTGTGGTAGCAGGGAGATAATCTTCCTCACAATGTCCGCATCACCTAGCTTATTAATGCCAATAGAGTTGAGCTCATTGATTATTAGATTCAAACGAGAATACATGTCTCTAACAAGCTCATCATCTTTCATAGCAAAAGAATTGTACTCATTTAAGACTAGGCAATGTTTTTGCTCACGGACATTGGATGTGCCGTCATGGAGCTCATGCAATTTTAGCCAAATCTCATTAGCAGTTTTCAAGGTAAATACTTGATTAAAAATATCCATGCTAAGAGATTCATACAAGCAATTTTTGGCTCTAGCATTTAAATGAATTTCTTTTTCCTCACTCGTGGTGGGTTTCTCGGGATTCTTGGGAGGTTTCATCCCGTCACGAGTGACTCTCCAAACACCTAGATCAACGGCCTCTAGGTAACAAGCCATTCTAGCACTATAATATGGGAAGTTAGTGCCGTCGAAGTGTGGTGGCCTATGGGTATCCATCCCTTCCTCTAAAAAGCGTCGGCTCTTTTTAGCGGTGAAGCTAAAGCGTTTCAAATGAGCCAAACCGGGCTCCGATACCAATTGAAGGAAACGGGTGACGCCTAAGAGGGGGGGGGGGTGAATTAGGACTTCTAAAACTTATACTAAACTAGGCCACAATTAAATCCCTAGAGCAAAACCTATGCAAGTAATCAAAACTAGAATGTGCAAACTAGGTTTTGTCTAAGTGTTGCTATCTCTACCGCAAAAGGCTAAGTTCCAATCTACACTAAATAAGTATGACTACAAGATTGAAACTTAAATGCTTAATATAAATGCGGAATGTAAAGAGCTAAGTAGAGAAGCAAACTCTCGTGGATGACGCCGGTATTTTTACCGAGGTATCCGGAACCGCGCAAGGTCCCGACTAATCCTCGTTGGTGCCCCTACGCAAAGGGAAGCCCACGCGAGGGCCAAGCACCTCGGTCGAGTAACTCCGTAGAGAGCCGCGGGCCTTCTCCACGCGCAAGTGGTGCTCCGCTTCCGGCTCCTCTCGGACGCTCCCCGCCGTCTCCACTATCGAGCTTCCGGCCGAAACGCCGCGGGCCTCGTTCCCTCCGGTACACGGTGGCGGCCGTGACACAAACACGGTTGTCACGGTCTCGCAAGACTCTCGCCCCACTCGGTACAATTACAACGGCTCGCGCAAGAGCCGAGGGGTTGTGAGGTTTATCTAAACTCACTCAACTAACTAGGATTCACCTAGAGCAAGCGCTAAAGCGGTCTAACTAACCTAAGCACTTCGCAAAGCACCTACGCTAATCACCGAGTGATTCTATTAAGCACTTGGGTGTTTGAGCACTTGGAAATATGCACTATGTGTATTGGAATGTTGCTTGGGCTCTCACACTTGAGAATGGCCGGTTGGGGTGGTATTTATAGCCTCCATACCCCCAACTAGCCGTTGGACAGAAAGCAGCAGCTTTCTATCGTCGGGTGCACCGGACAGTCCGGTGCACACCGGACACTGCACTGTAGCATGTCCGGTGCCGCCACGTCAGCCGACCGTTGGCGTCTGTAGCAGTCGACCGTTGGATCCGACCGTTGGATTCGACCGTTGCCGTCTGCCCGTTGGCACACCGGACAGTCCGGTGCACACCGGACAGTCCGGTGCTACAGCCAGAGAGTGCCTGCCTGTGGCCTCTCTGCGCAGACTGTCCGAGACCTCACCGGACAGTCCGGTGCACACCGGACAGTGCACTGTAGCATGTCCGGTGCGCCACCAGGCGCTGGCTGACAGCCCTTCTTTGGATTTCTTCGCTGATTTCTTCGGGCTTCTTTGTTCTTGAGTATTGGACTCCTATGCATCTTTTTATGTCTTCTTTTGAGGTGTTGCATCCTCATTGCCTTGGTCCAATTCTCTTCGCATCCTGTGAACTACAAACACAAATACTAGAATACTTATTAGTTCACGGATTGTATTGTTCATCAAACACCAAAACTTAATTAGCCAAATGGCCCGGGGTCCATTTTCCTTACAACCTTCACTATACCAGGGTAGTGAAGGCGGCAAAGAGAACCCAACGTAAGGTTAACTTGAGTGTGGTGTCCCTTGCCATCAAAGGACAGGTCCTCCCAATTCCTGCATTACACAAAAACATTAACAATAGACATAATAGTTATATGAGATAAGTTAGTATATTACACTCACCGATCTCCATGTGGCATGATTAAAGTCCTATCAGCCTCTCGCTCTATCGCGTGACGAGGCTTTACTGAGTGGCTTTTTCTTGAGTGACGTGTGCGTGTCGCTGAAGAGCCTCCCGAGCCATCATCCATCGGGTTGTCAGCCGGTTCGCCCTGTTGGCCCCACTGGTCCCACTCCTGTTGCTGCTCTCTCTGGTGGTCCCACTAGTCCCATGGCTGGTGATGCTGTGCGGCCTGGTCCCATGTCACGTGCTCCACCTCCTCATTGTGTTGCTCCTCCTCAATGTGCTGCTCCTCAGTGTGCTGCTCATCCTGGTACATACAACTCAAGATTTATTTGTAAATATGTAAACAAAATTATTTGTACAAGATATGTTACCTCATCTCCATGTACCGCGCTCAACAGCTCTCGACGTCTGCTGCTGCTAGAAGAACTGCCCTGAAAAAGGCCCAGGCCCTTGAACAGCCCCTTCACTGACTTCTTTGATTTTGGCGGCATCCTGCATAAAAAATAAGAAATTATTCATTAGTGCATCAAAAATGACATAATACTTAAAAATAGAAACAAATGAAATAACAAAACAACTTTACTTGTTAAATATCATCAAAATCAGGATCTATTTGTTCTCTTCTATGTAGAGGTCGCCATGTAACTTTTCTCCTAACAGGTTGTCTTCTTCATCTCTCAGAAAAAGTTAAGTCGTTAACGTCTGCAACTAGTGAATCTAATGCCGGTGCAGGATCAATATGAAAACTAGTTGGCAACTCTTCTTCTTGAAACACCTCATCAACCTGCTCAAGGTGACCAATTTGATATTCGTCCTCACCAGGAGTGTATAGGCGTTCGCGGGGATTTACATTGTACACAACCCTCCATTTAGACAACTTTTTGCATGGATATGTCAAGAAATAAACTTGGTCTGCTTGATGGGCAAGGATATACGTGTCGTGTCCTTGAAGCAATTTTTCCGGTTGGATCTGTGTCATCCCAAATTCGGTCCTATAATACTTCGGGTCATACCATTTACACTCAAAGAAAACTAGCGCTAAAGGCTTATTTCCAGCAAATGTAATCTCGATTATATTTTTGATTTTCCCGTAATAGCAGGCTTCGTGTCCTTCCATGTCGATTGCCCTAGTAACGACTCCACTATTTTGAGTGGAGGCCATAGGATGACTTGATTCGAAAATGCTTGAACGAAAGCGATATCCATTGACGTCGTAACGTCCATAGCTTTTGGCAGTTACGCTTCCAATAGATAACTGACGTAAGTCATCATTCAAATTCATTTCCTCCCCAAACTGTCAATTATGCCACAAAGCATTAGCAAATTCTGTAATATTAGTTAACTAAAATTAGCTCTCGGAGCCACATAATTAAGACTTACACGGCCCCGAAGCCACATAATGAAATTAGGTCGCCCATGCATACCATTGTGTCGCAATTTGTCTATGTCTCTCGCTGTTGGTCTACCGAGACACCTCATGTTTTGTTCATCAAACTCGCTGTCAAATATTATTGTGTGACATGAGATATTTGTGGGGGATAGATATCCCCTGGGTCCACTAAAGAAGTAAAAGGCCTCACGAAAGGCCCAAGGGCCCGATAATTCGTAAGGTCATTCTTTCGTGGGCCTAGGGAAAGACAACCAACAAAGAAGAGAAGACGTGAGACTGGATTAGTGCAGACCCGGACGGCCCACAACGTCGAACGAATGAATCGCAACAGAGACCCGACTTTCCCGCGCTGAAGCCCCCATGCAACGGAGCCATGCGAGGATAAGTCGGCGAGGGTTACGTAGGGATAAACTCAAGAGGTTCACTATCTTTTAGCTACTTGTTGTTATCATATCACATGTACTGCCCCACGGTCGAGTATATAAGGCCTAGGGGGCACCCCTTCAGATCGATCGACTCTGCTTTACTTAGCCACCCACGTAAACTCTCTGCGCCCTCTATCCAGAGAGCCCTCTTGTAACTACACTCATATACTCACCAGGACGTAGGGTATTACGCACTTCCAAGCGGCCCGAACCTGTAAACCTTGTTCATTGTCCCTCGTGCGATCGGCACGAACCATTTTGCTACAGTCATTGACACCGTCCTACTCCTAAAAACACCTTGAGGGGCAACCCCGGGTGTGCGGTCGGACCCAAAACACCGACAGCTGGCGCGCCAGGTAGGGGGTGTGTCGACGATCCAAGCTAGCTCAATGGCCATCACCTTCCACAGCAAGATCACCGTGCGTCCCAGATTTGTATTCTGCTTCGGGACGATCTCATCTGTGGCGGACGAAGAAGGAATTCTACACCGCATCGCAGATCTGCCGGAAAAGAAGTTTCCTCCAACAAACTCCGAAAATGCTGGAGAGACGCAACCTCCGGCTCTTCGGAAAAAGATCGTCTCCGGAAAGGCTGGAGCTAGGAGCTCGCCGACCCGGAAGACCCCGCTGTCTACTTCCCCGACGAAAGAATGGACACGGGTCGTGGGAAAGAAGGAGACCAGGGAGAGGCAAGTCGTTCTTCCCGTTCCTCCGGCCTCAAAGGAGAACGGAAAGAAAGTCGCCGCGACAGCAGTACCGTTCTACCCCGATGTCCTCTTCATCGGGAGAGCAGAGTCGCCCGCCGTCTCTGACGATGAACCGACCGCGCCTGGAGAAGAACCACCTCAGCGAGAATCCCGCCGACGAAGGAACCGACACAGGAACGTTCGACGACATCACATAGCTGGAGAACGGGATCCGGAGCAGCCTGTCTCGCGAGACGAGGTCTCAGAGATAGGAGAAACTCCGGAAGAACGCGTCTTCAGGGAACGAAGGAACTCCCGACGACGTGATCGTCGGCGGACTCAGGAGCAAGCCGAGCAAGATGCAAGGCAACGACGCGAGAATCCGCTCTTCGGGCGCAACCTGAACCCCGACTTCGCCCGAGCTATGAACACGCCGAGCGAAGTTGGAGGCGTTCTAGCTCGGATAGCTGACGGACTTCCTCGGACTCCCGACGCCGAGGGATACCGACGCCTGTTCAGTCAGGCAGCCAACCATCTTCTACCGCTCGCTCACCCGCCGAACGATTTGCGACACGCCATCAACAGTCGCTGAGACGCGCGAAGCTCTATCAATGCTTCGCGCGAACGGCGGCACGAGAACGAAATTCGCCGTCGGGAGGAGTATGACCGAGATCATGGCTTCCCGACTCAAAGCCAGGCCACCCGAACTGAGTCGGCAACAGCTTCAACTGGCGGAACCACCCGGGGACGGTCGAGGAACCACCACCGCCACTCCCCTCCCCGGGACAAACGTCATCCCCGACGATAGGAGGACACGTGCGGAGTATCCGCCCTTACTCCGCGCCTTAGGGCCATCCAATGGCCTCCCAACTTCAAGGTATCCAATGTCGACAAATATGAACCTAAGCAGGATCCAGGGGGTTGGTTAGCCGTCTACACCACCGCTGCTCGGGCTGCTGGGGCATCCGAAGACGTCATGACCGCGTATCTGCCCATCGTCCTTGGGCAAGATGCGCTGCAGTGGCTACGACATCTACCCCGACACTGCATCGACAACTGGGGAGACTTCAGTCGACGTTTCACCGCCAACTTCCAGTCTCTCTCCGACAAGCCAGCGCAACCATGGGACCTCAAATCCATCAAGCGCCGGGGGGATGAGACTCTCCGGTCGTACCTTAAAAGGTTCCAGACCATGAGAAACCGCATCCCCGAGGTCACGGAGGCAGCCGTGATCGAGGACTTCTACAGAGGATCTAACGACTCGGCTTTCGTCCGAGCCATACTACAAAAGGCGCCGACTACCTCCGAGGAGCTGTTCCGGGAAGCCGACCTCTCCATCACCGCCGACGAGCGGGCCCAGGATCTCATAGGAGGAGCAAAGCCCGCACCGGCGGCACCACGACACGACGCGAACCAACCACCCGACAAACGCTGGGAGAAGAGGCCTCGTGAAGAGGTACACGCCGCCGGACCACCCGCCTCTCGCGCCCGAGGAGGGCCTCGTGGAGGCGAGCGCACGCTGGACGACATCCTCGACGCCTAGTGCTCGTACCACAAGGACATGCGCCATACTCTCCGTAACTGCCGGGACTTCAAGCACTCCGTCGGACATGGTCGACCCTTCCAACCCCTACCACCTCCTCCGCCGAGGGGAGGACCAGGTGAACCACGACAGCCCCATCAGCCGGAGGAGGGGGGAGGAGGAGCTTTCCCACGCGTTGACAGGGAGGTCAACGTCATCTTCGGCGGACATGGGTCGCAGGAGAACAAAAGACAACAAAAGCTCAACGACCGCCAGATACTGGTGGCGACCACCGGCCCTCCCGCCCCATACCGGTGGTCGGAACACCCGATCACTTTCACTCGGGAGGATCAATGGCTCAACTTTGACCATCCAGGCAAATACCCGCTCCTCGTCGATCCGGTGATCCGAGAGAGCCGGGTAAAGAAGGTACTAGTGGACGGGGGGAGCAGCATCAACGTCACCTTCCCCCGTACGCTCCAAGGCTTGGGAGTTCACCTCAAAGAGCTCCACGAGTCAGACACTCCTTTCTTCGGCATCGTGCCGACGGAAGGAGAATACCCGCTGGGCCATATCTACATGCCGGTCACCTTCGGGACTCCGGATAACTACAGGACCGAGTTCCTGAGGTTCGAGGTGGCGAACTTCGACTGCGGGTACAACGCCATCATCGGGAGGCCGGGGCTGGCCAAATTCATGGCCATCCCGCACTATACATACATGATACTGAAGATGCCAGGACCGCAAGGAATCATAACTGTGCGCGCTGACTTCCAAGGCGCCGCAGAGTGTTTCCGAGTGGCCATCCAAGCAGCCCTCACCACCAAGCCGTCAACGGTTCCTTCTACACCGGCGAACTCTAAGCCTGAGGAAGACCTCGCCGTACCGGCAAACGAAGCTCAGGCCGCGACCTCTATGCGGCCGACTGAAGAAACCAAGCGGATCAACCTGGGGTTTGCTGATGAGCGCAAGACGGCCGTCATCAGCTCCAGTTTGAATGACAAATAGGAAAGCGCGCTCGTCCAGTTCCTGCAAGATAACCGAGACGTATTCGCATGGCAACATGCGGATATGTCGGGAGTCCCGAGGGAGTTGGCCGAGCACAAATCGAAAGTCTATCCTCAGGCGAGGCCCATCCGACAAAAGCTGCGTCGTTTCACGCCCGACAAGAGAGAGGCCATTCGTGCCGAGTTAGCTCGCTTGGTCGCGGCTGGATTTATTAGAGAAGTATTACACCCCGAGTGGTTAGCCAACCCTGTTCTTGTACTCAAAAAGAATAAAGTGGATTGGCGCATGTGCGTCGACTATACTGATCTCAACAAACACTGTCCGAAGGATCCCTTCGGGCTCCCGAGGATAGATCAGGTGGTGGATTCCACCGCCGGGTGTTCTGTGCTGTCTTTCTTAGATTGCTATTCCGGCTATCATCAGATTAGTTTGGCAAAAGAAGACGAGGAAAAACGGCGTTCATCACCCCGTTTGGTGCTTTCTGTTATACCTCCATGCCGTTCGGCCTCAAAAACGCTGGAGCGACTTATCAGAGAGCCATTCAAACATGCTTAGCCGATCACTGGGGCAAGCGTGTGGAGGCCTACGTAGATGACGTGGTGATCAAAACGGAGAGTCCGGAAAACTTCATCGAAGACTTACAGCTGGTTTTCAACAGCCTGAGAAGATATAGATGGAAGCTCAATCCTGAAAAATGTGTTTTCGGAGTACCAGCAGGAAAGTTGCTTGGATTTATTGTCAGCCACCGGGGAATTGAGGCTAATCCAGATAAGATTGAAGCTATCATGAAGATGGAAGCTCCTCGATCGCAAAAGAAGGTTCAGCGACTCACTGGATGTATGGCAGCCCTGAGCAGATTTATATCCAGGCTGGGAGAAAAAGGTCTGCCATTTTACAAACTACTCAAGAAGGTGGATAAGTTTCAATGGACTTCAGAAGCACAAGAAGCTCTAGACGCACTGAAGAAATTCCTGACAACACCACCAGTACTAAAACCGCCCCGGCGAGCTACGCCGACTCAACCGGCTGAAGATTTGCTGCTATACATCTCCTGCACGACTCACGTGGTAAGCACTGCGTTGGTAGTCGAGCGAGGGGAAGAAGGGCATGCCTATCCGGTACAACATCCTGTTTACTTCATCAGTGAGGTTCTAGGCCCATCGAAGAAAAAGTATCCTCAGGTTCAGAAGCTATTATATGCAGTACTTCTAACTGCCCGCAAGCTGCGTCACTACTTTGACGATCACAAAGTCATAGTAGTTACTGGTTTTCCAATAGGGGACATTCTTCACAACAAGGAAGCCATTGGCCGAATAGCCAAGTGGGCTTGCGAGTTGGGATCCCATGATATCGAGTTCCGACCTCGCACTGCCATCAAAACTCAAGCACTGGCCGATTTCGTATCAGAGTGGACAGAACAGCAAGTTCCAGACAATCCAGAAACGGCAGAAGTATGGCGAATGTATTTTGATGGCTCGCTGAAGCTGCAGGGAGCAGGAGCAGGGATTCTCTTCACTGCACCTGGAGGCGAGCACCTCAAGTATGCTCTCCAGTTGCTATTCCCGGCCTCTAACAACGCAGCCGAGTATGAAGCTTTGATACACGGATTGAACATCGCCATATCACTGGGCGTCAAGAGACTGATGGTGTATGTAGATTCTCTGGTAGTCATCAGTCAGATAAACAAGGAATGGGATTGTTCAAGTGATTCAATGGGAAAATACTGCACCGTCGTCCGAAAGCTAGAAGACAAATTCGAGGGTCTGGAGTTTCATCATATAGAAAGAGATCGGAACACGGCGGCTGATGTACTGTCCAAGCTCGGATCCGGTCGGACTCAGGTCCCGCCCGGGGTCTTCGTGCAAGAAATTCTCCAGCCGAGCATCTCGACGGATCAAATAGAAGAGTGCAACATCATAGATCAACCCGAGTCAGACTCTGATGACTGGAGACAACCGATTATTAAGTATATAAAGAATGAAGAAGAACCAGATGACAAGAACTCGGCAGAGCGCATTGCCAGACAATCAGCTCACTATACACTCATTGGGGAGGTATTATACAGGAGGGGCGCGTCAGGCGTCCTCATGAAGTGCGTTCTCCCGTCCACCGGGAAGCAACTTCTGGAGGAAGTCCATGCAGGGCAGTGTGGAGTACATGCAGCATCCAGAACACTAGTCGGGAAGGTTTTCAGGTCAGGATTCTATTGGCCGACGGCGAAGAACGATGCAGCCGAGTTAGTTCAGAGATGCGAAGCTTGCCA
Source organism: Zea mays (assembly GCF_902167145.1). Lineage (NCBI taxonomy): Eukaryota > Viridiplantae > Streptophyta > Magnoliopsida > Poales > Poaceae > Zea > Zea mays. Next base: position 118,466,082 of record NC_050101.1, on the reverse strand, counting down.
ATACCTGTCAAAGCAACAGCACCTGCCAGCACAGCAGCTACAGACCATACCAGTAACTTGGCCTTTCGCATGCTGGGGATTGGATATGATTGGACCTTTCAAGAAAGCTCAAGGGGGATACACCCATGTATTGGTGGCAATTGACAAATTCACTAAATGGATAGAGTTCCAGCCCATTGCCTCTTTAACCTCTGCTAAAGCCGTGGAATTCATACAAAGCATAATATTCAGATTCGGGATACCAAACAGTATCATCACTGACTTGGGATCCAACTTCACCAGTTCAGAATTCTTTGACTTCTGCGAGCAGAAGAGCATTCAGATCAAGTACGCATCTGTAGCCCATCCGAGAGCCAACGGGCAGGTTGAGCGAGCCAACGGGATGATATTGGAGGCACTCAGGAAAAGGGTCTTTGATAAGAACGAAAAATTCGCAGGAAAATGGATAAGAGAATTGCCTTATGTTGTTTGGAGCTTGAGAACCCAACCTAGCCGGGCCCTGCATGGAAACACTCCTTTCTTCATGGTCTATGGGTCGGAGGCAGTGCTACCTGCTGATCTCAAGTTTGGGGCGCCAAGATTGATCTTCAAAAGCATAGCAGAAGCCGAAGCCACCAGGCTGGAGGATATTGACGTACTTGAGGAAGAACGACTGAATGCAGTAATCCAATCAGCACGATACCAGCAGACCCTAAGGCGCTACCACGACAAAGCTGTGCGGCAACGTTTCTTTTCGATAGGAGACCTCGTCCTCCGCCGAATTCTAACGGGGGAGGGACGGCACAAGTTATCACCCTTATGGGAAGGGCCATTCATAGTAGCAGAGGTCACTCGGCCCGGATCATATCGCCTCACTCAGATGGATGGCACAGAAGTTGGGAACTCCTGGAACATAGAGCACCTCCGAAAGTTCTACCCCTAGCTGTATTTCAAAACAGCCGGGGCGACCATGTATTCTGTATAATGGAAATACGTCATCAATAAAGAGAGATTTCAAAGATACTCGGCTCGCTTACGATTGACTTGCATTCTTACTTAACTCGGGGTGACCACTATGCCCTACAAACGGAGCAATCGACTTAAGTCGGCAACGACTTAAGGCGGTGCAACATGCTCACGCTTACTTAACTCGGGGTGACCACTATGCCCTACAAACGGAGCAATCGACTTAAGTCGGCAACGACTTAAGGCGGTGCAACATGCTCACGCTTACTTAACTCGGGGTGACCACTATGCCCTACAAATGGAGCAATCGACTTAAGTCGGCAACAACTTAAGGCGGTGCAACATGCTCACGCTTACTTAACTCGGGGTGACCACTATGCCCTACAAACGGAGCAATCGACTTAAGTCGGCAACGACTTAAGGCGGTGCAACATGCTCACGCTTACTTAACCTAGGGTGACCACTATACCCTACTAACAGAGTTATCGGCTAAAGTCATTGACGGCTTAAGCCGGTATAGCATACTCGCGCTTATGCAATTCAGGGGATGACTTCCATATCCCACAAACAAACTTCATAATCATCATGCAGCGTTACCACAAATTTGCAATTCGGATACAATAAGAGAGTGATGATATCATTCGAATGATAAGCCAATAACCTCTAACGAGTACTTGATCATGCTAACCGCGCGCTAATAGCACGCGAAATGTTTCTTTATTTTCCAATGTCTTTCTCAGGAACGACTGACGAAGAAGGGCGATTCGAAGAATCGGGGGCAGCATTCACATCGGCTCTTATATCTTCAGGGACAACCACGCCGGGTCTTCTCATCAAGATTCGTCCCGCCCGAATAGCCTTGTCCAGGGCTTTATCACGCTGAGCTTTGAAAGTGACAGCAGTTTCTTCGGCAACTCTAGTAGCCAGCTGAGCAGCTTCTAACTCCTGAGCAATGGATTTCTTAGAAGCTCGGAGTCCCTTGATGGTGGCATCCTTTGCTGATAGCAACTGTGTAAGGCGGGTCACTTCGTCCGAAGATTCTTGCAGCTGACGACGCTGATTGTCCAGTTCTTCCATTGTAAAACGGTGGCTCCTCTCCAAGATGGTTAGCGAGTTGCTGGAATCTCGGTACAATCTGTCCAGGTTGTCGCGAGAAGCAGCAAGGATGCGTTTTTCTTCCTACAAGCAAAAATCAACTCATTCAGAATCCAAGAGCATGATAAGGCGAAGCACGGTTTCGTAAGTTACCTTTTCAGAGTCAAGCTGAGCATGAAGAGAAGAACTCAGAGCGTTGGCATCATCCAAAGCCGCGGAGACCTGACTCAATTCGATCTGACTCTGAGAATACTTCTCCTCGAAGTCAGCGCACCGTCGAGCCTTTTCAGCTTGATCTTGGGAATGTTTTTCTTCAAGAACTGTGATCTGCCGAGTCATCCCTATCAAGAGGTATTTAAACGAAATGAGGTCAGAAGGTAAAACAATCCACGAACAAGAACAAAGAAGAAGAAAGGACACTAACCAGCATTAGTTGCCTCCAACTCGGATACACGACGATGAAGCAACACCGGATTCCAACGCTCAAGAGATGAAGCCACTTCCGGGATGGAAGCACCCTGCGATTTCAGCTGACTGGCCATTCCATCCACCAAAGCCTGATAAGAAGAGCGGATGAACATAATGACAACAATTCAGGCAACGTAAAGATCAAACTAAAGCGCAGCACAGCACCTGGAGGTTGGAAAAGAGCGAAGGGATCCCCAAGTCAGGAGAAATCAGCTGGTAACCAGGTGCCAGACCACCACCCGAAGCAGCTTGCAGCAGATCAACAGGAACAAGCTCAGTACATTCAACAGAGCCTAACGCCAGACCAGTGGGGATGCTGCCCTCTAAAGCGACCCCCTGGTCCGGAGTTTGGGCCACCACCATACCGCCAGAGTGCGGAGGTGAACCTGCATGAACGTCCATGGAAGTGCAGGAAGGAGACCTCGCTCGGACACCCTCGGGGGCTGGGTCAAAGTTGGCACTGCCCACTTGAGCCGGATCATCCCCGGCAACACCCTCGGGGGCTGGGCAGTGGCTTACACTCCTCACCCGAGCTAAGTCTTCCCCGGCGACATCCTCGGGGGGCGGGCACGTGTTAGCACTATTCAAGGGGTCCAAGCTCTCTGCCGTAACCACCTCTAAGGTTGACGGGCCTTCAGCTACTTCCATGGGACCGGGACAATCCAAATCAACATCCCGACCCTCGAGATCATGCTCTAAGGTCGACGAGGCACGGGATGACCTCAACCCAGCATCAGGCACGGCAGCACAAGTCTCTGTTGCATCAACATCCACAGGCTCTGATAGCAAATCCTCTGGGACCATATCCTCTAGAGTTTGATCAAAGTTGGCCATGGACAGCTCTTGCAGACCAATAAGGGCAGACAAAGCAGGAGAAGGAACTCCACTACTTCCACCGCTAGATAACATAAACTAATTCACATATGAACAGTTTAAGAAAATAAGTCTTACACAAAATATTTCTCCACCTCAGGCATATTCGTGAACATGTACAGTAAAGCAGACTTTCGTTCTTCCATACTGAGGTGATATGCCTTGGGTGGACCAACGGTTTTGCCGTTTGTCTGAAAAATCGAAAGATCACTACAAGAAGGCATCTCTCGTTCATCATCATGGTACCTTTTCTTTCGAGCAAATACATTATGTTCTTCTGCAAAGTAACAACTTGTGAAGTGTGCTACCTCCTTAAGTTTAAATTGTTCCGCAATACATCCTTCAACTCTTGCCTTATTGCCCACCATTGCTCTAAGCTTCTTTAAAGCTCTTTCTATATGAAACATCCACCTATACTGAACAGGACCACCGACCTTAGCCTCATATGGAAGATGTATAAAGAGATGCTGCATAGGATTGAAGAAACCCAGTGGAAATATTTTTTCCAATTTGCACAAAAGCACTGGTGCCTCTTTCTCTTGTGTGACACCCACCCTTCTTAAAACCTTCATACATCCAATCACGTCTATCACCCATATTGCGGCTGTGTGTACGAGTAAGAATTGCGTGTGTGAGACATTCATGTTTATAAACGTCACACATACATCTATAGATAAATAGTTAAACTATATATATACATAACATAACTATATATATACATAACATAAACGTCACACATACATCTATATATATACATAACATAACTATATATATACATAACACATAAACGTCACACATACATATATATATATATATATATACATAACATATCATCCAATTCATTAACTAATAACATTAAACAACACATTTTATATTTGCAACATAAAATTAAAAATATGAAGACTAATAACACTGTTAATTAACAAATTTAAACAAAACTTAATCACATAACAGTTAACTCCCGTCAGCCATAAAAAACCGACGAAAATAAAACATTACAATATATATAATATACCTCGCTCGCTTTGCGTGGACGACGGTGGTGGACGACGTCGGTGGACGACGTCGATGTGGGGAAGCCGCGACTACCGTGGACGGCGGCGGGTGACGGCGTTGGGCGGACGACGGCGTTCGGCTGCGGTCGTCGGGCGCCCGGGCGGGGGCGACGGCCGTGGGCGCGGGGCGGCGCGGCGTGGGACCGGCGGCCGTGGGCTCGGGTGCGGCGGCCGGGCAAGCGGCGTGACGGCGGCGGGGCGGCGGCGGGGCGAGCGGGGCGGTGGGACGGCGGCGGGGCGGCGACGTCGGCCGGCGGCATGCGGGCACGACGGGCAGAACGGCGGCGCGGGCGCGGGCGTAGAGAGAGCGCACGGTGAAAGAAACAGAAAGGAAGAAGAAAGGGCACGACGGTGGTTATTTCGAATAACTCCCATCGGCCTGGCTGCGCGGCCGACGGGAGTTAGTTAATCGCCATCGACTGTACGCGGGCCGACGGGAGTTAGTTAATCCCCGTCGGCTACGTTGACTGGCCGACGGGAATTAAATAATCTTCGTCGGCCCGCGCGCAGGCCGACGAGAATGCTTTGGATTGCTGTAGTGATGGTGAGGATCACTGGCCATGTGCTATGCTTGCTGCTCCTTTCAGCAAATGGATTCATTCCACCAGTACTCAGTGCGAACCTAACATTTCTTGGTTCATCGGCAAAGTCTCGGTGGTTCTCATTGAAATCTTGCCACTGCTTCCCATCGGCTGGATGTCGAAGCTTCCCATCGTTTTTGTGCTCATCAGAAGCATGCCAGCTCATAAGTTTGGCATCCTCAGGGTTAGCGAACAAACACCTCAATCGATCGACGACGGGGAGGTACCACATCACCAAAGCAGGAATCTTTTTGAGCGCATAATAGTCTACTTCTTCTTTTTCTTTGCTCGTGGATTTTGAAGTCTTCTTTTTGGCTTTCTTTCGCTTCGTCCCTTTAGACACAGATGCAACACACTCTTCCTCTCGATAGTCTTTATTCGTCTTGTACCTACTTGCACCACACTTTGGGCAGCTCTCCAAGTCTTTATAATCATCACCTCGATAAAGGATACAGTGATTTCTACACGCGTGGATATTCTCCACGCCCGTAGTGAGTGGACTGATTAGTTTCTTTGCATAGTACGTGTTAGCAGGCACTTTGTTCTCCTTTGGAAGCATGTCTGCGACAATACTCAAGAACGCATCGAAGCCAGCATCAGACAGACCATATCTAGCTTTTAACATTAACAGCTTTAACACAGACCGGAGCGTCGTGAACTCTTTGGTACGGCCCTTAGACTCGTCGTACAAAGGCTCTTCTGCTACCTTCTTCAGGGACTCCATACCTTTCATGAAGAACATCGATGGATCTGTATGACGACGCAACATTGCCTCTAACAACTCTGCATCTTCCTCGTCCATAACATTTGGCAGAACATGGGTTCTTTCACGTTCATTTCCTCTGGCATAACCATGATCAATAACATTTGGCACTACATGTTCGCTCAGTGGAAGAGGTTGTTGTGTCTCGTGAACGAACTGAAAGATGTCGTCAATGTTCGCAGGGTTTCCAGCTGTATAAGGCGAAGAGCTACCCTCTCCATGCTTTGTCCAAATTATGTAATCCTTCACAAATCCTCGGCATACCAGATGAGATATGATTTGTTCTGTGTCATCAAATACAACAACATTTTTGTAGTCCATGCATGGACATTATATGTGCTTTGTCTTTGTTCTCCAAGCATGGTTCGTAGCGACAACAATAAACTTATGGACCTCAGATATGTATGATGGATCTAGCCTTGATAAGTTATACATCCAGGATATCCTCTCCATCATCACCTGTAAAAAAGTAACATAAAACACACAAGACACACAAATTGGCAAGAGAAACATATACCAATATTTCCTAACAACTAAATATATCATGGATAAAGAAAATTGGCAAAAGAAACATGAACAACCTTTCTTAGCGACCTTCTTCCAAAAAATAAAGATCAAAACCTCCCCTTGTATTTTGTGAAATCTGGCCTTCCAATAAAAGTTGGGCTGCGCGCGAGCTACACATTTTTTTGTCGGGAAGGATGAAGCATAGGCGGTTGGATCGATTAGGCAACCTAACTACTTTATCTCTAACACATGGTGAAACCCTAGATCCAAAATGTGGCTAAAATGGAGGAAAAATGAACAAAATTTGGCAAAAGAAACATAAGCCAAACTTTCCTAGCAACTAATAAACAAAAAATCTTAATACCCAAACCTATCTCTAACACATGGTGAAAGCCTAGTTTCAAAATGTAGTTAAAATTGAGCAAAAATGAACAATAATTGGCAATTGAAACATAATTAAACCAACCTTCCATACAACACATTCACCATTCGTTAAGCAACTAAATATGTGTCATGGATAAACTTATTTGAGAACTAAACATGAAAAAGGAGAGGGAATAGACAAAATCTAACCATCTTAAGCAACCTCATTTGAGGAAATAGAGAAAATAACCTAGTTATACTCTTCTCTCTCACATGTAAAACCCTAGATCCAAAATGTGGCTAAAATTGAGCAAGAATGAACAAAAATTGACAAAGAAACATAAACCAACCTTTCTTATCCACCTTCTTCCAAAAAATGAAGACCAAAACCTCCCCCCTTGTATTTTGTGAAATCTAGACCTCCAAAATCGCCTCCAATGGAAGTTCGCTGCGAGCTACAGCTCCTGTCGGGGGGAGGAAGAGTGGTATTTATAACAGATAGTTCACTGGCGGTTGGCTTGAAAAACCGCCAGTGGAAACCTATTTCCACTGGCGGTTCTCTTAACACAACCGCCAGTGGAAATAGGATATTTCCACTGGCGGTTCTGTTACACCAACCGCCAGTGGAAACTATATTTTCACTGGCGGTTCTGTTACATCAACCGCCATTGTGTTAAGATAACCGTCAGTGGAAATAGGTTTCCACTGGCGGTTCCCAAGCCGGGCCCACCTGGTTTTTTTTACTGGCGCGCGGTAACTGAAACCGCCAGTGATAATTTATGGGTGCCGCAGGCTTTGAGCTCTTTTTTACTAGTGCCATAAGCAGACCATTAGGTGCTTATTTTAGATTATTGTTTGGTTTTTTTACCCACAAATAGTCTATGTATAAACAAACATCTCCAATAGGATTATATGAATTGGATTATATAATGGGTATAAAATAAGCTGGATTATATAATAATCCTGCAAGCAAAACAAATATGTCCTAAGGCAGCTTCGGTTCGCTGGTTTAGGGTTTAGAAAGAGGATTGTGGTTAAAGTTATGGTGAGGAGATGAGACTGGAAGAAAGCTAGGAAGAGAGGGAAAGGATATACGAAAGGCGAGCAGAGAAGTTGTGTTGCAACAACGACAAGCGGCTCACAATTGACCCACTACCCCCTTGTGTAAAGCCAAGAAAGACTACATGAAAGGAAAACAAAGGTGGAGGTGGTTGGGGAAGTAGGCTAAAATGCCTAGGGTTACAATAACCTCGAGAATGATGTGATAGGGTTGTATACGCTAGCCCTTTTATCGATGGTGGCAGGCCTTAACCGGGTCGACCGTTGAAGCTAGGTCATGCCATGCTTGCACTATGGGTCCTTGTCTTGACCCCAAGCACGACACGTTCCTCGTGTTAGGTCGACACGAGCATGATGACATTCGTGTCGTACTGTGCTAGGGCCATTATTTTGGCGGGCTATGTCGCTGACTACCCAACAAACTGATCGATTTGAACATATATAATCGAGAAGTTATTTTTTGATCTTGTAGCACTCTTTTAGTTGTTGGTTTTGCTAGTTCTCCAACAATGAACGTTGCAATTGTTCACCTTGCTAGCCCATTTTTCCTTAGAAACCATATTTTTTTCTTTTTCTCCATTCAATTGAACTCATGACAAATCTCCTTCCATTATTTGATAGAAAATCATGAAAAGAATATGTGCCCATTTGTGCTAGATATATTCTTTTTATCTTCTTACATTTACGTGAACAAGTATTTGCGAAATCCTTAGGAAGGGTAGAGTTATGCCAGACAACGAATTGGACATAATTTAGAAGGGTTATTATATATTACCATGCATTCCTTTTATTTTTGAAGTGAAAACCTATGCCATGAAAATGTGGAAGTGGGATGAAAATCTTAAGATTTTTGTTATGCTTATAGGCATGAGTCAGTTCCACACGAGGACTAGATCCACTAAAACTCGTAATAAACTTAAGCATTAGATCTAACTCAACCTACCAAAACTAGATGGTTAAGGCTAACCAATCTTGTTTAATGGAAGAGGATCATTCTCGTCTTATATTGTTGTGTTCTTTAGCCATCAACCTTCAATATCTGATGTGGCTCTAAACCTTGCAAGCACTACTACAGGGACGTATTGTAGGGGTGGCCACCCATATGTCTCTAGAACTTTAGAGATGACCAACTAGCTCTAAGAATCTATTTCTAAAAGGGGACTTATTCTATTGCAGAAAAAATGCACGCTTTGAACCCACAACCTTAGGGCTCGCTTATCCTCCTTATTTTATCTTCATATGATTGAGAAATGAGTAATTGGGACCTTAAAATAACTCAAATGAAAATAGTGTCAACTACAAAGTTGTATAACTTTTCGAGATGTACAATTCTAGTTTTGATTGTTTCTCCATCTAAGGTCATAGTTTTGAATTTTGGATGTGAGAAATTAAATCTTTTTCTTAGGTTCAATCTTAAATTTTATTTGAGATCGTAGCTTTAGCTACGCTTGATTTTAAATGAAAGCATTATTGACTATAAAGTTGTATAATTTTTTGAGATCTACATTTTTTGTTTTGGTTATTTCTCTATATGAAGTCGTTTAAAAGTCTAAATTTTAAATATGAGAAATTCAAATGTAACTTTTTTTGAATATATGATTTTAAATGAAAAAGGTTATCAACTATAAAACTGTATAAATTTTTTAGACCTACAACTTGTGTTTTGGTTGTTTTTTAACCAAGATTATTTGAAAATTTTGAATTTCAAATGTGAGAAATTCAAATGGAATTTTCTTTAGATAAGCTATTACAAATGAAAAGTTAGCCAACTATGAAGTCTAATTTTTGAGATCTGTAGATCATGTTTTGACCACCTTTTCTTCTAAGGCCGTGTAAAAAAAATCAATATGTGAGGATTTTTTTCAATAGACGGCGTCTATTTTTTTAGAGTTGGTATTGTCTCTAGTCGCATCTACAAATTTATTTGCAAAGATGGCTTAGTTGTCCCTAAAGAAATAGGAGTATTTGTGAAAACGACAAAAAATTAACAATCCCTTCTACCATTTCATTTATGGAGGCGGCTGGTTTCAGAAATTATTTTTGATGAATTTAGATTCAGCAAATTTTTTTGGGGTAGCAGTGAAGTTTTTTCTCCATGCTAGATCGAGTTAAGATTGGGGGTAGGTGACGTGCAAATCATCATTCTACACTGACGGCTTGGTCAATTTTGATGCATTTATGTCAAAATGACAGTGATACCAGATTCCTCAAGAAAGTTTGATGAGAACCAAAGAGCATGTACGGTTCCTGGAGTCCACATCCATGCAAATGCAAATAATGACTGAAATAAACTCGACTTGGACTTGTTCAATGAATCGTTCAACCATTTCACCCATGTTTCAACTATCGATTTACTGCCGTCTGCAGTAAAAAATGTCAATTTTTTTTACACGCACCTGCAGGCTTCACACTGACTGCAACAGGGTGTCAGCAGTCTCTGCGCCACACCTCGCGGCTATATTTGTCATGAAAGACACCATGTTTTTACTGCCGTCTATATGTCAGTTTTTCTTATTTGCAAGCTATATTTGTCATGAGAGATCACACTGAGTTTGTAAAACATGTGATTTTCCTGTGAGTAATTAAGACAATTACTTTTTACGATTCCTTCGTGCATTTTACTAGTGCGGAGAACATTGTTTTTCTAAAATCAAGATTTATTTATGGTACATCGTCTAGAGTTGTTTGAAACTTTTATCAATTGATCATAAGAAACATTGTTTTACATTTTTTTAAAAAAGACACCTAGATTTACAATTTTAGAATAGCATCGGTGCTTTCCTCATCATCCACCTGGCTCTCACTCTCTAACCGTCGCACTTGCAAGATACAAGTACACGTCTATTTAAACCACCGAACAACCGTCAACACTCACCGGCTGCTGCCTGCTGCTCAGCACCACACGCTTGAGAGCTTGTTACGAGGCAATGGCGCCGACGGTGGAGGTGTTGACGTCAGAGGTGGTCGTCCCGGCTGAAGAGACTCCGGCGGGCAGCATCTGGCTGTCCAACCTGGACATCGCCGCGCGCCGCGGGTACACGCCCACTGTCTACTTCTTCCGGCCCAACGGTGATCCGGGGTTCTTCGCGGCGGATGTCGTGAAGGGCAGCCTCGCCAGGGCGCTGGCCGCGTTCTACCCGCTCGCGGGGCGGCTCGGACTCGACGGCACCGGGCGCGTCCAGGTCGACTGCACCGGCGAGGGCGCGGTGTTCGTGACCGCGCGGTCGGACTACGCGCTCGACGACCTGATGCGCGAGTTCGTGCCGTGCCGCGAGATGCGGGACCTGCTTGTGCCCCCGACGCCCGCGCCGAACCCGCCGTGCGCGCTGCTGTTCGTGCAGGTCACGTACCTGCGCTGCGGCGGCGTCGTGCTGGCCCTGTCCATGCACCACTCGGCGTGCGACGCGCGGGGCGCTGCGCACTTCTTGGAGACGTGGGCTAGCATCGCGCGCGGGGACGACGCCACCACCGAGAACGCTCCCGTGCCACCGTGCTTCGACTACGGGCGGCTGCTCGCCGCGCGCCCGGGCCCGGCGCGCGCGGTGCTGTACGACCACCCGGAGTACAAGCCCGAGCCGGAGCCCGTGGACGCCGACGCCGTGGCCGCGTCCGACGACTACGCGAGCGCCATCATCGTCATGACCAAGGCGCAGGTGGCGGCGCTCAAGGCGCGGTGCCCGGGGGCGTCCACGTTCCGCGCCGTGGTGGCGCTGGTCTGGCAGTGCGTGTGCCTCGCGCGGGCGCTGCCCCCCGAGGCGGAGACGCGGCTCTACTCCATGATCGACATGCGCGCGCGCCTGGACCCGCCGCTCCCGCCGGGATACTTCGGCAACGCGGTGGTCCGCACGTCGGTGTCCGCCACGGCCGGCGAGGTGACGTCCAACCCCGTGGGCCACGCCGCGCGGCGCGCGCTCGCGGTGACGAGCCAGGGCGACGACTACGCGCGGTCGCTGGTGGACTACCTGGAGGGCGTGGACGCCATGAACCTGCCCAGGAGCGGCATCTCGCGGGCGCACCTCCGCGCCATCAGCTGGGTTGGCATGTCGCTGTACAAGGCCGACTTCGGGTGGGGCGCGCCGGTGTTCATGGGGCCGGCGCTCATGTACTACAGTGGCTTCGTGTACGTCATGAACGCGGCGGGGAAGGAGGGTGCCCTCGCGCTCGTGCTGTCGCTGGAACCGGAGAGCATGCCGGAGTTCAGGAAGGTGTTCGCCGAGGAGCTCGCGAGCCTGGAGGTCATGTAGTGCATACATATACCTCAAGTACGTAGCAGCTAGCCGCTAGTGCACAGCTGCACGCGTAGAACGTACTGTACTACATGGTTGGTTATACGTGTGTGTGTGTGCGCGTGGGCGGAACTATGTATTAATTTCTGTCCATGCCATGTGCACGTGTCCAGCTGTGAAGTATTTGGATGCCAAGTCATGTATGACTACTATATATATACTGTTTAGATGTTTGAGTCCCACGTTTTCAATTTGTCACTATCACCTAAACCTCGTCACTTCCGTCACCTCACTTCCGCACTGTTTGTCGATTTGTGCGAAAATTGCAGGGCGGAATTCAGATATGCACCATGCACGGCAACAAAGATTATATTTTGGAAGTTGAATGCATCAGGAGAATATTCAGCCCGTCAGCCAATTTGGCCCAATTCATAGGCTCAACAAACACCGAATTAGTAAAATCACTTCCCCCGTTTGGATCATTGGAATTGAATTCCATTCTAATAATAGTAATTTAGGCATATATCAATTAAGCTAATTTGATTTTATACAAAATATATTTATATACTATTATTAGCAAGATATCGAAGATATTTATACGTTACATTTTTACTATAGAGGAGTGAGACGAAGAGTGTCATGTAAGTTACAAAGTAGAAACAAATTCTACTAATGCATAAAATCATTTCTCATCCTCCACCCCATGAATTTGAGATAGACTTATATCTGAACTTTGGAAAGTGGTGGAATGTCAAATTCCAAACTAAATAAGTTACTTTATTGAGTGAATTCCAATTCCTCTCAAATGAAGGGATCCAAACGCCCCGTAGACCTTTTTAGATCCTTGGAATTGAATTCCATTCTAATAATTATAATTTAGATATAGATTAATTAAGCTAATATAGTTCTATATACAGAATATAATTGTATGTTGTTGGCCATATTGGGGGAGACATTTATATGTTATATTTCTACTACAGGGGAGCGAGCCGAAGAGCGTGTTATAAGTTGCAGAGTAGAAACATAAACTAGTGATACACAAAAATCAATTTTCAATCCTCATCCTATAAATTTCGAATAGACTTGTATCTACACAATGAAAAGTGGTGGAATGTCAAATTCCAAACCAAATAACCTACTCTATTAAGTAAATTCTCATTCCTGTAAAATGAAAGGATCCAAACGACGATTTCATAACTTACACACCATGCCTTCTTGACCGTTTGCTACAAACCCAGCTGGCTTCTCTATGTATATTTCCTCATCTAGCTCTCCATTTAGGAATGTTGTCTTAACATCCATTTGATGGACGAGAAGACCATGAGAGATAGCCAGAGAAAGTAGCATGCGAATTATGGTCCATCGGGCCACAGGTGAATAAGTATCAAAGAAATCCTCGCATTCTTTCTGTGAATAGCCTTTAATTACAAGCCTCGCCTCGTACCTTTCAATAATACCATCAGGCCTAGGCTTTTTCTTGAACACCCATTTACTCCCAATGGGCTTACGCCCATAAGGACGCTCAACGACCTCCCAAGTTTCATTAGACATAATAGAATCCATCTCACTCCTTATTGCATCCTTCCAAAAGTCAGCATCAGGAGAGGAATATGCCTCTTTAATGGTACTTGGGGTGTCATCCACAAGATATACAATGTAATCATCACCAAAGGACTTTGCAATCCTTGGTCTCTTACTCTTTCGAGTTGATACATTGTCATATTCCACAGGATTATGTATATGGGATTCCTTAGTGTGTTCTACCGGAATAAAATGCTCATAGGGTATCGTTGGTTCATCACTAGACGTATCATGTGTAGCTTTCATGGGAAATTCGTCCTCAAAGAACGTATCATCTCTGGACTCCATAATAGTACCTACCAACATGTCCGGTACTCCAGAGTTTATAATTAAGAACCTATATCCAATGTTGTGAAAAACATACCCAAGGAAAACACAATCAACAGTTTTTGGTCCTAATTTGTGTTTCTTGTTAATTGACACATTCACTTTAGCCAAACAACCCTAGATGCGCAAATAGGAGATATTTAATTTCCTCTTTTCCCATTCCTCGAATGGTGTGATTTCTTTGTTCTTTGTGGGAACTTTATTCAGGACATGACACGCTGTCAAGATCGCCTCACCCCAGGTGCGCAACCCCATTGGATTGTGGTGAGTATGGCGGTGTCCTCTCATGAATAATGCCATGTTCCACACAGAAATCAGAAAAATCACCTGAAAAATATTCTCCACCACGATCAGACCTTAACTGTTTAATTTTCCTCTTGAGTTGATTTTCCACTTCAGCTTTGTTCTTAAAATAATGCAAAGCTTCGTCTTTTGACTTTAAGAGATACACATAACAAAATCTAGTAGAATCATCGATAAAAGTAATAAAATGTCGTTTGCCTCCCTTAGTCAATATTCCATTCATCTCACATAAGTCGGAATGTATTAAGTCTAGTGGTGCCAAGTTCCTTGCCTTCGCAGCCTTTGAGACTTGCGAGGTTGCTTAGATTGCACACACACTTGGCACTTAGAACCTTTGACTAAATCAAATTTCGGGATTAAGTTAAATTTGCTAACCGCGACACACAACCAAAATTGATGTGACAAAGTCGTGAATGCCAAATATATGACTTGTTCGAAATCACATTGTTCACAGACTTATTACAAACATCATGCAAAGATAAGCGGAACAAGCATCCACTGTCATAGCCTTTTCTAACAAATGTCCCATACTTTGACGGTATACATTTATTGGACTCGAACACAAGTTTATAACCATCTCGACATAGCAACAACCACTAACAAGATTCTTTTTTATGGAGGGGACATGTTGCACGTTCTTCAATAGCACCGTCTTTACCGAAGTAAACTTCAGAATGACTATACCAACACCAAGAACACGTGCATGTGATCCGTTCCCCATCAGCAAGGCTCCAGCCCCTTTGCACTGATAAGAAGAAAACAAAGAAATATCAGCACACACATGAATGTTAGCACCAGTGTCAGCCCACCACTCAGGGGACTGACACACTGAAAGAACAATAGGTAAAAGATTATCATACCCCGATGTTCCTTCTATGGTCTCGCTAACAACCATGTTTACTGATTTCTTCTCTTGAGCTAGTTTTTTCTCTTGCTTAAATTTGCGGTCTGGACAAGCGCTTGCCCAGTGATAAGTACTCCCGCAAACAAAGCAACCAACTCCTTTGTTCTTCTTTTTAAACGAGGCTGCCTGCTTGGGCTTCATGGTATTTGTCGGTACCCTAGAACAGGGGTACCCCTTACTACAGTATGAAGGCGCGGTACTCGCGTGTCTATCTCTAGACGCGTGATAAGCGGCGCCTGACCCCGCCGCATGGATGACTCTGAGGCCGCCACATAACCAGAGAAGGAAACATATACCATGATATCGTCAGTAGACCCGGACCCCCATGGGAAAGCGCCGGACCCCAGCATGCATAGCCCGGACCTCCGGGTACGACCCAAGACCTCCACGTTCCCCTGGACCCCTCTAAGTGAGGTCTGGGCCACCCACGGAAACGTCCCGGGACGGAGAATACCCTGGCCTAGGTTAGGGACAAACAGGGGTCTGTCGCAGATACTCATAAGGGCTTTGTCTAGTGCGCTTTCGCTCCCCACTCAGGCGGAGACCCGATGTTGCCACGTGGCCTATTGCCCGTGACGTAAGCCAGCGAGCGGAGCCTAACGTAAGGCCTCTGGGCCATGCAATCTCTGCATTTATTGTGGAAAAGACGCGCCGCCTGTCCGCCCTGCTGACAGGCGATGTGCCGTCTCGGCATTTAATGTGCCCCGTCCACTCCGCTGGCAGACGACGACCAGGCCACCCTACAGGCGGCGTGCCTGTCCAATCAGACAGCGAGCAGTACGCCCATACCACCGCGCGCGCCATGGGCATCATGACTTGTACGTTGCCAAGGAGGCTTCTGCTGCACGCCAATGCTACACAAGCAGCAGATATCGGGGCACAGAGAGATTGCACAAGGTGACTAGCATTAGTTGCTCCGGGTGTTCCCTCCGTTATGTCCCTGAGCCCACATGTCGGGGTTTAGTGTCTTTGTACGTGCCCCCTTTAGCTATAAAAGGGAGGGCACATGTCACACACTCAAGCACACTTTGACCTAGCTAAGGCTCACAAGTTCAAACAAGCTCAATACATTACACAGTGGAGTAGGGTGTTACACCCCGGCGACCCGAACCACTCTAAACTCTTGCGTGTTCTTGAAGTTCATCGTTCATCTACCAACAGGCAAAATGCTTAAGCCCCCTCCTCATCTTAGGATTAGGGCAGGTGCATTCTGCCACCCGGCTGGAGATTTCCCTCTGCGACATTTGGCGTGCCAGGTAGGGGGCTTGGCTTTAGGTTTTCGCTTGTTTTCCTGCTCGACGCCATGGTCCACATCGTCGAGCACCATGATTCCTTGTCCGAGGACTTTTTGGTGGAGGAAGAAGCTGCTTCTTCCACGCCACGGGCTACTAACCTCCCAGCGCCTGGTGCCGCTGCTGTGCACTCTGCATGACAGCACACTCCGGCACAAACGTCCAGAGAGTCTAGGGCTGCGCCTGGGGCGCTGCCTGCAACCAGAGAATTGTTGTGCCACCCTCCTAGCTCCACAACCTCGTTGGGGGCCATGAAGTAGTGGCGTGACGATGTCGACCGCCTGCTCAGCATGGCGCATTCTAGCTCTAGCAGACCTAGGCCTCGGTCATCCCGGCGCCAACATGAGGTGTCAGCGTCTGTGCACTCGCCCTCGGTGAGGGCCACACCGACTGAGGACCTGCGGGCAGAACTCAACCGCAGGCTTGCAGGCGAGGATGCCAGCATCTCCCTAGAGAGGGCGTGTGAGCGCCGACAGAACATCGAGGGTCGCAACCTCGACTACGACTTCACTGCGGTTGCACCGTAGACCCTAGTGTGCACCCGGTTCCAGGCGAGTGCCCCCTTGGCCGGTGTGGGCTGCGCTGCACTCGCAGATCATCTCCACGCGGCGACTTGGCCATCCAAGTTCCGACCACACCTGTCGAAAAAGTACGATGGTACGTCTAACCCATCGGAATTCTTGCAGGTGTACGTCACCGCCATTACGGCAGCGGGTGGGGACACCACCGTGATGGACTGATGGTGACATATTTTCATGTTGCCTTGTCTGGGGCTTCCCAGACTTGGCTCATGAACCTTACCCCAGGATCAATCTACTCCTAGGAAGAGCTCTGTGCGCGGTTCACAGCGAACTTCGCCATCGCTTATCAACAACATGGCGTGGAGGCTCACCTCCACGCAGTGAGGCAGGAGCCTGGAGAAACTCTCCAGGTCTTCATCTCCTGCTTCACCAAGGTACAGGGCACCATACCTCGTATATCAGATGCTTCCATCATCATGGCCTTCCGCCAGGGAGTACGTGATGAAAAGATGTTGCAGAAGTTAGCCACACACGACGTGGAGACTGTCTCCACTCTCTTCACACTGGCAGACAAGTGTGCCAGAGCAGCCGAGGGCCGTGCATGGCACTCGGCGCCACAAACCGGAGTCGACCAGACAGGAGGCACCGGAGCCGTCTCCCAGGACGACAAAAAGAAGAAGAAGAAGAACCGCGACCATGAGAAGCCACAGTCTGTCGCTCCGATTGTCGCATCCGCGACTGGGGGCCGGGGCGAGCGCAATAAGCGCCCTCAGCCACAGCGAGGCTACAACGGCTCATGCCCAATGCATCCCAACGCTCGCCACAATGTCTCGGAATGTCGCGAGATCATCAAGCTCACAAAACACGTCAGCGAGCGACGCGAGCAGTCGTCGAAGGATGGCTCCCCGCCCCGTCGCCGGCCTGGTAAGGAGAGGGTCGATGACGACGAAGTGGCCGCGGGAGAGCGAGAACTCGGGTATCAATCACTCGAGGGGACCTCAAGGACGTGTTCACTGGAGATTCCGACTCCGGGGATGACAGCGACTGCCGCAAGAAGTTGTACGTCATGTATGGTGGAAGATGGGAACTCACCTCCCGCATGAACGTCAAGTCCCTGCGCCGTGAGGTCCTGTCGGCAACTCTAGGGGTCCCAAAGGCTGCCCCACATCAACGATGGAGAAGCACCACCATCTCCTTCGGGGCATCCGACTGCCCCGACAATATGGCAGGACCCTTCAAGGTGACGGAAGTATGCCGACCCGGGTGCGTCTGCCTTGCCACAACTGAAGGAGAGCCTCTGCCCAATCCCTAGAACATAGAGCACCTCCGTAAGTTCTTCCCATAAAAGCAAAGCTGGGGGATTCAGTTTTTCT
This sequence comes from Zea mays, assembly GCF_902167145.1. NCBI lineage: Eukaryota > Viridiplantae > Streptophyta > Magnoliopsida > Poales > Poaceae > Zea > Zea mays. The sequence goes on along the minus strand of NC_050101.1, from coordinate 118,447,846 downwards.
TCCTTTGTAACTAGGTAGCGCATATATGTACGCCAGCCCAGTGAGGTCGCCCTCATAAACCCGGTCTGTTGGTTTACGCTCATGAACATCAAGTTATGAAGAGAAGATCCCACCCCAGATTTGCTTTATGGTAGTGTTATTCTGCTTAAAGTTTGCAACCATCAATTTTATCTAACCCACCCATATGGTTTCCATCCATTGCTGGTATATTGACATCCGGATTGAGTAGCCAGGACGTGTAGCCTGGGGGCCAGTCCAAGAGAACGGATAATTGTCCCGAGGAAGGTCCGGAGCCGTGCGGCCGCTTAGCTTGGTCCAGTACCATAAGCGCACACGCTTCACCACTCTGTGACGGGTATCCTAGCATTTGGAACTATAGTCCTGTGGGTCCGGAAACCTGGGGTCCGGTTCTAAAGAAAGGACACTCGTCTCCTGGGGAGGTCCGGAGCTGCGTAGCCTCTTAGCCTGGTCCCATACCGTAAGCCTACGCACTCCACCACCCTGCGACGAGTGCCCTAGTATTTGGAGCCGTGATCCAGGGGGTCCGGACACATGGATTGGCTTCCCAGTCTAAATCCTACAGGTCCTGTTGCGTAAATCAAAGGATAAAAGATACCAGATAGTGGGTGCTATGGGTGCGCTACTAAAACTTCCTAGCTAAGGCTGTGTGCAGGTCCGGGTCCTAGTCGAGATTACCTCCTGGAGACTAGGTCACCAATTCTTTCTTAAATATATTGGCATCCAACCTCGACAAGTCGAGCCTACATCCCAGGGGGGCCAAGTACCAGGGAAGAAGTTGGCAACGACGCACACAGCAAAGGAAAAGTAGCATGCAGATAAGTTGTAATGTTGCTTGACAAGTAGTACTTAAAAGTATCTTACAAAATGAAAATATAATAAGCCGTTTCCCAGCGGAACCCTTGCTTTTTCTCCGCAGATCCGACTACTCATCGTCAGCGGGATCCCGCTGGAAGCGCTTGGCCACCGCATCTACAGCGTCTTGTACGCTCCCCCGGGCGGCGTCTTCGGTATCAGCCACTGGACCGGCGATCACTGGCCCCAAGGAGATGGCCGGGTCGTGGCTCCGGAAGCACGTCAGGATGTACTCTATCACCGCCCGGCAGAGTCTGCTGCCCTTAGCCTCCAGGCGGGCACCAAGGATCTGATCCAGGCGTCGGAGGTGATCGGCAGCGGAATCCAGCACCGGGAGCGCGTCGGAGATGGACACCGACTGCTTCGACACTGGGATGGGGCTCACCCCCAGCGGCACCAGGGCCGAGCTTGCCTCGTCGGCCCATGCGGCGATACGTTGGACCCCGGTGCGATGCTCTGCCCGGAGATCTTCAAGCGTCTTCTTCATCGCCTCCACGGCCTAGGAGCCCAGAGCCGCCTGCGCTGCCTGCGTCGCCTGGAACCGGCGGACCCGCTCCTCCAGTGTTCGCTCCTTCTCCTCCAGTTTCTTCTCCTTCTCCTCCGCCTCGAGCTCGTGTTCGGCCAGCAACTTTTCCCGCCTTTCCCGCATCTCCTCCCTCCAGGCGAGGTCCTTCTCCTGCCAGACAAGAGCCATCGCCCGCTCCTCTAGGGAAGCATCCTTTTCCTTGAGGTTCTCCTCGGCGAGAGAGAGGTTGCTAGCTCTGTCGTCGAGCTCCCGCCGCAGCTTTTGTAGATCCGCCTCAGTCGCGGTCTGCTCATCCCGCTGCCTCTCCAACATCACGTTATAAGCTTTCAGCTTCTCATGGAATTCTGTGATGACCGCCTCTGGTTCAAGTGCTCTTCCTTCTTGACCAGCCCCTTCTTTTTCCGGGTCACCTCCCGCTCCCGGTCAAACACCTTCTCCAGGTCCTCCTTGAAGTCCTCGCGCTCCTGCTCAAGCTCGCACCGCTCTGAGGCAAATTGGCAGGATGCTGCCTTGGTACGCTCCTCCAGCTAGGTGCGCCAATCACCGAGACGCTGGTGCTCAGTCTTGAGCGCCTCCCACTCCCGCAGGATCGCCGCCTTAGTCTCCAAGAGAGCCTGATGAGCGTGGGACAGCACCCGAGGGAGGGGAGTCGGCGCCGCTTCTGGCCCAGCGCCGGTCTGGAGCTGCCGCCCAAGAATAACCTCCAGCTCCTCAGGAATGGATGGCGGGATGGAGCTAGGCGCACCCCCTGCGTCTTCCGCCGTTGCCGACGGTGTATTTGACGACATCGCCATCGCCGTTGGGTCTGCAGTAGCCGTCAGCGGCACTGCTGCTTCTGAACCCCCGACTAGAGCCTGGGGGCCCGACGGCGCTGCCTCGACAGTGGCAGTCGGAAGCTGGGGGCCCGACAGCCCCGCCTCGGTAGTGGCAGGCGGAACCTGGGGGCCCGATGGCGCTGCCTCAGCAGTGACAGGAGGAGGCAGGTCACCGGCATCAAGGCCAGCAGACGCCTGCTGCTGGGAGCCGGATTCACCGGAGGGAGCGACTTTGGAAACAGAGGGAGAAGAGGCCCTGATAAGCAAATGATGGGTTAATGCCCGTCAACATGGTAACTAGACCAGTGGAAAAAATAAAAAGGGTTACACTTACTTGGGGCCCTGAACCTTCCAGCGACCCTAGAAGCGGGACGTCCGCTGCCCCTGCTGCTGTTGCTGTTGTTGGTGCTGCTGCCCCTGGGGCGGCGGCGAGCCAGATGGTGGTGGTGGTGGTGGCGGCGGGTCTGATGGTGGTGTTGGAGGAGTGAAAGGGAATTAGGCTTACACCTAGTTCCTAAATAATTTTGGTGGTTGAATTGCCCAACACAAACAAATTGGACTAACTAGTTTGCTCTAGTGTATAAGTTATACAGGTGCTAAAGGTTCACACTTAGCCAATGAAAAGACCAAAAGTTGGGTTCAACAAAAGAGCAAAGGGCCAACCGAAGGCACCTCTGGTCTGGCGCACCGGACTGTCCGGTGTGCCACCGGACAGTGTCCGGTGCACCATCGGACATGTCCGGTGTACCAGAGGACTCCAACGCGAACTTGCTACCTTCGGGAATTTCCAAAGGCACTCGCGCTATAATTCACCGGACTGTCCGGTGTACACCGGACAGTGTCCGATGCGCCAAGGAGGAGCGGCCTCAGGAACTCGCCAGCTTCGGGAAACTCCAACGGCTAGTCCGCTATAATTCACCGGACATGTCCGGTGTGCACCGGACTGTCCGGTGCAACTCCGGAGCAACGGCTATCTCCGCGCCAACGGCTACCTGCGGCGCATTAATTGCGCGCGCAGCGCGCGCAGAAGTCAGGCCTGCCCATACTGGCACACCGGACAAGGAACAGTGCATGTCCGGTGTGCACCGGACACCCAGGCGGGCCCACAAGTCAGAAGTTCCAACGGTCAGAATCCAACGGCAGTGATGACGTGGCGGGGGCACCGGACATGTCCGGTGTGCATCGGACTGTCCGGTGCGCCATCGAACAGACAGCCTCCCAACGGCCACTTTTGGTGGTTGGGGCTATAAATACCCCAACCACCCCACCATTCATTGCATCCAAGTTTTCCACTTCCCAACTACTACAAGAGCTCTAGCATTCAGTTCTAGACACACCAAAGAGATCAAATCCTCTCCAAATTCCACACAACGCCATAGTGACTAGACAGAGTGATTTGCTTGTGTTCTTTCGAGCTCTTGCGCTTGGATTGCTTTCTTCTTTCTTGATTCTTTCATTGCAATCAAACTCACTTGTAATTGAGGCAAGAGACACCAAACTTGTGGTGGTCCTTGTAGGAACTTTGTGTTCCAAGTGATTGAGAAGAGAAAGCTCACTCGATCCGTGGGATCATTTGAGAGAGGGAAGGGTTGAAAGAGACCCGGCCTTTGTGGCCTCCTCAACGGGGAGTAGGTTTGCAAGAACCGAACCTCGGTAAAACAAATCCGCGTGTCACACTCTTCATTTGCTTGCGATTTGTTTTGCACCCTCTCTCGCGGACTCGTTTCTTTATTACTAACGCTAACCCGGCTTGTAGTTGTGTTTATATTTGTAAATTTTAGTTTCGCCCTATTCACCCCCCTCTAGGCGACTATCAATTGGTATCAGAGCCCGGTGCTTCATTAGAGCCTAACCACTCGAAGTGATGTCGGGAGATCACGCCAAGAAGGAGATGGAGACCGGCGAAAAGCCCACTACAAGCCACGAGAGCACTTCATCGGAAGAGTCCCGCACCAAGAGGAGGGAGAAGAAGAAGAGCTCCTCCAACAAAGGGAAGGAGAAGAAATCTTCTTCTCACCACAAAGAGAAGAAGGAAAAATCTTCTTCCCACGAGCCGCATCGGAGTGGGGACAAGCAAAAGAGGATGAGGAAAGTGGTCTACTACGAGACCGACACTTCATCAACATCGACCTCCGGCTCCGATGCGCCCTCCGTAACTTCTAAACGCCAAGAGCGTAAGAAGTTTAGTAAGATCCCCTTACACTATCCTCGCATTTCTAAACATACACCTTTACTTTCCGTCCCATTAGGCAAACCACCAACTTTTGATGGTGAAGATTATGCTAGGTGGAGTGATTTAATGCGATTTCATCTAACCTCACTCCACAAAAGTATATGGGATGTTGTTGAGTTTGGTGCACAGGTACCATCCATAGGGGATAAAAACTATGATGAGGATGAGGTGGCCCAAATCGAGCACTTCAACTCTCAAGCAACAACAATACTCCTCGCCTCTTTAAGTAGAGAGGAGTATAACAAAGTTCAAGGGTTGAAGAGCGCCAAGGAGGTTTGGGATGTGCTCAAAACCGCACACGAGGGAGATGAGCTCACAAAGATCACCAAGCGGGAAACGATCGAGGGGGAGCTTGGTCGGTTCCGGCTTCGCAAAGGGGAGGAGCCACAACACATGTACAACCGGCTCAAGACCTTGGTGAACCAAGTGCGCAACCTCGGGAGCAAAAAGTGGGATGACCACGAGGTGGTTAAGGTTATTCTAAGATCTCTTATTTTCCTTAACCCCACTCAAGTTCAATTAATTCGTGGCAACCCAAGATATACACTAATGACCCCCGAAGAAGTAATCGGGCATTTTGTAAGTTTTGAGTGCATGATCGAAGGCTCGAGGAAGATCAACGAGCTTGACGAACCCACCACATCCGAAGCTCAACCCGTCGCATTCAAGGCGACGGAAGAAAAGGAGGATTCTACACCAAGTAGACAACCAATCGACACCTCCAAGCTCGATAATGAGGAAATGGCGCTCGTCATCAAGAGTTTCCGCCAAATCCTCAAACAAAGGAGGGGGAAAGACTACAAGTCCCGCTCCAAGAAGGTTTGCTACAAGTATGGTAAGCCCGGTCACTTTATTGCAAAATGTCCATTATCTAGTGACAGTGACCGAGGCGACGACAAGAAGGGGAGAAGAAAGGAGAAGAAGAGGTACTACAAGAAGAAGGGCGGCGATGCCCATGTTTGTTGGGAGTGGGACTCCGACGAAAGCTCTAGCGACTCCTCCGACGACGAGGACGCCGCCAACATCGCCGTCACCAAAGGGCTTCTCTTCCCCAACGTCGGCCACAAGTGCCTCATGGCAAAGGACGGCAAACGGAAGAAGGTTAAATCTAACTCCTCCACTAAATATGAATCTTCTAGTGATGATAATGCTAGTGATGAGGAGGATAATTTGCGTTCCCTTTTTGCCAACCTCAACATGCAACACAAAGAAAAACTTAATGAATTGATTAGTGCCATCCATGAAAAGGATGATCTCTTGGACACCCAAGAGGGCTTCCTTATTAAAAAAAATAAGAAGCATGTTAAGGTTAAAAATGCTTATGCTCTAGAAATTGAGAAATGTCAAAAATTATCTAGTGAGCTAAGCACTTGCCATGAAACAATAGACAACCTTAGAAATGAAAATGCTAATTTGTTAGCTAAGGTTGATTCTCATGTTTGCAATGTTTCAATTCCCAACCCTAGAGATAATAATGATGATTTGCTTGCTAGGATTGAAGAATTGAACATTTCTCTTGCTAGTCTTAGATTAGAAAATGAAAATTTGATTGCTAAGACTAAAGATTTTGATGTTTGCAATGCTACTATTTCCGACCTTGGAACTAAAAATGATATGTTACATGCTAAGGTTGTTGAATTAAAATCTTGCAAACCCTCTACATCTATTGTTGAGCATGTATCTATTTGTACTAGATGTAGAGATGTTAACATTGATGCTATACATGATCACATGACTTTAATTAAACAACAAAATGATCATATAGCAATATTAGATGCTAAAATTGCCGAGCATAACTTAGAAAATGAAAAATTTAAATTTGCTAGAAGTATGCTCTATAGTGGGAGACGCCCTAGCATTAAGGATGGCATTGGCTTCCAAAGGGGAGACAATGTCAAAATTAATGCCCCTCCTAAGAAATTGTCAAACTTTGTTAAGGGCAAGGCTCCCATGTCTAAGGATAACGAGGGTTACATTTTGTACCCTGCCGGTTATCCCGAGAGCAAAATTAGGAGAATTCACTCTAGGAAGTCTCACTCTGGCCCTAATCATGCTTTTATGTATAAGGGTGAGACATCTAGCTCTAGGCAACCAACCCGTGCTAAGTTGCCTAAGAAGAAAACTCCTAATGCATCAAATGATCATGACATTTCATTTAAAACTTTTGATGCATCTTATGTATTGACTAACAAATCCGGCAAAGTAGTTGCCAAATATGTTGGGGGCAAGCACAAGGGGTCAAAGACTTGTGTTTGGGTACCCAAAGTTCTTGTATCTAATGCCAAAGGACCCAAAACCATTTGGGTACCTAAAATCAAGAACTAAACTTGTTTTGTAGGTTTATGCATCCGGGAGCTCAAGTTGGATACTCGACAGCGGGTGCACAAACCACATGACAGGGGAGAAGAAGATGTTCTCCTCATATGAGAAAAACCAAGATCCCCAACGAGCTATCACATTCGGGGATGGAAATCAAGGTTTGGTCAAAGGATTGGGTAAAATTGCTATTTCACCTGACCATTCCATTTCCAATGTTTTTCTTGTTGATTCATTAGACTACAATTTGCTTTCTGTATCTCAATTATGCAAAATAGGCTACAACTGTCTTTTCACTGATGTTGGTGTCACTGTCTTTAGAAGAAGTGATGATTCAATAGCATTTAAGGGAGTGTTAGAGGGTCAGCTATACTTGGTAGATTTTGATAGAGCTGAACTCGACACTTGCTTAATTGCTAAGACTAACATGGGCTGGCTCTGGCATCGCCGACTAGCACATGTTGGGATGAAGAATCTTCATAAGCTTCTAAAGGGAGAACACATTTTAGGACTAACCAATGTTCATTTTGAGAAAGACAGGATTTGTAGCGCATGCCAAGCAGGAAAGCAAGTTGGGGCCCATCATCCACACAAGAACATCATGACGACCGACAGACCACTAGAGCTCCTACACATGGACCTATTCGGCCCGATTGCTTACATAAGCATCGGCGGGAGTAAGTACTGTCTAGTTATTGTGGATGATTATTCTCGCTTCACTTGGGTATTCTTTTTACAGGAAAAATCTCAAACCCAAGAGACTTTAAAGGGATTCTTGAGACGGGCTCAAAATGAGTTCGGCTTAAGGATCAAGAAAATTAGAAGCGATAACGGGACGGAGTTCAAGAATTCTCAAATTGAAGGCTTCCTTGAGGAGGAGGGCATCAAGCATGAGTTCTCTTCTCCCTACACGCCGCAACAAAATGGTGTAGTGGAGAGGAACAATCGAACTCTATTGGACATGGCAAGGACCATGCTTGATGAGTACAAGACTTCGGATCGATTTTGGGCTGAGGCGGTCAACACCGCCTGCTACGCCATCAACCGATTGTATCTACACCGAATCCTCAAGAAGACATCATATGAACTCCTAACCGGTAAAAAGCCCAACATTTCATATTTTAGAGTTTTTGGTAGCAAATGTTTTATTCTTGTTAAAAGAGGTAGAAAATCTAAATTTGCTCCTAAAATTGTAGAAGGCTTTTTACTAGGATATGATTCAAACACAAGGGCATATAGAGTCTTTAACAAGTCCACTGGACAAGTTGAAGTTTCTTGTGACGTTGTGTTTGATGAGACTAACGGCTCTCAAGTAGAGCAAGTTGATCTTGATGAGACAGGTATTGAAGAGGCTTCGTGCATCGCGCTAAGGAACATGTCCATTGGGGATGTGTGTCCTAAGGAATCCGAAGAGCCTCCAAAAACACAAGATCAACCGTCCTCCTCCATGCAAGCATCTCCACCAACTCAAAATGAGGAAGAGGCTCAAGTTGATGAAGAAGAAGATCAATCAAATGAGCCACCTCAAGATGACGGCATAGATCAAGGGGGAGATGCAAATAATCAAGACAAGGAGGATGAAGAGCAAAGACCGCCACACCCAAGAGTCCACCAAGCAATTCAACGAGATCACCCCGTCGACACCATCCTCGGCGACATTCATAAGGGGGTAACTACTAGATCTCGTGTTGCACATTTTTGTGAACATTACTCGTTTGTTTCCTCTATTGAGCCACATAGGGTAGAAGAAGCACTCCAAGATTCAGATTGGATGGTGGCGATGCAAGAGAAGCTCAACAACTTCACTAGGAATGAGGTATGGCATTTAGTTCCACGTCCTAACCAAAATGTTGTAGGAACCAAATGGGTCTTCCGCAACAAGCAAGATGAGCATGGTGTGGTGACAAGGAACAAAGCTCGACTTGTGGCCAAAGGATACTCCCAAGTCGAAGGTTTGGATTTCGGTGAAACCTATGCACCCGTAGCTAGGCTTGAGTCAATTCGCATATTATTAGCCTATGCTACTTATCATGGCTTTAAGCTTTATCAAATGGACGTGAAAAGTGCCTTCCTCAATGGACCAATCAAGGAAGAGGTCTATGTTGAGCAACCTCCCGGCTTTGAAGACTGTAAGTACCCTAACCATGTCTATAAGCTCTCTAAGGCGCTTTATGGGCTCAAGCAAGCCCCAAGAGCATGGTATGAATGCCTTAGAGATTTCCTTATTGCAAATGGCTTCAAAGTCGGAAAGGCCGATCCTACACTCTTTACTAAAACTCTTGAAAATGACTTGTTTGTATGCCAAATTTATGTTGATGATATTATATTTGGGTCTACTAACGAGTCTACATGTGAAGAGTTTAGTAGGATCATGACACAAAAATTCGAGATGTCTATGATGGGGGAGTTGAAGTATTTTCTAGGATTTCAAGTAAAGCAACTCCAAGAGGGCACCTTCATTTGCCAAACAAAGTACACTCAAGATATTCTAAGCAAGTTTGGAATGAAGGATGCCAAACCCATCAAGACACCCATGGGAACTAATGGGCATCTCGACCTCGACACGGGAGGTAAGTCCGTGGATCAAAAGGTATACCGATCGATGATAGGTTCCTTACTCTATTTATGTGCATCTCGACCGGATATTATGCTTTCCGTGTGCATGTGTGCAAGATTCCAAGCCGACCCTAAGGAAGCTCACCTTACGGCCGTAAAACGAATCTTGAGATATTTGGCTTATACACCTAAGTTTGGGCTTTGGTACCCTCGGGGATCCACATTTGATTTAATTGGTTATTCGGATGCCGATTGGGCGGGGTGCAAAATCAATAGGAAGAGCACATCGGGGACTTGCCAGTTCTTGGGAAGATCCTTGGTGTCTTGGGCTTCAAAGAAGCAAAATTCGGTCGCTCTCTCTACCGCCGAAGCCGAGTACATTGCCGCAGGCCATTGTTGCGCGCAATTGCTTTGGATGAGGCAAACCCTGCGGGACTACGGTTACAAATTAACCAAAGTTCCTTTGCTGTGTGATAATGAGAGTGCAATCAAAATGGCCGACAATCCTGTCGAGCATAGCCGCACTAAGCACATAGCCATTCGGTATCATTTTCTTAGGGATCACCAACAAAAGGGAGATATCGAGATTTCTTACATTAATACTAAAGATCAATTAGCCGATATCTTTACCAAGCCTCTTGATGAACAAACTTTTAACAAACTTAGGCATGAGCTCAATATTCTTGATTCGCGAAATTTCTTTTGCTAGATTGCACACATCACTCATTTATATACCTTTGATCATGTCTCTTTCATATGCTATGACTAATGTGTTTTCAAGTGCATTTCAAACCAAGTCATAGGTATATTGAAAGGGAATTGGAGTCTTCGGCGAAGACAAAGGCTTCCACTACGTAACTCATCCTTCGCCGACGCTCCAAGTCACTCTCCATTCTTGGGGGAGAAAGCATGAGCACCAAGAAAAGGACTTTGTCTTTGGGGAGAGAGTAAGAGCCCAAAGCAAAAGGACCGGACTTCGTCTTTGGTATAATCTTAACTCATTTCTTTATTACCAAAGGGGAAGATAGCACTTCGAGGGCTCTAATGTTTCCGTTTTTGGCGATTCATGCCAAAGGGGGAGAAAGTATGAGCCCAAAGCAAAAGGACCGCACCACCATCAATTTCAAAAACTTTGTGTTTCCAAGAATATTATCAATTGGTTTCCTATTGTGTTCAAAAGGGGGAGAAAGTAGTATTTCAAAAATGATACATCAAAACCTTCTTGAACACTAAGAGGAGGATCTCATTTAGGGGGAGTTTTGTTTAGTCAAAGGAGAAGCATTTGAAACAGGGGGAGAAAATTTCAAATCTTGAAAATGCTTTGCAAAATCTTATTCATTTACCTTTGTCTATTTGCAAAAAGAACTTTGAAAAGGATTCACAAAAGAGTTTGCAAAAACAAAACATGTGGTGCAAGCGTGGTCCAAAATGCTTAAAAACAAAGAAACAATCCATGCATATCTTGTAAGTATTTATATTGGCTCAATTCCAAGCAACCTTTGCACTTACATTATGCAAACTAGTTCAATTATGCATTTCTATACTTGCTTTGGTTTGTGTTGGCATCAATCACCAAAAAGGGGGAGATTGAAAGGGAATTAGGCTTACACCTAGTTCCTAAATAATTTTGGTGGTTGAATTGCCCAACACAAACAAATTGGACTAACTAGTTTGCTCTAGTGTATAAGTTATACAGGTGCTAAAGGTTCACACTTAGCCAATGAAAAGACCAAAAGTTGGGTTCAACAAAAGAGCAAAGGGCCAACCGAAGGCACCTCTGGTCTGGCGCACCGGACTGTCCGGTGTGCCACCGGACAGTGTCCGGTGCACCACCAGACATGTCCGGTGTACCAGAGGACTCCAACGCGAACTTGCTACCTTCGGGAATTTCCAAAGGCACTCGCGCTATAATTCACCGGACTGTCCGGTGTACACCGGACAGTGTCCGGTGTGCCAAGGAGGAGCGGCCTCAGGAACTCGCCAGCTTCGGGAAACTCCAACGACTAGTCCGCTATAATTCACCGGACATGTCCGGTGTGCACCGGACTGTCCGGTGCAACTCCGGAGCAACGGCTATCTCCGCTCCAACGGCTACCTGCGGCGCATTAATTGCGCGCGCAGCGCGCGCAGAAGTCAGACCTGCCCATACTGGCACACCGGACAAGGAACAGTGCATGTCCGGTGTGCACCGGACACCCAGGCGGGCCCACAAGTCAGAAGTTCCAACGGTCAGAATCCAACGACAGTGATGACGTGGCGGGGGCACCGGACATGTCCGGTGTGCACCGGACTATCCGGTGCGCCATCGAACAGACAGCCTCCCAACGGCCACTTTTGGTGGTTGGGGCTATAAATACCCCAACCACCCCACCATTCATTGCATCCAAGTTTTCCACTTCCCAACTACTACAAGAGCTCTAGCATTCAGTTCTAGACACACCAAAGAGATCAAATCGTCTCCAAATTCCACACAACGCCATAGTGACTAGAGAGAGTGATTTGCTTGTGTTCTTTCGAGCTCTTGCGCTTGGATTGCTTTCTTCTTTCTTGATTCTTTCATTGCAATCAAACTCACTTGTAATTGAGGCAAGAGACACCAAACTTGTGGTGGTCCTTGTAGGAACTTTGTGTTCCAAGTGATTGAGAAGAGAAAGCTCACTCGATCCGTGGGATCATTTGAGAGAGGGAAGGGTTGAAAGAGACCCGGCCTTTGTGGCCTCCTCAACGGGGAGTAGGTTTGCAAGAACCGAACCTCGGTAAAACAAATCCGCGTGTCACACTCTTCATTTGCTTGTGATTTGTTTTGCACCCTCTCTCGCGGACTCGTTTCTTTATTACTAACGCTAACCCGGCTTGTAGTTGTGTTTATATTTGTAAATTTCAGTTTCGCCCTATTCACCCTCCCTCTAGGCGACTATCAAGGAGGACTGACGTGCCTCTGCGAGCCCTGGGTCTGGGAGCCGGCCTCCTCGGCCCCGCCAGCTATCCTCTGGCGCTTCTGGGGGAGGTCCGAATCAAGAGGCAAATCCGTGATGAAAGACCCGTCGGCGCGGCACAGTCGGTGTCGCCTCTCTCCCTCTGACCTCCTGGAATCACCCGGGGCAGAAGAACTACTCACAGCCCCCTTGCCCTTGTCCGAGGGGCTGGGGGCCGCGGGGGGAGCTCTGGAACCGGCGTCAGCGGGTCGGGAACCCCCGGTCGATACACCAGAGATCTGAATCCCATGGTAGGGGTCCCGGCCGCCGGTCTGGCGAACCGCCACGCCGCTCTCATCAAGGGTCGACAGCCAATCCAAGATCGCTGCCCTCAACCCTTGGTCATCACAGAGCGGAGGAATGCCCTCGAGAGGGATTAGGGACTCAGGGACGAAAGACTCACCAGTAATCCCCTTCACCAGGAGCTCCAGTTCCTCCAAGACAGGTCGGTGCCTGGCCCGCGAAGGATACGACCGAGGTCGTTCAAGCCGGTGAACCAGCAGCTCAGGCGTGCCCTCATCTACAGCGGCACGATCCAGCGCTTCAAGAAGTCGCCGACCACATGCATCAACGTCAGACCTCTGGTCGCCAGGGACTTGATCCTGTCCAATACAGGCTCGAACTCCAACGCCAACGGCGGCTTGGCCCTCCATTGCTTCTTGTCGAGCCTCGGCCCGTCGCTCGGTAGTACGAGGCGATCGCTGGCCTCGGTACTGGCGATCACCCATTCGGCACGCCAGTTTTCCCACCTCGCGCCGCTGAGGGAGGATATATAGGCGCCGGACAAATCCACCCTCGTCTGGAAGTAGTACGCACCGAGATGGTCCTTGGCCTTCCCAGACTTCACCAGCACGAAAAAATGGCGGAAGAGAGAGGTACACAGCGCCACCCCCACAAACATCTCGCATAGGTGAGCAAAGACGGCCGCCTGAAGGATGGAGTGGGGTGTGAGGTGCAGGAGCTGGAGATCGAGATCCTCCAGCAGTAACATGAAGAAGGGCGAGATCGGTAACGCCAACCCGCACGAAAGATAGGAGACAAAGAGCTCAAACTCCCCGGCGGTGAGATCGCTGAGGGGAGTAGCGCCGGCCTGGATCCTCCAGGCGTGCGCCGGCGCACTCCATCCGAGCAGGCGGCGCACCGTGCCAAGTGCCCTCTCGGTCTGGTAACGCTCGGGATGAACCAGCGAGGCCATGGCGACTACGACGGCGAAAAGCAGAAGAATGCGAGTGTAGCAGAGGCACAGAGGACTCGGAGGTGAAAGGGCGCAACAGTTGGAGAAAGTGTGAAAGCGTAAACTGCTGACCACGGGATGAATCCCCTTTTCAAAGAGGGCTCTCCCGCTCGCGCCCCAGGAAATCACATCCGACGCGCACCTAGCGCTCGCAGTGACCCAGTCCCCGACATGGGGGCCCGGGTCCACATGTCACACACCTGGAGTACCGACCTCCGAGTGTGGAGAAGGCGAACCGTCATCCCGGGAGCAAACTGTCGCGCACGACCGCACGTCGCCAAGGGGCCGCTGAGGAATATTTTTAACTTAGGCGGCGACAACAAGACGCCCCGCGCGCGGCCCGACAAAACCACCAGGCGTGGAGGCCACGTACCCGTCAGTTGCGGGGACAGACGTGGCAGGTGGTATGGCCGAAGGCGGGTTGGCGGTGATTACGTCAGCAAGTGCCCGAAAATGGCACGCCAATCACCAATCAGGCTTTGGCCCCACCTGCAGGCTTGTAACCTCCCCTGAGGTGGGCCCGGGAGCCACTATCAGTACCCTGGAACAGGGGTACCCCTTACTACATTATGAAGGCGCGGTACCCGCACGACTATCTCTAGACGCGTGATAAGCGGCGCCTGACCCCATCGCATGGACGACTCCGGGGCCGCCACATAACCAGAGAAGGAATCATATACCATGATATCATTAGTAGACCCAGACCCCCATGGGAAAGTGTTGGACCCCAGCATGCATAGCCCGGACCTCCGGGTACGACCCAAGACCTCCACGTTCCCCTGGACGGGACCCGGACCCCTCTAAGTGAGGTCCGGGCCACCCACGGCAAAGTCCCAGGACGGAGAATACCCTGGCCTAGGTCAGGGACGAACAGGGGTCCGGTGCAGATACTCATGAGGGCTTTGTCCAGTGCGCTTCCGCTCCCCGCTCAGGCGGAGACCCGATGCTGCCACGTGGCCTATTGCCCGTGACGTAAGCCAGCGGGCGGAGCCTGACGTAAGGCCTCTGGGCCACGCGATCTCTGCATTTATTGTGGAAAAGACGCGCCGCCTGTCCGTCCTGCTGACAGGCGATGTGCCGCCTCAGCATTTAATGTGCCTCGTCCACTCCACTGGCAAACGACGACCAGGCCACCCTATAGGCGGCGTGCCTATCCAATCAGACAGCGGGCAGTACGCCCATACCGCCGCGCGCGCCATGGTCATCATGACTTGTACGTTGCCAAGGAGGCTTCTGCTGCACGCCAATGCTACACAAGCAGCAGATATCGGGGCACGGAGAGATTGCACAAGGTGATTGGCATTAGTTGCTCCGGGTGTTCCCTCCGTTATGTCCCTAAGCCCACATGTCGGGGTTCAGTGTCTTTGTATGTGCCCCCTTTAGCTATAAAAGGGAGGGCATGCAACGTCACACACTCAAGCACACTTAGACCTAGCTAAGGCTCACAAGTTCAAACAAGCTCAATACATTACACAGTGGAGTAGGGTGTTACGCCCTGGCGGCCCGAACCACTCTAAACTCTTGCGTGTTCTTGAAGTTCATCGTTCATCTACCAACAGGCAAAATGCTTAAGCCCCCTCCTCATCTTAGGATTAGGGTGGGTGCATTCCGCCACCCAGCCAGAGATTTCCCTCTCCGACATTATTCTATTGCTTGTTCTTCCTTTTATTATTATGTGACGCATTGGAGTTCTTCCTTTGTACCATATTGGCACTAGAAGTCTCAACTCATTTTCCACGACTGCCTTTTCCTCTTGCTCCCTCCTCAACATCAAGAGTCCCAATAAGCTCAGCCACGCTAAACTCTTGTCTCTTGTGTTTTAGAGTGGTAGCAAAACCCGTCCAAGAAGGTGGCAGCTTAGCGATAATACCGCCAGCCACGAACTTGTCAGGCAAGACACATGGGAACTGTTCGAGTTCCTTAGCCAGTGCCTGTATTTCAAGAGTCTGTTCAACTACAGGTCGGTTCTCAACCATCTTGTAGTCAAACAACTGCTCCATGATATATAGCTCGCTACGAGCATCAGAAACATTGAACTTCTCATCTAATGCATCCCATAACTCTTTTGCAGATGTGCACGCCAGATAAGAATCAACATACCTGTTGGCAAGAGCGCCAATCACGGCACCTCGAAACAGGTTATTGGCAACGTCGAACATTCTCTCCTCCTCAGGAGTGAACTGGTCGGGTTTCCCCTGTGCGGCGTGATAGTAGTTCATTGCAGTCAACCACAATATCAACTTACTACGTCACCTCTTGTAAAATGTCCCATCAAAAGGTTCACTTAGTTTTAACGCAACAACAAAACCACTAACAGGAAAATGCCTAATATAAGGTTTTTGGACGCATTTTCAATTTAATTTAATCCAGAAAATCACATGGATGTATGTGACAGCATGTATGTGCATATGTGTATCACTACTCACATAAGCAGTAAACAATAAAATACGCACAAATATGAAGAACAGATTGTACCCTGCGGAGGGACCGATGCTCAAGGCATCAGTGGCTCCATTCACACGAGACACCTCGTGTGTATGTTCGATGTAGTCGTACGCAGTCGACGCATGCAGATGTATGTAGTGTAGTCCCACGAACGGCGCCGGCGACGAGGAACTTAATGGACGGTCATTACTATAGGAAAAATGTGCAACCGTTAGGAAGGAATATTCGGACCAATGTTCGATCTACCACAGTCACGGTCACGGGCACGACCCGGTCCGCGGCGCACGCGCATGTGACAGTCCTTCATCCTTTTCTCAGCTTCTCAATAGATGCACCAATGGTCCACCTATTTAAGTTGAGTGAATTATCACTTGAACTTCCGGTATGGTACTAAAGTACTAGTACATCGTAGCATTAAAGTGGACCTCTATCATTGACTATTATTGAATATTAATATGGGTCAGGCCTACATTTAATTCAACAGTTGGTAGGGGCCATGTCTCCTCTAAGGGCTGATTTGGTGACAAGGGGATCACAGGAGGATTGCAGGGGGAAATGAACTAATTCGCCCTCAATCCTCTCCAATCCCCCCATGATTCCTGGTCACCAAATCAGCGCTAAGGTTTGTACAAACATATAAATACGTACTAATTACTACTATTTTTAAGTAATTAAGTATATAAAAACAATGATTGATTTAATAAATATTGGTTATTTTTTGTTTGTGCGTTTAATAAAAATACGTAGTCTATTAAGTTAAATTTAAATTCAAATTAGACGCTCATATTACTACATATAATATATTAAATATTATTTAGGATCCATCTATCAAAAAAATCCTTGCTATGCCCCTGGTCGCGACCACCTGCCAATGATGTAGCAACACCCATGCGAGCGACGTCCGAGCGAGCGACGACCCAACTTTTTTGCAAATTGGTCCTTTTCGGGTTTTTTTGCACAATTATGCCCCTGACAGTTTCATTTCAAAAAATAGACCCTATGCTCGGCGCCATTATCATTGGCGCCGAGCCTGTGTGTGCCGGCGCCAACATTTTTGGCGTGCATACGTCAGATGGAGGTATGACCTGGAATCTACATGGCATGTACCTCGGCGCCATAGATCTTGACTCGTTAACATACTCCATGTATGCCCTCTTAGCTCTAGCAAAAGGAGCTGCCACTTGGTCCCAAATATAAGCATACGTCGGTCGAAGACGTTCATTTACATAAATCATCCATGGCCATGGTCTAGGCTGAAAAACACGTGGTCCACCAACTGGTATGCGAAACCTACAAAATGAAATTAATGTTAGTAAGTAACATAGCCTTATTAAATAAAATTATGGAGGATGTACCACATCCATATCTGCAGGAGGTAGATGCAACCGCCTATAGACGAAGAGGAGGACGTACGACAGCAAGCCTCACAAAGCTGCCGGTACAAAAAAGAAAGCACAGCGGAGCCCCAACTGTAGTGTCCAGCTGTATCCCAGTCGGTTAGACATGGGATGTACATCCATGACGCACAGTCTTCTGTGGCGTCTGGGAAGAGGACACAACCAAACATGTGCAGGATCCAAGCTCGACAATAGAACTGAATTGTACCCTCATCAGCATCAGCAGGGCACACACCAAACGACTGATGGAGCCATGTGATGCATACTCCAACAGTCCTGTCAACGCCCTCAGCAGGAAGCTCTCTACCAAGAAAGGCCTCAACTCTAGCCTCCAACCATCAGAGTCACATTGGCCTGTCACTGCTCTGCCACCAACATCGAGTCCAAGTATCTTCTGTGTATCCTCTAATGTGACTGTCATCTCACCAAAAGGAAGATGAAAACTATGTGTCTCTAGGGGTGGTAATGGATCATGACCCTAATACTTGCTTCACAAACCAACAAGGCCCTTAATTTTGTTAGTTCAAAATTGTATTGTTTTATGATCCGGCCCTAACTTGACTCGACCCTAGGCTAAATTAAATGGCCCGTTACCACCCCTATGTGTCTCTGGCCGCCACCTACATAATTAAAAAAATAATTTAGTGTAAACGAGCTCAATGATTCAAGAATAATTTTACAAAATCCTAACAATACCTATCCACAAGTGCAGTAATGGCCACCGAGTCAATAGTAGGCAACCCGCGTCGTAACTAGTACGATATTACATCTAGACCTGCTCGTCTGAGGTAATTAGTGTACCTCTCGTCGAACACCATGTCTAGGAACCCATTGTGTGTCCTAGAACGAAGCGTTGCTAGGTCCTACACGGAAAAATATTATATTAGCAACACCATTTGTACAACAACAATTCTACAAAAAATATTTACAATTGAATACCTGGCCTTCCGACAGAAGGCGCCCCCGGTGGCTCTCGTCGTAGAACGGGTCAAGGAGGTGGAACTGTGCCATCCTACAAAATGAAATTAATGTTAGTAAGTAATATAGCCTTATTAAATAAAATTAAGGTAGTATCATTAAACTAAACAATACAAACCTCGCTAATCTGCCAACGACAAGTGCGTGAATTATGACCAAGTCTACCGCACTTGCCACACTCATACTGCTCGGGGTCGGTAAGAAATGGTGTTCTCCTTCCCCTTCTACTCCTACCACCAACCTGATCCATAACCATCTTGTGCCTCGTCCTCTTCCTGGATCCACGCTTGGTCCAACGACTGCTTGGATCGGCGACATACTTTGGGCCATCATACGGAGGCCACTCACCCGCGTCACGATAAGGAATAAATCTAGGACTCCAAGTCAACACTAGTTTATCAATAGTAAACTCTTGAGGTATCCTCCTCTCTAAGTCAAAGTTGCGAGCACGAGCAGCTGCGATTAGATGAGAACATGGAAAATGGTATTGCCTGGGTGCGCCACAAGTACATGACAAGTCATTAAGGACAACCACATGCTTCCTCGACTCTTGTGACTCGCCGTCGGAAGTAGTACCAGCTTGAAGGAATACCTCATATGTCCCTGACTGTAAGTCAAAACAATCAACAGTGTGTGTGTTTGCCCTTTCCTTTGCCTTCTCTAGAAAGGTCTTAGGTTTTGGAGCCCATCTCTCTCCCTCATTCTGCAATCCAACTGCATGGGTGTGTCTATCATTAAACCATGCCACAAGCTTGTAAAAGGTAAATGTTACTATAGGAGTGACCGACATACCACGTATGCCCAACAATAATTTGTTGAATGACTCGGCCATGTTACTACACTGGAACTCATATCTCCATCCACCTAAGTCGTGAGCTCTCGTCCACTTCTCCAAATCCAGCATCAATCCATTCAACCAATCTCTGCCTTCGGCATTTGTTGCGACTTTGAGCTTTTCTAACTTTTCTCTAAAGAATTTGTCTTCAAGCTGGCGACATGTCTCCTGGAAAAGCTCAAAGTTATCCTTGACACCATCCTTACGCAGAAGATTCTCAGCAAGGTGTCGAGTACACCACCTGTGATGCAAAGGAGGGTACCCATCGATCTGCTCACGGACCGCGTTGAGTATTCCCTGGTGCCGATCTAATATTATACCAACTTCCCGTCCTAGGCCAACCACGTGTATCCAGACCAGTCGCAGGAACCACCCCCAACTGTCTTTGTTCTCTTTCTCAACCAGAGCAAATGCTAGGGGAACTAGCTTGTTGTTTGCATCAACAGATATGGCAATTAGAAGAGTGCCCTGGTACTTGTCGAGAAGAAACATGTCGTCAATTGAAAAGACAGGACGACAATGCCGGAAGGCATCCACGCACTGGGGAAAGCACCAGAACGCACGGAAGAATATCTGTCTCCCATCAATCCATGCATTTGGTTTAGGGATGTACTCATAATGCATGCCTGGATTGACCGCCTTCATTGCATTTAAAAGAACAGGTAGCTGCTCGTACCCAGACTCCCAGTCCCCATATATCATCTTCCACGCACACTGCTTAGCCCTCCAAGCTTTACCATATGTTATCTTGTACCCATCAAACACATTCTCCACGATCCTCATGATTGTCCTAACCTTCATATTTGGTTCCGACTGTAGTATTCCCATATGTCGCTTCCCAATGAGGGTTGATGTCAATTGGCGATGTTTCATCGTTAACTCATGTTCGGCACATGTGTATGGCCCCAATACTTTTGTTATCTTCCACTTTGCGGTGATCTTTTGTATCCTAGCACAAACCCTCCATGCACAGTTGTCCTTATCGCATACAACCGTGTAACAACGTTTCTCGTACGAATGAAGTACTCTATACGGCCTCTTACGTAAGACTGCGTAATGCTGCAACCACCTCTTCAAGGCAGTTAGGTCCTTGAAGACCCTACCCTTTTCAATCATCATGCTAGGACCGGCCTCAGGAGCATCTAGCAGCTCATCATCCCTTCCTTCTGCATTTGCCTGATGAGAAAGACTAAGATCTCTGAACTCATGCACTCTAGGATCCCGACCGTCTGGAAAAACACGTTGCAACATCTCAATGTCACTCTCTGTGAGTTCACCAACTGAGCGATCATCATCTGAATCGGAAGCCATAGCAAAGGCATATGGCTCCTCTTCATTCCTAAACTCAGGACTGTTGGAGGCAATAAAACCATCACCGAAGCAGCCACGTGCCTCGGTCTGAGGATCAACCACAAGAGTAGGGGTCTCTCCTGCAACATGTACAAGATGATCAGTCCCACGTCAAATGGAATGAGCAAAGTGCTCATGGTCCATAATGAAGATGTAATGCCAATAAAACTTACTACAATTGGTTTGTGCCAAAGGGATACACACAGCTAAATCTGTCTGCAGACCATCTCCTCGCTGACTTAATGAGATCAAATTGGGGCAAGATTGAGCATCAGGAACACTTGGCACGTCATCGATAGCACGACCAAAGTCTTCAGGGGGACGGTCTACTACAACCAGACGCACCACAACCTCCATGAGTTGCAAATGGGTCTTCATAGCCGATGTAACATAATTATCCCAATCCAGTTGACAATCAATTGGGATGACTCGTCTTATGACATTTGGTGGATGACCAATATTAAGCACTTCGTCAACCGCAATGTCATCATCTTCATGGTAACCTAGCTTTTGTTTAGCCTTTGTAAACACATCACTCAACGAGGGTCTACCATCGAATAGTACCGGCACGTGTCGCATGTCAATGAACTTGGCATTTCCATACGGATCTTGTTCCACATTGCCTCCATGATATAAGCTTAAAAAATGTCCATCTATTTCAAACATGAATTAAACATTCAATATAAACTGTGGATGGTTATTGCCTAACCACAACCCACTAATTACTAGCTACATAACTATAAATATAACCACAACCCACTAAAATACTAACCACCTTATAACTAACTACTAAATAACTAATTATAATTTTTGACAGCACCTCCCCTACGCGGGGAGGATATAAAAACCCGCACATTCAACTCACATTCATCATATTCTATCAAATTAGCATTTATCAAATTCATTTTCACGACAATCACATTCAACAAACAACTTTTTATAGCAACAAAACTAACAATACTAACAAAAATGCTAACACATTAACTAAAAATACTAACAAAATGCTTAAAAAATTACCTAAACGGCGGCTGCGAGGGAGCGGCCAGCGGGGCCGGAGCCGGTGCGGCGGGCCAGGACAGCGGTTGCGAGGCCGGCGGGCAGCGGGGGCAGGAGCCGGCGGCCGGCGCGGGGCAGGGGGAGCCGGGCGCGACGACCTCGGGGCGGGGGCGGGAGCCGGCGGTCGGCGCGGGGCAGGGGGAGCTGGGCGCGGGGAAGGGCCACCGGGCGCGGCGACCTCAGGACGCCGGGCAGGCTCGGGGCAGGGGCGTCGGGCTCGGGGGCAGGCGCGCCAGGCGCGGGGCAGGGGGAGCTGGGCGCGGGGAAGGGCCACCGGGCGCGGCGACCTCGGGACGCCGGGCTCGGGGGCAGGCGCGCCAGGCGCGGGGAAGGAGGCGGCGAGCTCGGGGGCGGCGGGCGCGGGGGCGTCGGGAGTGGCGGCGGCGAGCTCGGGAAGAGGACTTAGGCGGCGAGAAGAGGAGTTTGGCGGCGGGCGAGTGGACCAGTTTGACCGGTATAAAGGGGGTAAGCGCCAAGATCTATGACGCCGACCCCCTGATAGGATTTTCGCCACCGACAAGGGGGTCGGCGCCAAGATCTATGGTGCCGACCCCTGGAACTCGACACATCAGCTACCACGTATAAAAATGCTGGCGCCAAAGAAGGTGGCGCCACTATGCGTTGCCTCGGCGCCAATGATGATGGCGTCGAGCAAAGAGTTTATTTTTTGAAATGAAACTGTGAAGGGCATAGTTGTGAAAAAAACCCCTAAAGGGGCTAAAATGCAAAAAAA
The DNA here is from genome assembly GCF_902167145.1 of Zea mays. Taxonomy (NCBI): domain Eukaryota; kingdom Viridiplantae; phylum Streptophyta; class Magnoliopsida; order Poales; family Poaceae; genus Zea; species Zea mays. The sequence goes on along the minus strand of NC_050101.1, from coordinate 118,425,524 downwards.
AGTTGGAGCGGCGGCAGCAGCGCGTCCGTGCGAGCCGGCAATGATGCATGTAGGGATGAAAACGGTCGGTAAACACTAAAACCATTACCGTTTTCATATTTTTTATCGGAAACAAAATCGAAAACGGTAACTCCGGAAACGGAAACGATATCGGTATTTCGGAAACATCGGAAACAAAAGTTCGGTGCGGAAAATACACCGGTAACGGTCGAAATCTAAAATACGATCGGTAAACATATCAAACTTCACAATAAAACAAAATTGACAAAACATCACAAATACCACAAGTTCATAATTCATGATATAACAAGTTCACAAATATCACAAATTTATAATATAAAAAGTTTACAAAGATCACAAGTTCACAATATAACAAGTTTACAGTATAACAAGTTCATAAAGATCACAAGTTAACATACTCAAAGTTCACAATTCACAATATCCACTCGATTTAGTTGACATGGCATGCTTACTCATGAAATATTTTTTCCTTACATAAAGGGTTTTTTCACAGCCTCACAGGAAAACCCTAAAATCTAGTGTGTGGAAAAGACAGACTGTCGGCTCTCTATCATTATATATTACTAATACATAACATGTGCATAGAAAATGGTGGATTCGTTCGAGAGACCAAATCTTTAATCTCAACTGCCTTCCAACACCATCTAACCCCAAAAAAATCTTAAAGCGTCCAAAAAATACAAAAATAAGTAATCCTTATCCAGAGATGTACAGGCGATGCGAAAAAAATCACATGCTGGAAAATTCCGAAAAAATTCCGAGACACAATTCCGGAAATTTCCGAGACATAAATCCGGTAATTTCCGACAAAAACCGGTAACCGATGGAAACGGTCGGTAAAACACCACGCCGATTCTGATTCCGATAGAAAATTCCGAAAACCGATTCCGTTTTCGAAAAATACCGTTACCGATGAATCCGATCGAAAAATTTCGAAATCGGTTTCCGGAATTCCGAAAAATTCCGAAACCGTTTTCATCCCTAGATGCATGGGATATTGGGATGGTGCTTGGCGCCATGGCTGTTGTGCGAGCCATGAGCAGCATCATATTCTTTTGCAATCCTGTGAGCTCTGACCCTCCTGCGCCATGCTCGCAGCAAGACCCGAGCAGATATGGTTACGAACTCCAGTGAAAATCGAAACCGAAGTCGTGGGTTCCATTGTTTTTTTCTTGCATCGATCGATTGTACCGAAATTTGCTTGCACGGAACAAACGGAACAGAATACGAAATCGGCTTATCGGTTCCAAATTAGATTGTGTTCTAACCCTTTTATTTTCTACGGGTCAGTTGAAAACATACCACTCAAAATTTTGAAAAATTAAAAACTAGTTTATTTTCAAGCCAATTCATGGCATCAAAATGAATTATTCATCTAATTTTGTAGAGTTAAGTGACATGTATACAATTAATCTTTTTTTTTCTAATATAAGTTAGACGGGCTAACTTCAGTTCCGGCCGTCCTCCGTCCGGCGCGACACGCACAGGTCTGGCGATCCGTCCGGCTACGTGACGCGCCGATGCCTCCCCTACCCAGTCCGCACCACTATGGGCATGCTGAATTTATTCGATTGCGTGCTTGCACATGTGGCACCGTTCGGCTGGCCTTTGCGTGTCAGATATGCTTCGGCACCAAGGAATCCATGATGCGACTTGCCGTTGCCGAGGAGGAACGGTAGAACAATCTCGTGCGGTGCCTCTTGAGCCGACTTTCCTTCCTCGCAGATCCACACAAAGATTACAACACAGTCCCCTCCGTCCTGCCGCCAACCCAACCCAACCCAACCTAACCTGAGTACCTGACCCAGCGACTGAACTGTGGAGCTGCGGGAGACGGGGAGAGACTGACGGACTGACAGTCGAGGTCGCGGTCGGAAACAGACAGACATACTGAACCGATTCCGTGGTGGCGGATGGAGTGGGACGACGACTGGGTGGCCCCCGACAAGCTGCAGCACGCCGTGGCCTGCCTCCTCATCGCCCTGCTCTCCGCCGCGCTCGCCGCCCGCAGCGCCCGCCCTGGCCTCCGCCGCCGCGCTGCGGCTGTCGGCTCCGCGGCCTCGCTCGCGGCCGGCGCCGCCAAGGAGGCCGCGGACGAGGCCCGGCTCTTCGGCTCCGCCGGCGCCTCGCCCAAGGACGCCGCGGCCGACCTCCTGGGCGTCGCGGCCGCGGCGCTGGCGCTCGCCCTGCTCCGCCGCCTGCGCCGCCGTCGCGAGAGGAAGGCGCGCGAGGACGGGGACGGGGACGGCCGCGGCGGCGCCGCCGTCTCCATGGTGTGACTGTGACGGCGAGGTCAGCTGCTCCGATCTGTTTTAAAGGCTGTTGGGTACTGATTTAGTTTGCGATACTCTGCCCGGATTGATGCGACTTAACTATATCTATATACTCGTTGCATCATTATACAATATTCGAGTATATTTTTGCAACATCCAGATAAAACACTTGTACTATATTTTTTCAAGCCTTCACTCTCCCTTTCATTCCTCCTAGGGCTTGAAAAAAAAACGGAAGCTCACGAACTGCTTGGCTCAAAGCGGCTCGCGAGGCTCAAACAAGCTGAGTCGAACTGGATTTTCAAGCTCGTTGATGTAGCAAGCTGAGTCGGCTTGTTTTGGCTCATGAGCCGACTCGTAAACTATGTCAAATTAAGATCAACTTCAAGAGACTAGTTATATGGGTTTTTAAAGGTAAATTTAGCTATATCTAATAGATTTTGTAAATGACTCTTCAAATTTAGTGGCTCTCTATTCCTCCACCTTCGCTCTCTATTTTTGGATAACCTGCTTCACTCTCCATTCAATCTGTAAGTTTACCGAGTCTATTGGATTAACCTACACTTTTTCTGAAAATTTGATTTTAGAGAGTAGCTAAATCAGTACATTTGACTAGTCTTTTTAGCTAATCTCTTGGAGTTGCTCTAATAAACCTATAGAATAATGATGGATATATCACAATTTATAATTTAAATTACTTCTAATGTTCAATAAATGAATAGTGATTATATAATCCACACTTATATACTATTAATTCACTATATAATACAATGTTATTCATCAAGGTGCAGCTCGTTGAGCTCGGCTAGGCTTGTTTTCAGCCCTAACTCCTACCACTTCCTATTTTTCTTTCTTACTCTCCTTTCACTCCACCAAAACAACTCCCCCAAGTCTTTTTATGGGCTCTGGTGTTGGGATAACAGAAGATGAGGTACTTGATGTGCTACATCAAATTATGGATGCAACGACAAAGTTTGCCTTTGGGTCTTCAACAAAAGAGAGACAAAGGACATAGTAATATAGCTACATTGACCGGGATCGTGTAGCCGCCCACAATCGGTGATGCAAAACTACTACTTCAATGACTTAGGTGCCTACCCTTTTCTCTACTTTCTTTCAAGGTACCATATGCAAAGGAGTCTTTTTCTTTAAATCTTGCAGAGGATAGGTAATCATTCTCCCTATTTCACTCTTACAGTCGATGCACCATAACAGTTTCTCCTCTCACCAAAAATGCACTGCTCCCCTCTGCATGCTTGCCTACAATAACATTGCCCAGGGGTGGACCCAAGGGGTGTTTTGGATAGGCCTCTAACTACCTTGCAATTTGGTCCAAAAACAAAATACTCTTCAGCGTAGGCCTAAAGAAAAATCTATGCAACTTGTAACCTAATGTGATGAATTAAATGCATTATGTGATATTTTGGTTATTTTTAATCATGTATCAGATTGATGAAATTAGATATATGTGGTAACGAGTTATACAAGGTAATACATGTCTAAATGTTTTTGTCCTCGACAACCCTTGGTTCAAACCCTGGATCCGCCACTGATGTTGCCGAATCTATTGAAGAGTATATATATTCAAATGGTAAAAAATATGGCCTTAGCGCCTTAACATTCAGTTGAGGTGTCATTTTAGGTGTTTGTGAGGAGTACAGTCGATATGCCACTATTGACGGTCTTTTTAGCTAAGGGGGAGAGGAGTTTTCCTAGTATGATATATAGTATAAATTGCATGCATTGGAAGTAGAGGAACTATCCATTGTATGAAAATGATAGTTTACTAGGGGCATTGGATTCTCGACCATCATACTCGAGGTGGTTGCCTCATATGACTTATGAATTTGGCATGTTTTTTTGGGGTAGCGGGGTCGAACAATGACATCAATCTGCTCAACCGATCATCGTTGTTCACTGGCATGCTTAAGGGAGAAGCGCCAAATGTGAACTTCATGGTGAATGAACATGATCACAACTAAGGGTACTATCTCGCTGATGACCTTGACCTTGGTGACTGGTGTTTGTGAAGACTATTTCCCTTATATAGACTCTAAAACAATGGATGTTATTGCATGCCAGGAGGACGCGGACGCGGACATAGAGAGAGCATTTGTGATCCTTAAGTCTCACTTCCACATTCTCGCTAGCCTAGGTCATTCTTTTTCTCACCAAGTACTTGATGTGATTATGTGTGCATGTATCATTCTGCATAACATGATCATTGAGAATGAACATGAAGGAACATATGATGTGAATGATTATGAGATCCTCAAGTCTTTCGTTACAACATCAACCATCACTCTCTCGAAGCACCCACTAGCTTGATAGTCATCCTTCAACATGGGGTCACAATCTATACTAGTTTGGTCTATGATCAACTCTAAAATATTTTAATAGAGCATATTCAGGACCTTCACCATGACAATTAGATTTTATTTATTGACTTATGTAAATTTTAATTTTATGCTTAATTTATGTGATTTTTTATTGTTTTTATGAAGTATGCAATTATACTTGCTTAAATATGTAATCAGATGCACTTTTATTTCAATAAAACAATGTGTTTTATGTCAACTAAAAGTCTGTAAAAGAAAAGCTAATGTGGTGTTGAGATGACACTGAAAACAAAGAATGCACTAGAGTGCTACGGTAAATAAGAGCTAACAAAGATTGATGGCACAGTTGATAGCTAACGTAACGGTAGATGTGCGGGTGGGAACCAACCTTACTATTGTCTTTTTACCATGGCTGTCTTAGACTGTCCGTGGCGGTTCCCTCTAAATTTCTCCCCCTATATCCCACTTTTGCACCACATCCCCAAGATTTTACCCCTACTTTTACGTCTCCCACAGCGGTACCCTCGAAATTCTCCCCCTACACTCATCGGTATTTGGTTCCGATGGCACACTATAGGGTATACCATGTAGTGCTTTTGGGAGGACGATGAGGACGATCGCAGCTCAATGGTTCGTGTGGGGCACGACAGAACACAACAATTTATATAGGTTCGGGCTGCCTAGATGTGTAATACATCATGTGAGTTGCTGGTCGTTGTATTGCTTTGAGTTTGAGGATTACAAGTGACTGTTGAAGGTAGGAGATGAAAGCGGTGTATGAGTATAGCAGGGTCTAATGGAGTCTCTCCTTTTTGTAGGGGTACCTCTTCAGCCTTATATGACCGACTGAAGAGATAACCATGTACAAATCATAGCGCTATACGTATCTACCCACTTCGTTATAAACGTGCCACGTCTTCGGTGTTCAGTTGGCTTCTCGTGAGGCTTGGGCACGACTGCATGCACGAGACGTGCTTCCAAAGATCTCCTTGACTCAGCGCGTGACTCCTTCAGTTGTCCTCGGCCAGCTGAGGCCCACGAAGTGCCCCACGAACGATCCATCGGAGGCATCATAGGTAGCCCATGAAGCATATCTGTGCCACGGTGACCCATGGGGATATGCATCCCCCACAATACCCCACTAGAACCATACATTTCTCATACCTACTTATAATCCATTATCGTTTTTTCCAACTAACAATTACTGACATGCACAAAAAACAAGACTACACAGTGTTTAGAGGGAACCACGACAAGGGGAGAGAGAAGAAATCCGCCGTGTGTGGGGGCTGCTAGGGGCACCGCTGCAGGCTCCCGCGACTCCTATAGCCGCTACAGGTAGGGGAGGGGGTCTCGACAAGAAGTGTTGTAGATGGTCTTATCCTTTTCATCAACCAAAGATGAGTTTTGATTTTACAGCGTCGCCATAGTCTATACAGGGTTTAAAATAGCGAGTTAGAGCGGCGCTATAGCTCTGCTATATCCTTTTGGAGAACCTAAAGCTACGATATTTTACAAATAGACGCTATTTGAGCTACAACCGTTATAGTCTGATTTAGCTCTGCTAAATATCGTAGCTTTAGTGCTAAATAGCTGCGCTATTTCTATTTTTTATGGTTGGCCAAAAAATAATGAATGTAATTAATAAGGATGAGGAAGCTCAATGATATTAATGAATGTAATGAAGATTAAGCTAAACTTGCATCATACATAACAACATGAACTTGCTTTATACATAATAAGATGATGCACATGATATGGACATGGATCAATAGTCCTCAAGTGCTCGTTCTTTTTATTCATATGACTCTATGCTTGATGAATAGATTGCAATTGGTAAGTTTTTTTGGTAATATACTAAATCATGGTATTGTGTTGCTACCATATTAACAAGATGGTAAATTCTTTACTAATCTAGTATTTAGAACTAAGTAAACATATTAATTATCATGTTGTGTAGCTACCTATTTAGTGGCTAACTATGTTATTGAAGTGTTAAACGCATGAATTTCATGAATCATGTATTGTGTAATGTCTCTAGTCTCCTAGAGCCTTGGAAACATATTGGTCTTAGTCAAATATCTTGACTTTGATATTTTTTAAAATAAGTTATGCATATTTTTATGTTTTTTATGAATCCACTATTTGCTATAGTTGTGCTATAGCCACACAATAGACTTGTAGCCTCAAAAAAATGATGTCGCTAATTTACATAGTACGGTATTTTAAACCTTGAGTCTAAAGCATGACAAATGATGGCATAGAACCAAACAATCCCTTAGTTATTCAAGGAGCACATGTTGGGTTTTTTAAAGATAATTAGAAATATTGCACTTAACTTTTGCAAAATCAGGTAGCTAGTTCATTTGAATGTTATAGAGTATCATCTAAATAAACTATCTATCTAATTTTGCATGAATTAAGTGGAGATGCACCATTAATCCTTCTTTTTATTGAGTGTGAAGACCCCAGCTTCACTGGTGCGGCATTTCTCTTCGTTGCAGTAATTCTCAGAATTTCGATTACATTAACCAGATTTCCCAACAATTTGCACGTCATCACAACTCACAAACTCACACCCATTTCACAATGATATATAAACACACACGCTTTAGAGCTTGTTCGGTTAGGAGTGGGTTAAGGGGATTGAAGATGATTAAACCATTTTCTAGTTAAAATTGAATATAAAATGATGTAGTGTCCCTCAACCCTTCAATCCCATACAACCGAAACATGCCTTTATTGGGTTTTTTCCCAAAGAATGATTTTGAATAGTGCAACTGAGGCAACTAAGGGCATGTACAACCCACATAAATGCCTCGTATCTTAAGGGGTATTAAGGTGGTAAGTGCAAAAAACACAAGAGACGATATCTTGGTGAAGGAACGTCTGTAGCGGTTCTCTAAATATAGATACGGTTTTACCCATACAACCCTCTAAATGAGTCGTACCTTGAGAGGTTCTAGTGAATAATATATAAGACTTAGATACATCCATTTGGTAGAGTTTGATATTATGGGCACAAGCATAAGCGAGGAGAATCCAGATTGCTTCCAATCTTGCCACGTGAGCAAAAAATTCACCAAAATCCAATCCTTCAATTTATGTATATCCTTGTGCCACTAATCTTGCCTTGTTCCTTACTACCAATCCATCTTCACTATGCTTGTTGCGAAACACCCATTTAGTACCAATAACATTATTATTCATGGGTCTCTTAACAAACTCCCAAACTTCATTATGAGTGAAGTTATTTAATTCCTCATGCATTGCATTGATCCGATCAACATCAATTAGTGCTTCATCTACACGGTTGGATTCAATACAAGGTACAAAAGAGAAATGTTCACAAAATGAAGAAATACGAGAGCGAGTTTGAACACCCTTACTTATGTTACCCATAATTTGATCCACCGGGTGATCTTTTATAATAGAATGATGGATTATTGACACAATTTGAGAATCACTTGTAGATGTTTGAGGAGGAACCGAATGACTTGAAATATCTTGATCATGAGCATCTACAACTTCATTATTTTGTTGGCTTTGGTGATTTTCCTCATTTAAACTTGAATATGATGGAATAACCACCACATTATCATCATCATCTTATTTTGGCTTTATTTCACCAATTGCCATAATATTCATAGCATTCTTCAATTGAATTCCACCAACATCATCAAGATTGTCATGTTCATCTTGAGATGCATTTGTTTCATCAAACTCAACATCATAAGATTCTTCAATAATACCATGAGCCTTATTGAATACTCTATAAGCCTTACTATTTGATGAATATCAAAGAAGAAAACCCTCATCACACTTCTTCTCAAATTTAGAGAGCCAACTTCCTTTTCTCAAAATATAGCATTTATAACCGAATACTCTAAAGTATGAGATGTTTGCCTTTCTACCAATAAATAATTCATATGGAGTTTTCTTCAAGAGCTTGTGACGGTATAGCATATTTGATGCATGACAAGGGGTATTTATGGCTTCGGCCCAATAAGAATCCGACACATTATATTCTACTAACATTGACCTAGCCATATTAATTAGAGTCCTATTCTTCCTTTCAACAATACCATTTTGTTTCGGTGTATACTTGGAAGAAAATTCATGTTTAATCCCCTTGTCATCACAATATTCATCAATTCTAGCATTTTAAAATTCCAACCTATTATCACTTCAAACTTTCTTGATATCAAATTCAAATTGATTTTGGGCCAATACAGCAAAAGACTTGAATGTCTGAAACACATTAGATTTGTCATGAAGAAAATAAACCCAAGTGAATCTATAATAATCATTCACAATTACAATACAATAGGAATTACCACCAATACTCACAAAAGATGTTGGTCCAAAAAGATCCATGTGAAGTAATTCCAATGGGCTATGAGTTAACATTTGACTCTTGTTTGGATGAGTATTTGTCACTTGCTTCCCAGCTTGACAAGAGCTACATAATTTGTTCTTTTTAAATTTCACATCCTTCAAGCCACGTACTAAGTCATGTTTGGTTAATTGATTGAGTTGTTTCATACTAACATGACCAAGTCTTCTATGCCATAACCAACCTAGTGAAGTCTTAGAGAATATACAAATTGTAAGCTTTGCCTCATTAGATGAAAAATAAACAAGATAAAGATTTTCATATCTAAAACCTTTAAACATAAGATTGTTACCATCAACACTAGATATGAGAACACCACCAAAGATAAAATTGCAACTAAAGCCTAGATCACACAATTGAGCTACAGATAGTAAATTGAAATTTAGATACTCAACCAAAAATACATTTGATATGGAATGATCATTTGAGATAGCAATTTTACCCAAACCTTTGACCTTTCGTTTGCGATTGTCTCCAAATGTGGTGCTATCATATTTCGAGCAACCTTCCTCACTCATTTAGTTGAACATCCTCATATCCCCGGTCATGTGTTGAGTGCACCCACTATCCAACACCCAATGATTCTCTCCCACCTTTTAGTTCACCTACAAAAACAAAATCAATCTCTTTTAGGTACCCAAACTTGTTAGGGTCTTTGGATGTTAGTGACCAAGGTCTTTGGCACCCAAATGGCTTTATTTTTGTTGCCAACAATTGAGGTACCAAAAATTTAGCATGAACACCCTTTGTATTATGAGTAAGAACATAACAATGATCAAAATACATGGAGGATACATTCTTGGACTTATGACGATTTTTCTTGATATGTCCCTTCTTGTGACACTTGTGACACACTTTGTCACATTCCTTCACAAATATGGTCTTTTGCTTCGCAAAAGCATTCTTACCCTTTTTAGGAACATAACAAAGTCCCTCACGGTTAAGTGAGCAACATTAGCTTCCCAAAATGAAATCCAATTTGGCTTTCCCACCATATGCCTTCTCCAAATCATAAGTTAGAGCCTTTGCTTTGCCTACTAACATTTCATTCTCAACAATAACTTGAGACTCATCACAAATAATATTATCATTCATGAGAGACATTTTGCATTTATCACAAAGAGTGTTAGTAGTATGTGGTTCACTTGTAGGACTATCAAGTAAGTCACAAGTGACTCTAACATCCTCGGTGACCACTACAACTTCATGCACAAGAGATGAGTTTAGAGCTTCCACAAGCTTCTCATACTTCTCTTTCAGATTGTTGTGTGAAGTCTTGAGCTCCTCAAAAGACACTTGAAGGTTTTTGTACAACTCATTCAAGGTCCTAAACTTTCTTTTTTCTTTGTGCATGTAGTCGTCGGCCTCACCCAACATTCTAACAAGGTCATCATAAGAATAGCCATCATCATCTAGATCAACATCATCATCCTCTACATCTACATCATTTAAATCATTTATGATTTTTACCTTAGCATCACCCTTTGCCATAAGACAATGTGGAGATGAGAAAAGTGAAGGAGCCTCCTTGATGGTGATTCCGGCATTGAGCTTGGATGAGGTGTCATCATCATCATCATCATCATCATCATCCGAGCTAGCATCCGAATCCCATTCAACTAGATAGGCTTTGTCATCCTTCTTGTTGTTGTAGAATTTCTTCTTATCATCTCCATCCTTGCTCTTCTTTTTCTTGCTTGGGCAATTCATGGCAATGTGACCGGGTTCCCCACATTCAAAGCACTATCTATCATTGAAAGCATTCCTTCTTGATGATTGGCCTCTTCTAGGTTGACCCTTCTCCATGAACTTGCTGAACTTCTTCACAAAGAGAGCCAATTCTTCATCACTCTCACTTCCATTTTCTTCATCATCACTTTCTTCCTTTTCAATAGTCGTGGAAGCTTTAGCCTTGAGAACTATTGATTCACTCTTCACTTTCTTTGCCAAACTTATGGGTTATGGCCTCAGCTTGGGACTTCTTGAATATGTCTTAAGTAAGAATTTCTCCCAACACTTCAGTTTGAGAAGTTGTGGTCAAATCAGTTCTCACTAGCATGCTCACAATGGTGTCATATTTCTCCGGAAGGGATCTAAGGAACTTATGAGTAAAATCCACATCCGGTACATTAAGACCAAGTCCCTTGAGCTCATTCACTATCTAATTTAACCGATTGAACATGTCAGATACACTTTCATCTTACTTCATGATGAATTGCTCAAATTTCCCTTTGCACACTTATAATTTGACACTCTTCACAATTGTAATTCCTTCATGAATTTCCATTAGCTTGGTCCAAATCTCATGAGTGGTTGTGAGATTCTTGATTCTATTGAACTCATTGATGTCTAGAGCATCATAGAACACATTTGGCTTGATCATTGGTTAGAATATTTTCATTATCACTAGTCGATGGTTCATCTTGCTTCAATACAACAAATCCATCCTTGATAATTTGACAAATCTTTCCACCCATTGCTCTAAGATGCATTGACATTCTTATTTTCCAATAGTCATAATTGTTCCTATCAAAATGCGATGGCTTTCCAATGTGCACATTTTTGTTACTAGCCATTTTGTCCAACTTCGGGATGGTTAGATCCACAAACAATGCAGTCCTCAGCTTTAATACCACTTGTAGGATCTAGGATATCGGCTAGAGGGGGGGGGGTGAATAGACGGTTTTAACTAAAATCAAGACACTAGAGAAATTTAATCAATACAACAAGAGATTTAATTCTCTAGCTACTAGGAGTATGCAACTAATGAGAAACAATCTAAAGTCTTAAAAGCCACGGGATTTTGAGCCCCTCTCCGCGTTTCACGCGGCCGACGGCCATGGCGTCGCGACGCGTGTAGAAGGGCGGACCCGAATGGTTTCTTCAATTCGACGCAGTCGTTCGTCCACGTCCGCTCGCTCTCTCCAGCCTCGTCGCACATCTGCTTCCTTCCGACCTCGTCACCAAGTCTTTGTCGCCCGTGCTGGGCCCGTCCACCGCTCCGCCTCGCCCTAGAAACAGAAAAGGCTCCACATCCCTCCCTCCCCCTCCGCTTTCTCCACCCCGTCGGAATCTCACCTCCGATCCATCCACTCGTGCCTCTACGTCCGCTCCTCACTGTCCGATTCTGGATCTGCCCTCTCCTCTGACCTCCGCCGCTCCGCGCTCGTATCACCCTGTCTGCCGCGCCACACCCCAGATGCTGGCCACCAGCTCCGCCGCCGCAATAGCAACTGCATTCGGACACCCAAGCTGTGGCGGCCTTCCATCAGGCTCCTACAAGCGTCGAACCCTGCGCTTCGATGGAGGCCACGCCGAAGAAGAAGCCATACCCACTTGCCACAGTCGCAGAGGAGGTGAGGCTGGCTGGCGCTCGAACCCGGTACCACATTCCACTCGCCGTCGCTGACGTGCCTGTCCAAGGTGAGTCCGCCATCGAGGACCCTCCTCTCTGTGTAGCCTAGGTTGTCTACCTCGCAAAGTCCATAGTTTCTACTCCATTACTATTCTAGGCTAGGCTAGAGTTGGCCCTCTGCTGATGCGAGCGAGGCTCCATCGATTCAGATGCGTTGCTCCATTTCTTGGTGTCAGTACCATCAGTCGCATGAATAGTAATTCAAGACTGCCGCTTAAGACTAGAAATGGAGCTTGACGTAAGATAGAGGAGTTGGCAAATGGTGTTAGTTTAGAGAGAAGATTAATATTTAAGGCCGAAGAGAAGATTAATATTTAAGCCTAGCAATCCATGTTTATTCTGAAGAAGTTTCGAAAAGCAAGAGGTATATCCAATTTTGGTATTCAGTTTCTTGCCAGCTCAAGATGTGAGTAAACTATATAAAGAACTGTATGATTGTACCTCTGGTTGAACTTCAAATTCATGTTGGCTATTTACTCCTGATCGTTGCTTCTGGTACATATTTGTATTTATACTATTTTAAGTTGAGGATATAAAGAGACCCCTGTTCCTATCCTATGTACTATTCTCAGTTTGTCAGGAAGAGTTTCTCCCCTAAGTAGTTTGTCTTATAAGGTGAACCAATTCGAAAGCACTCTTATCCATTGAATGCTGGTCAAAACCTTCATTTGGTGTTCTTAGATGGGATTGAAAATCAATTGGACACTGATTGAAGCCTATGTTTGCAGTTCTTAGATGGGGTTGAGTTAACACTTGTACTGGGGAACATATGTTTGTTCGCAACCCTATGCTTGGTGAAAAGTAGATGTAATGCAGGTGGAATTTATAAGAGCCGAAAGAGCTCATGTAGTAGTGTAATTAGATAATGTTGTAGTGCAAGCTCTTAGTTACTTGAATAACAGACCTTTACACAAAAGATACTCGGAACTATTTCACTATCTGTCATATACAATCTTGTTCAGGGTCGAGAGTTTATTTAGTTGTTCTTTTTCATACGCCATCTGTTTAATGGGATGAAAATTCTATCTAATGAGGTCTCTCTTTTGCTCTCATGTCTGGTGGATGGCGTCATGGCTTGCCTTCTACATGTTACCTTGGTTGTATGGCGATCGGTAGTCTAAGAATATATGTTGGTTGTTCTGCTTTGTAGTGATTCACTGATTGTAGTTAATTGGTTGTGAAATACAATGAATTCAGATGCCAATTTCTTTTTGGTGGAAGGAATATGACACAACGAATATTTATGGAGCTTTTATACTCACATTCTTGTATTTGTTGTTTGCAACCTCGAGAAGCCTGGAGTTTGAACTCATGACAATTGATATGCTTGCCTTTTGTGGATGAGTTGTTTGCTCACTTTTGCTATCTTGGGCTGTTCTCTTGGCTTTTGTAGATGAAGTGGAGGTACACTTATTTTTCTAATGTTTAGGTACATAACCATGTGGATTGGATCAGCCCCAATACCATGTATATACCTTTCGATGTGGTGCATGTCACTACGTACAACACCTAATGTAGGCTTGGATCTTATCATCTTATTTTGGACCAGTTTCCTGCTGTATTAGGTCTGATTATTATACTATGCTACACCTCTATGTAGGGTAACTTGTGCTGAAACAGAAAACAGTTGCGACTTTAATGTAAATTATGTTCGGTCTCTATATGTTTAGTTTGATCATTGCATTGCTTTGTTACTCTGTCTAACTTGCACTAACCAGTTTTTGTGGGAGATTTAATTGTTTACTGCTAATTTTCCTTTGTGCTGGATAGGGCGCCCGAAGGGGCGCCCCCTGATCTAGTAGTATCAAGGCTAGAAATGAATGACAATTCAATAATCACTAGGTACTTGTAATGTAACAAGTAAGGGCTAGCTTGGGAACTCCATTTTCCAAGAGATTCCTATTTTTACAAGGGAAAACAAACTAATCTCCCTTGGGAAAATAGAAATGCCTTGGGAAAATGAGGTTCCCGAAGGAAAAAGAGACATCGGAATTTTTCCTGTGGTACCAGTGACTTGCTGATCACCCCTAATCCACGTTGAGATGGAGTCCAGGCTCTCACTTGCTCCTCTATCAAGACACAACTTGATATTTGAGACAAGTGGACAAGTAATCACTCAATACCTCGGTTCCACTAGCATCGACTTTGCCACTCCAGTGAGGTAGGTGTGAACCCCTCACAATCAACACTGCGACTCCTCCATAATCATCACGGAGAGCTCGACGGAGACACCATCTAAGTCGTCTAGGAGGCGGCAACCTCCAAGGGTAACAAGTCGATGACGCTTGCTTGGTGTACCACCTAGTGCCTCAAGGATCACCAATTGATGCAAATGCACTAGGAGCTCTCAATCTCTCACTAGAATGCAATCCTAAGCAGTGTGTGTGAGAGTGAGTTGGAGGGTCACAAATGTTCTCAATGTGTGCTAGGAATGTGAAAGTTCCCTATGCCTGGGAACAGGATCTGGTTGTCGCCTAGAGGGGGGGTGAATAGGCGAATAATAATTATCACTTTATAACTAGAAATTCTTACTCTACTCGAAGGCTGGATCGCAGTGGAATTAAAGACCCTTCGAGTAGGTTGCAGCGGAATTAAAGTTCCAGTCTTAAAATACCCTGCACTTCGAAGATAGCTTGTACCACATATAAATATTAGAATGGCTCTTTCTCTACAGAAAGGGTTAGAGAGCAAACCAAGGCACCAAACTTGTAGTAAGAGGTGTATGCAAAATGGTTGAACACTCAAACCTTACATACTTAACCTTTTTCATCGTTTTACCCAATTTGGCATGTTTGAGGTCGATGTTGGACTCTAAACCATTAAGTCAACTTGACTTGATCTAGATTGACATATCTGAGCTCCAACTCCCTTGTTCATTTCTCGAGCTTGATCTTGAGCCCTATGACTTACACCACATAAATGTAGATGTTACATTATTGGTTGTAAGTCATGTCCTTATGTAGTGATCCTTGATGCACCATAACTCTTAACTCGATTAACCTTGACTTTGCAAGTCTTCTTCTTCACCCCTGGCTTTGGGTTCCTGGTCTCCTTGACCTTCTCCCGTGCACTCGGTACCTCGAAGCTCTTCTTGCCTCCATCATTGGCTTGATCGGTTGTCTCTGAGTTACGCACACCGAGTCTCACTTAAGCAGTGTTCATTATCTATAGATAATTCAGTCTTTGGACCATCACACTTGTTCACTTGTGTTGAACCCTATTAGCTTTGCATTAAGCACCTGTTCAACACTTAGCACACTTGTTAGTCCTTTAATTGGGTTGTCATCCAAACACCAAAACCCACAAGAGAGCTTTCAATCTTCCCCTTTTTGGTGATTGATGGCAACACAATTAAAGCTTACACAAGAATAAGATTTAAAGCACAAATTTTGAATTCTAAGTTTATAGAATGCTCCCCCTAAATATGTGCTTACATTAAAATCTTAACTTTGGCCTTATATGCCAAATTGCACATACTTAGGCTAATTCGAAGCATTACTACACCTTAGCACATGTGGGATGCATTATGTCAATAATTAAACCGTGATGCGTATAACACACAAATGCACAGAATCAGAGTTAAACACCAATTAAATGGATATACCACAGGAATATCAACCTACCACTATTCACCATTAAGATACCAATTTAAAGCACCAGAACCAAATGGATATCTATTACAGGACAAACACAATAGATACTAATTGATTCATATCATCAGAAGCACTAATTATGTATTATCACCATATAATACAACAAGAAGCATATGATCAGTATTATCAACAAAACTAACACATTCTTCCTTAAGATCATGGGACCTCAAGGAAACCCCTTTGTGTCCTTTAGCACACACAAAAATTAATCTTCACCCTCTTCACACTTAATATAAGCTTTCCTCTCAGGTCGAGGTAAGCTTTAATGCACAAATTCTCCCCCTTTGACATCAAACACCAAAACCATATTCAAGCAAGAACATAGGATGATGTCAAGGGACAACAGGGTATTAAGCAGGTAAAATGCAACACACTAACATTACTCCCCCTTACACATTAAACATATGCAACACAAGCATTGGAGAAAAATTAAGGTACAAATACGCAAAAAGGTCAATACCTCATTTTCTACCTTTACCATTGTTATGGTGTACTTTCCATCTAAGTAGGTGGAGTTGCTTTTGCCATCAATTTAAGATTTCCATCTTGAAAGTTTTATCTCTAGGGAGCTCCTTCACACTTGTGCCTGATCCTTTATCCTGACCTTTTCTTGTTGCTAAGACACCAAACTTAGAACAAGTTATAGTATTGTGGCACAAGATGAAGCTTCTATTCTAGTGATTACCAAAAGATACCAATTGAAGCACACTACCAAGGCTACCGATTGAAAGATCATCACTGTCATAGCTCCATGATATTTAAAGATAAGCATCTAGGATCACCAACTATTATAGAGCACGAGCAATCTTTAAATATGCAATTACTCACAACTTTAGATACCAATTACTTGACTTGTAGAGGTACCCAAGTCCTGATTGCTCCATTTCTTGCTCATCTTCCCTTTTTGCTCTTGGATGACATAGAGAGATGATGAGTGCAAACAACATGACTAATTGAATTTTTACCTTTTTCCTTGTTCATGTTGATTTCTTCATTTATTGCTTTAGGAACATCATTCTTATGGAGTTTAACACTTGATGCGGTTTCTCCCGTCTCAAGCTTCTTCACCACGCGTCCGTGGATATCTTGAGGAGGTTGAGCAATGCGTCTTCTCCTTAGTTGCTTTGCTTTATTGTTCCTTTCTTTATTGATGAACAACTTTTCTTTTGATCTTGTAGCTTGATGCTCATTCAAAAATTGGCTTTCTTTTGAGCAATAGGGGTTAGCACATGGTGATATATTATCTAAATGCGCACGTGTGCAAGAATGAGGTTCACATGAATTTAAGTTCGCAATTACAACCTCATGAGCAACATCAAGCATGATATGTCTATCCAAAAGATTATCATGATAATAAGACAACACATCATATTTTTCAGAAAGAGCAAGTTTATCATGACTTAGCAATTCTACTTGCCTCTCAAGCATGACATTTTCAATTTTAAGTTGAGCAACACAAGATAAAACATCATCATTATTTCTTTGCTCAATTAAAACCGAATCATACCGTTGGACCAAATCATCATGAGAGCACCTTAGCTCCTCATGTTCTTTGGTCATCTTCTCCAGGCTGTCGTTGGTTTTGATGAGAGTCTCCACCAGCCTGAGAAGCATCTCGCCTTGTTCCTTGTTCCTTCTCAACAGCTTAACCAAGAGAACTTTGTCTTCTTTGTTGAGATGGGTGTAGAACCGGCGAATATCCTCTTCTTCCACATCGCCGGTCTCATTTTCCCTGTCATTATTATTAGTGGAAGCAATATAGGAAATGTACCTTATGGTGATAAAGACTCATCCTCGCTATCATCCTCATATTCCTCCTCATCATCGCTTTCGTCTCCACTATCATTGTTAGCAATAAGGCATTTATAACTAGTGGAAGACACACTTGTCAGTGAGGTGGATTCATCGTTTGGTTGCCATCGTTTTTCTTCTCCCTTTGAAAGGTTAGTACCACAAGCAACATAGGGAGTAGAAGTAGTACAATTGGACTCAGAATATTTTATTTTAATTCTAGTCCATAGATCATGAGCATCGACAAGAACATCACTATTACTACCTATTACAGCAAAATAAACATCCTTGCTAAGGGAATTGACTAGGATGTCATAGGCTTGATAATTTTGACGCAAACATCTTAGATCATGCTCAGATGGATTTTTCATATCAATATTTGAAAGGGAAATAGGGTCAAACCTTTTCCTAAATGATTTTGGTGGTTGAATTGCCCAACACAAATAATTGGACTAACTAGTTTGCTCTAGATTACATGTTCTCTAGGTGCCAAAGGTTCAACACAAACCAATAAAAAGTTAAAGTTAGGGTTCAAAAAGAAACGAGCAAAACCAATAATTGGACTAACTAGTTTGCACCACCGGACAGTGTCCGGTGCACCAGGGAGATCAAGTATGAACTGCTCAGCTTTGGGTTTTTGGAGAGCCACTCCGCTATAATTCACCGAACTGTCTGGTGTGCCATGCAGAGCAACGGCTACTGCGCCAACGGTCGTCTGCAAAAGTGAACAGTGAACGTGAACAGTGCGCGGATAGCGCGCGCAGAGTTAGAGCAGCGCAAGAAGGCGCACCGGACAGTGAACAGTGATTGTCCGGTGCACCACCGGACTCGGGTGGTCCCACCTGTCAGAGCTCCAACGGTCGAACCCTAACGGTTGGGTGACGTGGCTGGCGCACCGGACTGTCCGGTGCGCCCATTGACAGACAGCTTCCCAACGACCATTTTGGTGGGTGGGGCTATAAATACCCCCAACCACCACACTTCAAGGCATCCAAGTTTTCAGCCATTACATTCAATACAAGAGCTCTAGACTTCACTCCAAGACACAAAACAAAAGATCAAATCCTCTCCAAGTCTCAATCTCATTCCAAAGACTTAGTGGCTTATGAGAGAGAGACATTTGTGTTCAATTGAGTTCTTGTCGCTTGGATCACTTTTCTTCTTCCTCTATTCTTGTTCTCAAGCAACTTGTAATCAATGCAAGAGACACCAAGTTGTGGTGGTCCTTGTAAGGGGTCTAAGTGACCCGTTGATTAAGGAGAAAAGCTCACTCGGTCTATGAAGCTTCCCGATCCTTTGGGACTCAAATGTGATACAATTACTAGTCCCAGGAGGCTAGTAAACACATTCCTTACTTCAAATAGTACAGAGTTTAAATAGAGGTTATTACAATACCGAGGTACAAGCTCTAGAGAGCCAGAATAAGAAGCGCAGTAGGAAGATATACTAGCCCAAGCCACAGGCAGAACTGGGTGCAGGCACAGCCCTCTCAATCAAGCATAGCAGAAAAGAAGTCTTCGGCTGCTGAAAAACATAAATAAATCTGGGTGAATACACTAGGTATTCCGCAAGCCCACCCCGCTCCCGTAAAGAGAAAGAGACCTATATCATACATGCTTTATTTGGTGGAGTTGAAGTCACTCTTCATTTTCTTAGAGAAAGGCAGTTGCTGTAAGGTTTTTCCCAAAGACTTAAAAGTAACAAAAATACTCAACCACCACTGAGCTTCCCGCTCCCGTGGCCTTGTTTTCTTTCTTAGTAAGTACTTACACACATTTCCCTGCTCATGGAGGTTATAGAAAAATCTCTAATTGTCATACCACACCAGACTCGTCCATACCAGTGGACACGGACTATTCGAATAGGTTTCAACTCTGCGCAGAGGGGTACACTTTACCCACTAGTCCGGTTTCTGCGATCTCACCGTCGCGAGACCCGAATGCCGGATCTCTTTCCTTCCTCGTACGTCCTAACCTTAACGGTTATCCGGAAGGAGTTAGGCCACCACCATGTCCAAACCGGACAAAACTTTCCCCCTCCTTATCCTCCTGGTGCTCCCCAGCCTTCATAACCCTAGGGTCGGACCGCACGAGTTCAGATTGAGTGACTGCCCACACAGTCTCGAGTGGTTGTACTATTAAAGAGTACAGGTAGTGAAGATGACAAACCGGTCCTTATATGAGGAGACAATCCTTCTGCTCACGCCTAAACCAGCTGAGCTAACACCTTAGGCCCTCCCCTAAACCAGGGAGTCCTTGATCATCCCACTCCCAAGGTGATGAGGGTGAGTACCCTTCATCGCACAACCTTTTCTTTAAGGAAAACTTATTTGAAATATCATATTCCCCTTTCTCCCAACCCACATTTCGTATCCAAAAAATGTATGTTAATGCAGGCTATCTCTTTGCTCACAATGCAAATATCCCACCCTGAAATCCCGGCCTAGGTAGTGGTAGAAAGAATAGGTAATTTATGCATCAAGGGAAGGATGGACTTGCCTTCGTCGAAGCTTTCCTGGCACAAAAGATCTACTTCCGGGAGATCGGGCTCCGGCCCTTCTTCCGGGGCTACGGGTTCTGGATCAACGGTCCCCGCTTCTTCTAGTAAAAACAGGCAATAAAACAATACATCAACAGTGGTTTTCCAGTTGCAGTGTGTCATTTTCTAACATTATTATTACTTGTGACTTTAGAAATCATTTTGATAATTTTTGGTGCATAAAATATTGAGAAATACTAATTAAATGATAAAAGGTTGGAAAAAGGAAAAAGAAAAGGGATTCCAGCACTGGTGGGCTGGGGGGAGATCTTGGCCCAGCCAGGCGCAGCGCGTGCATGCGCGAGGGCGTCGGCCCAGCTGCGACCCAAGTCGAGGAGACGGCGCGGGCGCGCAAGGAGCGGACGCCGTCGCTGCGGGCCCACACGTCAGCGAGAGCAGAGGGGGGGGGGGACGGCGCCACGGTTCGATGGCGCAGGCGAACCGGCCGCCCGCGGGGGAAGAAACCCGGCCGCCGGTGGGCTCGGCGGCGATTCGCCGCCGGTGGCCCGGTTCTTGGACAACGGGGAGGTGCCTTAGCACGGGGAGGGCTGGCGAACCTAGGGGTGGGCTCAATTTGGCTATAGGGGGCCGGGAGGGGGCTGTCCGCGGGGAGGTGGCGGAGCTCCGCGGCGGGGATCGCTGTCGGTGGGCTTCGGGCGAGGGATTGGGGCGGGGGAGTGGTGTTCTGAGTCCGTGGCAATGTGATGAAGCTGGTAGGCCAACTTAATCGCTCGCTGGACCAACAAAGAGGGAGGGAGAAGAGGGGGAAGGGCTCACAGGAGAGGGAGAAGACGGCGGTGCTTCGTGAATTGAGCTCGGGCGAGGGGAGGAGGGTGGTGGCTGAGGCCGGTGCAGGGAAGGAGGTGCCTGGGGTGACCTTTTTATAGGCGCCCGAGGGTAGGGGAGCAGCGGAGCTCGGCGAGCGCTGGTGAGGTGCACAGCGCCGACATTAATGTCGCACAACGGCGACGATGAGACCTCACGGCGGGGGCGGTACTGGGCGAGGACGGGGCGGTGGCGAACTCTCCTGTGCGGCGAGGGGATGGGCGAGGGGACGGCGATGGAGGGGACGACGGTGCGTCGTACGCGAGGAAGACGATGAAGCGGCTGACCGGTGGGGCCGGTCTGCCAGCGAGAGGGAGCGCGCGAGAGGGAGTGGCTGGCAGGTGGGGCTGGCTCGTCAGCGAGAGAGAGGGAGGGGAGCGGGGAGCGGCTGCACGCGCGCGAGCGGGCCGGCAATGGGCCGAAAGGGGGAAGTGCAGGCGCGAGGGGGAGGGGAGGCGGCCGCGGCATGGGCTGGATTCAGCCCAGCAGGGGGGAGGAGAGCTTTCTCTTTTTCCTTTTATTTTCTAATTCCCATTTCCATTTTTGTTTCTTTTTCTTTTTGAACAATTTATTTAGTAGATAATCTAGGTGCTGGAAAATAAAATCTAAGTGAGGTGTTCAAAATCAAACAAAGTGTATGCATATGATGGGAAGAATCTAAGGGAGTTTTGGGATGGATAAAAAAAAGAAGAGGGGGGGTTAGGTTAGGGTTTCTAAGAGCACCTAGAGGGGGGGGTGAATAGGTGATCCTGTAGAACTTCAAAAACTTAAGCCACAAAACTTGGTTAATTGTCAGCACAGTAATTTGCCAAGTGGCTAGAGAAGGATCTCAACACAACACAATAACCAAGAGACATCAATCACAGAGATGGCACAGTGGTTATCCCGTGGTTCGGCCAAGACCAACGCTTGCCTACTCCACGTTGTGGCGTCCCAACGGACGAGGGTTGCAATCAACCCCTCTCAAGCGGTCCAAAGACCAACTTGAATACCACGGTGTTGCTTTGCTTTTCTTAATCCCGCTTGCGAGGAATCTCCACAGCTTGGAGCCTCTCGCCCTTACAAAAGATGTTCACAAAGAATCACGGAGCAAGGGAGGGATTAGCAACTCACACACGACACAAAGATCACAGCGAATACGCACACACAAAACCCAGACTTGAGCTCAAGAGACTAGCACACTAGAACGGAGCTCAAATCACTAGAATGTCGAATAAGTGCGCAAGAATGAAGTGTGAGTGATCAATAATGCTCAAGGAATACTTGGTATTCCCTCCATGCGCCTAGGGGTCCCTTTTATAGCCCCAAGGCAGCTAGGAGCCGTTGAGCGCAAATCTGGAAGGCCATTCTTGCCTTCTGTCGTCGGGTGCACCGGACAGTCCGGTGCACACTGGACACTGTCCGGTGACAGATTTCTTTCCTTAAATGGCGAAGCCGACCGTTGGCAGACTTGGAGCCGTTGGCGCACCGGACAGTCCGGTGCCATCTTCTAGCCGTTGGCTCGGCCACGTGTCCCGCGCAGATTGCGCGGCCGACCGTTGGCCCGGCCGACCGTTGGCTCACCGGACAGTCCGGTGAATTTTAGCCGTACGTCGCCGATGAATTCCCGAGAGCGGCCACTTCTCTTGAGCCAGTCTGGCGCACCGGACACTGTCCGGTGCACCACCGGACAGTCCGGTGCTCCCAGACTCAGCAGAGTCTTGGCTGCTCAAGCCAAGACATTTCCAATTGGATATTTCCTGTTTCCAGCACTTAGACACAATACATTAGTCTATAAAACAATGTACTAAGTCTGAGAAACATACCTTTATCCTTGATTTGTACTTTGTCCACCATTTTACACTTAGGCACTTGTGTTGGACACTAAATCACCAAAATACTTAGAAATGGCCCAAAGCACATTTCCCTTTCAATCTCCCCCTTTTTGGTGATTTATGCCAACACAATATAAAGCAAGTAGAACAAATACAAAATCAATTCAAATAAGAACTCAACTTTGTTTTGATTCAAATTTGACATATATGGATCACTCTATGCCACCACTTGGTTTGTTTTTGCAAATCAAACTCAAATTCCTATCTCTAAGTCAAACACACATGTTAAGACATAAAGAGAGTCATTCCAAGAGAAATTGATTCAAGATTTCAAAAACTCCCCCTTTTTCCCATAATTAATACTTCTCCCCACAAGAAGCCAACTTTTGACAAGAGAGACAACAAAAGAGTTTTGACAAACCAAAAGTTCTATTCTACTATTCTCAAACTCTCTCAAGTGGTAGCTGATCCATTTACAAACCAAAAGTTCTATTCTACTATTCTCAAACTCTCTCAAGTGGTAGCTGATCCATTTATCGCTTTGGCCTTTATTTTCTCCCCCTTTAGCATCAAACACCAAAACGGGATCAATCTTGGCCCAAGAACCCCATTGCCTCACCAAAATCTTCAATAAGAATACAAAGGCAATAAGAGTACATGAGATAAACTTGGAATAAGTTACCCTCTCATCGGAGTGCAGTGGAAGTCTTTCATGGTCCAAGTCCATCTTTTCCCTTTCAAACTTCCTTTGAGACTAAAACAAGCAAACTCAAGCACATGGTTAGTCTCAAAGGGCAAGTTGTAACACATCTCCCCCTAAATATGTGCATCACTTTGCAACGGACTTGTGAGGTCCAGGGAGTGTTTGTACAACTTGAGCACCATAACTAAACAACAAAATGCATAGGGAACATGATCAAAGGCATAAACACATGTATGCTATAAGTCTATCCAGGTTCTGCGAATCTAAGACATTTAGCTCACTACGCAACCTGCAAAAGGTCTTCTCATCTAGAGGCTTGGTAAAGATATCGGCTAGCTGGTTCTCGGTGCTAACATGAAATACTTCGATATCCCCCTTTTGCTGGTGGTCTCTCAAAAAGTGATGTCGGATGTCAATGTGCTTTGTGCGGCTGTGCTCAACAGGAATTTCCGCCATGCGGATAGCACTCTCATTATCACATAAGAGTGGGACTTTGCTCAGATTGTAGCCAAAGTCCCGGAGGGTTTGCCTCATCCAAAGTAGTTGCGCGCAACACTGTCCTGCGGCAACATACTCGGCCTCAGCGGTGGATAGGGCAACGGAAGTTTGTTTCTTAGAGTTCCACGACACCAGGGACCTTCCTAAGAATTGGCACGTCCCCGATGTACTCTTCCTATCGACCTTACATCCAGCATAGTCAGAATCTGAGTATCCAATTAAGTCAAAGTTAGACCCCTTAGGATACCAGATCCCGAAGCAAGGCGTAGCGAATAAATATCTAAGAATTCACTTCACCGCCACTAAGTGACACTCCTTAGGATCGGATTGAAATCTAGCACACATGCATACGCTAAGCATAATATCCGGTCTACTAGCACAAAGATAAAGTAAAGACCCTATCATTGACCGGTATGCTTTTTGATCAACGGACTTACCTCCTTTGTTGAGGTCGGTGTGTCCGTCGGTTCCCATCGGAGTCTTTGCGGGCTTGGCGTCCTTCATCCCAAACCGCTTTAGCAAGTCTTGCGTGTACTTCGTTTGGGAGATGAAGGTGCCATCCTTGAGTTGCCTCACTTGAAACCCGAGGAAGTATTTCAACTCGCCCATCATCGACATCTCGAATTTCTGTGTCATCACTCTGCTAAACTCTTCACAAGACTTTTGGTTAGTAGAACCAAATATTATGTCATCGACATAAATTTGGCACACAAAAAGATCACCATCGCAAGTCTTAGTAAAAAGAGTTGGATCGGCTTTCCCAACCTTGAAAGCATTAGCAATTAAAAAGTCTCTAAGGCATTCATACCATGCTCTTGGGGCTTGCTTAAGTCCATAGAGCGCCTTAGAGAGCTTACACACGTGGTCGGGGTACCGTTCATCCTCGAAGCCAGGGGGTTGCTCCATGTACACCTCCTCCTTGATTGGCCCGTTGAGGAAAGCGCTCTTCACATCCATTTGGTACAATCTGAAAGAATGGTGAGCGGCATATGCTAGCAAGATACGAATTGATTCTAGCCTAGCCACAGGAGCAAAAGTCTCCTCAAAGTCCAAACCTACGACTTGGGCATAACCTTTTGCCACAAGTCGAGCCTTGTTCCTCGTCACCACCCCGTGCTCGTCCTGTTTGTTGCGGAACACCCACTTGGTTCCCACAACATTTTGCTTGGGACGAGGCACCAGTGTCCAAACTTCATTGCGCTTGAAGTTGTTGAGTTCCTCCTGCATGGCCAACACCCAGTCCGGATCTAGCAAGGCCTCTTCTACCCTGAAAGGCTCAATAGAAGAGACAAAAGAGTAATGCTCACAAAAATTAACTAATCGTGAACGAGTAGTTACTCCCTTGCTAATATCACCCAATATCTGGTCGACGGGATGATCCCTTTGAATCGTCGCTCGAACTTGGGTTGGAGGTGCCTGAGGTGCTTCTTCCTCTTGAACATCCTGTGCTCCCCCTTGATCATGCGCCTCCACTTGAGGTACCTGTTCGTCATCCTGGGTTGGGGGATGCACCATAGTTGAGGAAGACGGTTGATCTTGCTCCAAATGTTCCTGAGGCCGTACATCTCCAATCGCCATGGTGCGTATCGCGGCCGTTGGAACGTCTTCTTCATCTACATCATCAAGATCGACAACTTGCTCTCTTGGAGAGCCATTAGTCTCATCAAATACAACGTCGCTAGAGACTTCAACCAAACCCGATGATTTGTTGAAGACCCTATACGCCTTTGTATTTGAATCATAACCTAATAAAAACCCTTCTACGGCTTAGGGAGCAAATTTGGAATTCCTACCCTTCTTCACTAGAATGTAGCATTTACTCCCAAAAACACGAAAGTACGATACATTGGGTTTGTTACCAGTCAGCAGCTCATATGAAGTCTTCTTGAGGAGGCGGTGAAGGTAGACCCTGTTGATGGCGTGGCAAGCCGTGTTCACGGCTTCCGACCAAAAGCACTCGGGGGTCTTGAACTCTCCAAGCATAGTCCTCGCCATATCTATGAGCGTCCTGTTCTTCCTCTCTACCACACCATTTTGCTGAGGTGTGTAGGGAGCGGAGAACTCGTGCTTGATCCCTTCCTCCTCAAGAAACTCCTCCACTTGAAGGTTCTTGAATTCGGACCCGTTGTCGCTCCTTATCTTCTTCACCTTGAGCTCAAACTCATTTTGAGCTCTCCTTAGGAAGCGCTTGAGGGTCCCTTGGGTTTCAGACTTATCCTGCAAAAAGAACACCCAAGTGAAGCGGGAAAAGTCATCAACAATAACTAGACCATACTTACTTCCTCCTATGCTCAGATAGGCGACGGGTCCGAAGAGGTCCATATGCAGCAGCTCCAGAGGTCTTGACGTGGTCATCACATTCTTGCTGTGATGTGCTCCTCCTACTTGTTTACCTGCTTGACAAGCTGCACAAGGTCTATCTTTTTCGAAATGAACATTGGTTAGACCTATCACGTGTTCTCCCTTTAGAAGTTTGTGGAGGTTCTTCATTCCCACATGTGCTAGGCGGCGATGCCACAACCAGCCCATGCAAGTCTTAGCCATTAAGCATGCATCTAGACCGGCCTCTTCTTTTGCAAAATCAACTAAGTAAAGTTTGCCGTCTAGTACACCCTTAAAAGCTAGTGAACCATCACATCTTCTAAAGACAGACACATCTACATTTGTAAATAGACAGTTATATCCCATATTGCATAATTGACTAACAGATAGCAAATTATATCCAAGAGACTCTACTAAAAACACATTAGAGATAGAGTGCTCATTTGAGATTGCAATTTTACCTAACCCTTTTACCTTGCCTTGATTCCCATCACCGAATATTATTGAATCTTGGGAATCTTTATTCTTGACGTAGGAGGTGAACATCTTCTTCTCCCCCGTCATATGGTTTGTGCATCCGCTGTCGATAATCCAGCTTGAACCCCCGGATGCATAAACCTGCAAGGCAAATTTAGGCTTGGGTCTTAGGTACCCAACTCATGTTGGGTCCTGCAAGGTTAGCACAAATATCCTTAGGGACCCAAATGCAAGTTTTGTCTCCCTTGCATCTTGCCCCTAATTTTCTAGCAACTATCTTCCTATCCTTTCTACAAATAGCAAACGAAGCATTTAAAGCATGATATATTGTAGAAGGTTCATTAACTTTCCTAGGAACATTAACAACATTTCTCCTAGGCATATTATGAACAACATTTCTCCTACCAACATTTCTATCATGCACATAAGAAGAACTAGAAGCAAACATGGCATGAGAATCAAAGGCATTATATGCATTACAACTCCTATAACCATTTCTAGATTGTCTCCTATCATAGTACATAAAGGCATGGTTCTTTTGCACACTACTAGCCATAGGGGCCTTCCCTTTCTCCTTGGCGGAGATGGGAGCCTTATGGCTTGTCAAGTTCTTGGCTTCCTTCTTGTAGCCAAGTCCATCCTTAATTGAGGGATGTCTACCAATCGTGTAGGCATCCCTTGCAAATTTTAGCTTGTCAAATTCATTCTTGCTAGTTTTAAGTTGGGCATTAAGACTAGCTAATTCCTCATTTAGTTTGGAAATTGAAACTAAATGATCACTACAGGCATCAATGTCAAAATCTTTACACCTATTACAAGTTTCAACAACTTCTACACATGAATTAGATTTATTAGCTACTTCTAGTTTAGCATGTAAATCATCATTAAAACTTTTTAATGTAGCAATAGTTTCATGACAAGAAGATAATTCACTAGAGAGCATTTCATTCCTCTTAATTTCTAGAGCAAGAGATTTCTGTGCTTCTACAAATTTATCATGTTCTTCATACAACAAATCCTCTTGTTTTTCTAAAAGCATATTCTTGTCATTCAAGGCATCAATTAATTCATTAATTTTGTCTACCTTGGTTCTATCTAATCCCTTGAATAAGCATGAGTAATCTATCTCATCATCATCACTAGACTCATCCTCACTTGAAGAAGCATAAGTACTAGTATGAGTGCTTACTTTCTTCTCTCTTGCCATGAGGCAAGTGTGACGCTCGTTGGGGAAGAGGGATGACTTGTTGAAGGCGGTGGCGGCGAGTCCTTCATTGTCAGAGTCGGAGGAGGAACAATCCGAATCCCACTCCTTTCCGATATGTGCCTCGCCCTTGGCCTTCTTGTAATGCTTCTTCTTCTCCCTCTTGTTCCCTTGGTCCTGATCACTATCATTGTCGGGACACTTAGCAATAAAATGACCAAGCTTACCGCATTTGAAGCATGACCGCTTCCCCTTGGCTTTGGTCTTGCTTGGCTGCCCCTTGCGACCTTTAAGCGCCGTCTTGAAGCGCTTAATGATGAGGGCCATCTCCTCATCATTGAGCCTGGCCGCCTCAACTTGCGCCACCTTGCTTGGTAGCGCCTCCTTGCTCCTTGTTGCCTTGAGAGCAATGGGTTGAGGCTCATGAATAGGACCGTTCAACGCGTCATCCACGTATCTTGCCTCCTTGATCATCATTCGCTCGCTTACGAACTTCCCAAGAACTTCTTCGGGCGACATCTTGGTGTACCTGGGATTTTCACATATATTGTTCACCAAATGAGGATCAAGAACGGTAAATGACCTTAGCATTAGGCGGACGACGTCGTGGTCCGTCCATCGCGTGCTCCCGTAGCTCCTTATTTTGTTGATAAGGGTCTTGAGCCGGTTGCATGTTTGGGTTGGCTCCTCGCCCCTTATCATCGCGAACCGTCCAAGCTCGCCCTCCACCAACTCCATTTTGGTGAGCAAGGTGACGTCGTTCCCCTCATGAGAGATCTTGAGGGTGTCCCAGATCTGCTTGGCATTGTCCAAGCCGCTCACCTTGTGATACTCGTCCCTGCACAAAGAGGCTAGCAACACAGTAGTAGCTTGTGCATTTTTATGAATCTGTTCATTAATAAACACAGGGCTATCCGAGCTATCAAATTTCATTCCACTTTCCACAATCTCCCAAATGCTTGGAAGGAGAGAAAACAGGTGAGTACGCATTTTGTGGCTCCAAAATCCGTAGTCCTCTCCATCAAAGTGAGGGGGCTTGCCAAGTGGAATGGGGAGCAATTGAGCATTTGAGCTATGTGGGATGCACGAATAATCGAAAGAAAAGTTTGAGTTAACCGTCTTTCGTCTATCGTAGTCGTCGTCGTCCTTTTGGGAGGAGGAAGATTCATCGCTGTCGTAGTAGACAATTTCCTTGATGCGCCTTGTCTTCTTCTTCCTTCCGTCTTTTCTTTTGTGGCCCGAGCCTGAGTCGGTGGGCCTGTCATCATTGGGCTCGTTGACGAAGGACTCCTTCTCCTTGTCGTTGATCACCATCCCCTTGCCTTTAGGATCCATCTCTTCGGGCAGTTAGTCCCTTTCTTGAAGAGAACGGCTCTGATACCAATTGAGAGCACCTAGAGGGGGGGGGGGTGAATAGGTGATCCTGTAGAACTTCAAAAACTTAAGCCACAAAACTTGGTTAATTGTCAGCACAGTAATTTGCCAAGTGGCTAGAGAAGGATCTCAACACAACACAATAACCAAGAGACATCAATCACAGAGATGGCACAGTGGTTATCCCATGGTTCAGCCAAGACCAACGCTTCCCTACTCCACGTTGTGGCGTCCCAACGGACGAGGGTTGCAATCAACCCCTCTCAAGCGGTCCAAAGACCAACTTGAATACCACGGTGTTGCTTTGCTTTTCTTAATCCCGCTTGCGAGGAATCTCCACAGCTTGGAGCCTCTCGCCCTTACAAAAGATGTTCACAAAGAATCACGGAGCAAGGGAGGGATTAGCAACTCACACACGACACAAAGATCACAGCGAATACGCACACACAAAACCCAGACTTGAGCTCAAGAGACTAGCACACTAGAACGGAGCTCAAATCACTAGAATGTCGAATAAGTGCGCAAGAATGAAGTGTGAGTGATCAATAATGCTCAAGGAATACTTGGTATTCCCTCCATGCGCCTAGGGGTCCCTTTTATAGCCCCAAGGCAGCTAGGAGCCGTTGAGCGCAAATCTGGAAGGCCATTCTTGCCTTCTGTCGTCGGGTGCACCGGACAGTCCGGTGCACACCGGACACTGTCCGGTGACAGATTTCTTTCCTTAAATGGCGAAGCCGACCGTTGGCAGACTTGGAGCCGTTGGCGCACCGGACATGTCCAGTGCACACCGGACAGTCCGGTGCCATCTTCTAGCCGTTGGCTCGGCCACGTGTCCCACGCAGATTGCGTGGCCGACCGTTGGCCCGGCCGACCGTTGGCTCATCGGACAGTCCGGTGCACACCGGACAGTCCGGTGAATTTTAGCCGTACGTCACCGATGAATTCCCGAGAGTGGCCACTTCGCTCGAGCCAGTCTGGCGCACCGGACACTGTCCGGTGCACCACCGGACAGTCCGGTGCTCCCAGACTCAGCAGAGTCTTGGCTGCTCAAGCCAAGACATTTCCAATTGGATCTTTCCTGTTTCCAGCACTTAGACACAATACATTAGTCCATAAAACAATGTACTAAGTCTGAGAAACATACCTTTATCCTTGATTTGTACTTTGTCCACCATTTTACACTTAGGCACTTGTGTTGGACACTAAATCACCAAAATACTTAGAAATGGCCCAAAGCACATTTCCCTTTCAGTTTCAAACCTGGGTTAGAATTTGGGATGTTACAAACCTACCCCACTTAAAGGAATCTCGGCCTCGAGATTCAGACGGGGCTCGAGAAAAGGTAAGGGTATTCCTTCCTCAGATAGTCCTCACTTTCCCAGGTGGTTTCCTCTTCTCCATCTCTGCTCCACTGAACCTTACATAGTCTCACTTCTGAGTTGCAGGTCCTTCGAACTGCTGAGTCGAGAATCTTTATTGGCTTCTCTTGGTACTGGAGATCCTTTTGAATCTGAATTGTCTCTGCCTCGATGTGGTCTTCTGGTACTTGTAGGTATTTACGGAGTTGGGACACATGAAACACATTGTGAATGTCTGACATGGATTCTGGTAGCTCAAGGCGGTATGCTGCGGGTCCCACTCAGCTAATGACGAGGTAGGGGCCGACGAAACGCGGTGCTAGCTTTCCTTTCATTTGGAACCTTTTGACACCACGCATCGGGGAGACCTTGAGATAAACGAAATCTCCTTCCTCAAATCTGAGTTCTCTCCGTCTGTTGTCTGCATAACTTTTCTGTGGACTCTGAGCTTCTAGTAACCTCT
The DNA here is from genome assembly GCF_902167145.1 of Zea mays. Lineage (NCBI taxonomy): Eukaryota > Viridiplantae > Streptophyta > Magnoliopsida > Poales > Poaceae > Zea > Zea mays. Next base: position 118,394,060 of record NC_050101.1, on the reverse strand, counting down.
TGCGGATCAGGGCAACTTTCTCTTCGGCTTCTTTAACAAAGTCGGGTCCTTCTAGTGTCCTTTCCCCTACATTGGACCACATTAGGGGGGTCTGGCATTTTCTTCCATACAATACTTCGAACGGTGACATTTTGATGCTGGCCTGATGGCTGTTGTTGTATGAGAATTTGGCGTACGGCAAACTGGACTCCCAATCCCTATCGAACGTTAACACACAGGCTCTTAGTAAATCTTCGAGGATCTTGTTGACTCTTTCCGTTTGACCATCTGACTGGGGGTGATAAGCTGTGCTGAAATCTAACTTGGTGCCCATCGCTTGCTGAAGGCCTTTCCAAAATTTTGAGGTGAACTGCGTCCCTCTGTCTGACACTATCTTCCGCGGAATACCATGGAGCCTGACTATCTCCTTAAGATATATCCGGGCAAGGGCGGCTCCTCCAAAAGTGGTTTTTACTGGGATGAAGTGGGCCACCTTGGTGAGACGATCGATTATTACGCAGATAGAATCATTCCCTTTTTGCGTTCGGGGCAGTCTGGTTACAAAATCCATGCCTATTTCTTCCCACTTCCATTCAGGCACTGGGAGGGGTTGCAGTAGGCCTGTAGGCTTCTAGTGTTCGGCCTTTGTTCGCTGGCAGGTGTCACACCGGGCCACATACTGTGCTATCTCCTTCTTCATTCCTCTCCACCAGTATCTGGCTTTGAGGTCCAGGTACATCTTGGTGGTTCCTAGGTGGATGGAGTAAGCTGAGTTGTGGGCTTCATTGAGTAGGACTTCTCATGCCTCTCCCATTGGTACACACAGACGGTTCTTGAACCAAAGGACTCCTTGTTCATCTGTCCTAAGATCCGGAAGTTGCTCCTTGCGAGCTCTTTCCATAAGTCTGGCTGTCTCCGCGTCCAGGCGTTGAGCCTTGCATATGAGATCTTCTAGCATTGGCTTGACTTCCAGGCTACTGTTGTCTCCCAGACATGCATTTAGCTGAGCTGATTCCTTCTTCCAATCTTCTAAAAATTTGGTCCCCTTTATCCCGAAAGGTTTTCGGCTGAGGGCGTCCGCTACTACGTTGGCCTTCCCGGGGTGGTAATGGATTTCGAGGTCATAATCCTTGATCAATTCAAGCCATCTTCTTTGACGGAGGTTGAGGTCTGGCTGAGTGAAGATGTACCTCAGACTCTTGTGATCAGTGAAGATGTGGCATTTGTTCCCAATCAGATAGTGCCTCCATATTTTCAGGGCGTGCACTATGGCTGCCAACTCCAAGTCATGGGTGGGGTAGTTCTGCTCGTGTGGCTTGAGTAAGCGGGATGCATAGGCAATAACTTTATCATTTTGCATCAAGACACACCCTAAGCCTTGCCTTGAAGCATCACAGAAGATGACGAAATCCTGGTGTATATCTGGTAGTGTCAAAACGGGCGCGGTTGTAAGCTTTTCCTTGATGATCTGGAAACTTTCCTCACATTTTGGAGTCCACACAAACTTATTGTCCTTTTTGAGAAGTTCGGTCATAGGTTGCGCTATGCTGGAGAATCCTTTGATAAAGCGGCGGTAATACCCTGCCATTCCCAGAAAGCTTCGTACTTCACTGACGTTGGATGGCTGTTTCCATTTTGAAACGGCTTCCACCTTGGATGGGTCCACTTCTATCCCTTCTGCAGTCAAGATATGCCCCAGGAAGGCTATCTTTTCTAACCAGAACTCACACTTGCTGAGCTTAGCATAAAGTTGATGTGCCCTGAGTCTTCCGAGGATGATTCGAAGGTGACGCTCATGGTCCTTGCGATTCTTGGAATAGATAAGGATGTCGTCGATGAAGACCACGACAAACTTATCCAATTCTTCCATGAATACCTTATTCATGAGGTTCATGAAAAAGGCGGGTGCGTTTGTTAGCCCAAACGGCATCACTGTGAATTCATATTGTCCGTATCTTGTGACAAATGCAGTCTTCTGAATATCTGCTTCCTTGATCCTCAGTTGGTGATATCCTGACTTGAGGTCTATCTTGGAGAAATATTTGGCTCCCTGCAGCTGGTCGAAGAGGTCGTCGATCCGAGGGAGAGGGTACTTATTCTTGATTGTAACTTCATTCAAGGACCGGTAATCAATACACATTCTCATACTTCCATCCTTTTTGGTAACGAAAAGGACGGGTGCTCCCTAGGGAGACGAACTGGGACGGATGTACCCTTTTTGTTGCAGCTCTGAAATCTGGAGTTTCAATTCTGCTAACTCTGTGGGGGCCATGCTGTATGGTCTCTTTGCGATGGGCGCAGTGCCAGGAATGAGATCTATATAGAACTCCACTCCTCTTTCTGGTGGCATTCTCGGCAACTCTTCCGAAAATACATCCACGAACTCTTCTATTACGAACATCATTGGATCGTTAGCGGGCGGTTGGGCCTGACAGGAAACTGCTTTTCTTTGGCGGTCGGTGAGAAGGACGGTCTTACTTGCACAGCTTATGATACCCTTGTGCTTAGTTAGCCAATCCATTCCTAGGATCACATCAATCCCTTGGGATGGCAAGACGGTTAAGTCTGCCAGGAACACTACCCCACTTAAAAGAATTCTGACTTGGGAGCACCTGAGTTGGCATAGGAGGTCTGTCCCTGGGGTTCGAGTGACCAAAGGGATTGCTAGGGGTGTAGAGGGGATGCCATGCTTTTCCACAAACTTAGTGGCTATAAATGAATGGGATGCTCCTGAATCAAAAAGCACAGTAGCGGGAGTAAATTCAACAAGGAACTCACCGAGCACTACTCCCGGAGCTTGCTGGGCTTCTTGAGCGTCGACGTGGTTGACTCGTGCTCTGCCATGGTACTGGGTCCTGCTCTGCTGACTGTTGGAAGGAGGTGCCTTGGAGGTAGGTGCCGAGGGAATCTTGGGGCCATTCACCGAGTTGGAGTAGGTAGGTCCGGGTGCCTTCAACTAGGGGCAGTTATTCTTGAAGTGACTGGGGTCTCCGAAGTGCCAACAGGCATTTGCTGGCAGTTGGTTGCTTGCAACAGAGGGGGCCTGAAGGGAGCTCTGACTCTGCTGACTGTAGCGTGACGGAGTGGGTCCAGATGGTCTATTTAAGCTTGGTCCCCTGGGTGGAAGCCCAAAGGGTCGAGCTCTTTGGTGACGATCTTGCTGCTGAGCTTGGAGAACTTGGAATTTCCTCTTGAGGTGCCCTTTTTCTTCCTCTTTTGCCCTTTCCACTTGGATGGCTTTGTTGGAGAGGTGAGAGAAGTTGAGGAAGTCTTGGCTGGCGAGGATGGTCTTAAGCTCGGGTCTTAGCCCTTTCAGAAAACGGGCCATCTTCCTGGACTCGGTGCTGACATCGTCAGGCGCGTAACGGGCCAATTCTGTGAACTTGTGCACATACTCACTGACAGTTCTCCCACCTTGAGTTAGCTCTCGGAACTCATCTTCCTTGAGTTGAACTATCCCCTGGGGTACATGGTGCTCACGGAAGGCTGTTTCGAATTCTGCCCAGGTAGCATCTCTGACGGCCTCGCTGAAGGTATCCCACCATGCTAGGGCCATCCCAGAAAATTGATGAGCAGCTAGTTGAACATGCTGATTTTCGGGGCATCCGATGGCTTCCAGTTTCCTCTTGATCATGCGTAGCCAGTCATCTGCATCGAGGGGATTGCTGGACCCCGCGAACGTGGGAGGCTTGAGTCTCAAAAATTCCCCCATCCTGTCCTGTGGTCTTCCACCACCTGGGCGCTGGTTTTCCAGACTTCTAGTGAGGACTTCAATGAGTCAGGTTTGATTGGCTAGAACTTGGGCTAGGTCTAGTGGTAGTTCCGGAGGTGCGGGGAGGTGGGTCTCACTCCCTTCTCCGCCAGCTTCTCCTTCAGCTCTTAGGGGAAAACCTGCTCCAATCCCGGAGGCGGTAGGCGTGGTTTTATCCGAAGCCATCTGCCAGGGGAAAAGAGTTACTACCATGCACATGCCAAATTTTTTTCAACTAGTTACTTTATTCATTACATCAGGTCATTACATAATACAGCACACAACTACCATAAGCTTATTACACGCAAGTGCTATCGAGGGTACTCCCTAACTCCTTCTCTAAAGTGTCCCCAAATTCCTTGAGAAGGTCATCAAGGCTGGCTAGGGACATTTCCTCAGTGTCGGACGAGTTTCTTATCCTGGTAGGAGGTAGGGCTGGAGGGGCTTCTTCCTTCTACTCAGTCTGACATCCTTGGCTTTTGGTCTTCTTGCGGATTTTTCTTGCGGGGGCGAGCTTCTTCAGTTTCTTGTCGTAATCCATCTTCAGAGTGCGGTAGGCCTCACGGGTATCGGTTTCCTCGCCTTCTGCTATCTCGAGGCTCTCTTGAAGGGACGCCTTTTCCCTTGTAAGTTCCCTGACTTTTTGCTCCAGGCTTTCCACCCGGGAGTTTAGGTGAGTGCAGTGGGAGGCAAGGTCATCTATTGGTTATCAAGGGTGTGAAGGTATCCAGCCATGTAGACGATGGTGGTGTCATCCTCAATAGGGTCTCCTCCTGACAGGGCCTGAAGTCTTTTCGTCCAGGTAGGTGTATTTTTGTTGCTGGGTGGGAAGTAGCGAAGGGGGGTTGCAAAGATCACCTTGTTGTAGCTCTGGCATAGTTGTCGGAGGGCTTTTCGGGCAACATCTTGGCAAGTATCTGGGAAGCGGTATCCGGTAAAAGTGACTTGGAAAGAAGGATGGTTCGGATAGTTTCGGCTTTCTCCCAGGTAGACTGCCATAGAGCATTTTTCCATTCCGTTCTCGAGATATTCCTTCCAAACATATTCTGGCTTTTTGCGGATTCCCATACGAAGCGCACAACTTCGCAACATATGTGGGAACCCTTCCACCTCTGAGCAGTAGGATGTCCTAATGGCCAGAGAGTCTTCCATCTGGAATAGGAAAAGAAGGGTCTGTTAATATCGGGGAAGAGGAGAGAAGACTTTTCTTGGGGTAAGAGGTATTTTCTTTTAGGGCAAGTTTTAGGGTCAGGGTTGCGACCTACGGCCAGTCCTATGGCTCTGATACCACCTGAAGCGTCCCGGTCCTTTGGGACTCAAATGTGATACAATTACTAGTCCCAGGAGGCTAGTAAACACATTCCTTACTTCAAATAGTACAGAGTTTAAATAGAGGTTATTACCATACCGAGGTACAAGCTCTAGAGAGCCAGAACAAGAAGCGCAGTAGGAAAATATACTAGCCCAAGCCACAGGTAGAACTGGGTGCAGGCACAACCCTCTCAATCAAGCATAGCAGAAAAGAAGTCTTCGGCTGCTAAAAAACATAAATAAATCTGGGTGAATACACTAGGTATTTTGCAAGCCCACCCCGCTCCCGTAAAGAGAAAGAGACCTATATCATACATGCTTTATTTGGTGGAGTTGAAGTCACTCTTCATTTTCTTAGAGAAAGGCAGTTGCTGTAAGGTTTTTCCCAAAGACTTAAAAGTAACAAAAATACTCAACCACCACGGGAGCGGGAAGCTCAGTGGTGGTTGAGTATTTTTGTTACTTTTAAGTCTTTGGGAAAAACCTTACAGCAACTGCCTTTCTCTAAGAAAATGAAGAGTGACTTCAACTCCACCAAATAAAGCATGTATGATATAGGTCTCTTTCTCTTTACGGGAGCGGGGTGGGCTTGCAAAATACCTAGTGTATTCACCCAGATTTATTTATGTTTTTCAGCAGTCGAAGACTTCTTTTCTGCTATGCTTGATTGAGAGGGTTGTGCCTGCACCTAGTTCTGCCTGTGGCTTGAGCTAGTATATTTTCCTACTGCGCTTCTTATTCTGGCTCTCTAGAGCTTGTACCTCGGTATTGTAATAACCTCTATTTAAACTCTATACTATTTGAAGTAAGGAATGTGTTTACTAGCCTCCTGGGACTAGTAATTGTATCACATTTGAGTCCCAAAGGATCGGGACGCTTCAGTCTAGGTGACCATTTGAGAGAGGGAAAGGGTTGAAAGAGACCCGGTCTTTGTGACCACCTCAACGGGGAGTAGGTTTGCAAGAGCCAAACCTCGGTAAAACAAATCACCGTGTCATCTGCACTATTTCTTTGGTTGATTTGTTTCTGCCCTCTCTTTCGGACTCACTTTTATTTCTAACACTAACCCGGCTTGTAGATTGTGCTTAAAGCTTATAAATTTCAGATTTGCCTATTCACCCCCCTCTAGGCGACTTTCAATTGGTATCAGAGCCTGATACTTCATTAGAGTCTAACCACTCGAAGTGATGTCGGGAGCATCCGCCAAGAGGGAGATCGGGACCGGCGGCGACAAGTCCGCAAGCTCGGGGAGAACTCACTCAAGGGAGTCCGGCCACAAGCACAAGGAGGAATCCTCTTCCTCCATCAAGACACAACGAAAAGGTAACAAGAAGAAGAAGATGAAGAAAGTGGTCTACTATGAGACAGACTCTTCGTCACCTTCCACCTTCGGGTCCGAATCGACATCTCCCACTTCTAAGCGCCATGAGCTCAAGAAGTATAGTAAGATGCCCCTCCGCTATCCTCGTATTTCAAAACGCACTCCATTACTTTCCGTCCCATTAGGCAAACCACTGGTTTTTAAGGTGAAGATTACTCTATGTGGAGTGATAAAATGAGGCATCATCTAACCTCACTCCACAAAAGCATATGGGATATTGTTGAGTATGGAGCGCAGGTACCAAAGAAAGGGGACAAGGACTATGATTCGGAGGAGGTCGACCAAATCATGCACTTCAACTCCCAGGCCACTACTATATCATCGCCTCTCTAAGTCGAGAGGAGTATAATAAGGTGCAAGGGTTGAAGAGTGCCAAAGAGATTTGGGACGTGCTCAAGACCGCACACGAAGGAGATGAGGTGACCAAGATCACCAAGCGAGAAACGATCAAGGGGGAGCTCGGTCGATTTATGCTCAACCAAGGGGAGGAGCCACAAGCCATGTACAACCGGCTCAAGACCTTGGTGAATCAAGTGCGCAACCTCAGGAGCACAAAATGGGATGACCATGAAATGGTCAAGGTTATTCTAAGATCACTCGTTTTTCTTAACCCTATACAAGTTCAATTAATTCGTGGTGATCCTAGATACAAGCTAATGTCTTCTGAGGAGGTTATAAGAAAGTTTGTGAGCTTTGAATTGATGATCAAAGGCTCCAAACAAATCATCGAGCGAGGCGCCACCTCAACACCCGAGGTGCAACCCGTCGCATTCAAAGCGACAGAGGAGAAGAAAGAAGAGTCTACGTCAAGCAGGCTCCCCATCGACGCCTCCAAGCTCGACAAACAAGGAAATGGTGCTCATCATCAAGAGCTTTCGCCAAATCCTCAAGCAAAGGAAGGGACGAGACTACAAACCCCGTTCCAAGAAGGTTTGCTACAAGTGTGGTAAGCCCGGTCACTTTATAGCAAAATGTTCTATTTCTAGTGATAGTGACAGGGGCGACGACAAGAAGGGGAGAAGGAAGGAGAAGAAGAAGTACTACAAGAAGAAGGGCGGCGATGCCCACGTGTGTCGGGAATGGAACTCCAAGGAGAGCTCCACCAACTCCTCTTCCGACGAGGACGCCGCCAACATCGCCGTCACCAAAGGCCTTCTCTTCCCCAACATCGGCCACAAGTGTCTCAGGGCAAAGGACAGCAAAAAGAAGAAGGTAAAAAATCTAGAGCTTCCACTAAATATGCAACATCTAGTGATGAGGCTAGCTCTAGTGATGATGAGGATGACTTGCTCACTCTTTTTGCCAACCTAAAAATGCAACAAAAAGAAAAATTGAATGAATTAATTAGTGCTACTCATGAGAAGGATGAACTCTTGGATAGCCAAGAGGCCTTCCTTATTAAGGAAAACAGAAGCATGTTAAGGTTAAAAATGCTTATGCTCAGGAGATAGAAAAATGTGAAAAATTGACTAGTGAGCTTAGCATTTGCCATGACACTATCTCTAATCTTAGAAATGAGAATACAAAATTAATTGCTAAGGTTGAGAAGTTAAATGTTTGTGATGATTCTCTTGTCAACCACAAAAATGATAGTGCTAGTTTGATTTCTAAAATTGACAAGTTGAATGAATCACTTTCTAGCCTTAAAATTGAGAATGATAATTTAATTGCTAAGGCTAAGGATTTAAATGCTTGCAATGATTCCATTTCCAATCTTAGAAATGAGAATGTCATGTTACATGCTAAGATTGATGAATTAAATGCTTGCAAACCCTCTACATCTACTGTCAGCCATGTTTCCATTTGTACTAGACGTAGAGATATTAATGTTGATGCTATCCATGATCACCTAGCCTTAATTAAACAACAAAATGATCACATAGCTCAACTTAGTGCTAAAATTAATGAGCATGACTTAGAAAATGAAAAATTTAAATTTGCTAGAAGTATGCTCTATAGTGGGAGACGCCCTGGCATTAAGGATGGCATTGGCTTCCAACAGGGAGACAATGTCAAGCTTAATGCCCCTAAGAAATTGTCTAACTTTGTTAAGGGCAAAGCTCCCATGGTTCAGGATAACGAGGGCTATATTTTATATCCCGTTGGTTATCCCGAACATAAAATTAGGAGAATTCATTCTTGGAAGTCTCACTCTGGCTCTCATCATGCTTTTATGTATAAGAGTGAGACATCTAGTTCTAGGCAATCCACTCATGTTAAATTGGCTAAAAAGAAATCTCCTATTGCATCAAATGAGCCAAATGTTTCGTTTAAGACTTGTTGGAGACTTGTTCTCAAATGCTAAGAGTTAAGAACAAGGCAACATGAAAAGTGTTAAATGTTAAAGTCCTTCGTCCTTCGAGACATTATTTCCCTTCGGATATAATGAATTCCAGACGAAGGTTGTGAAGGAAAAACCTTCGTTAGCACAATAAATGATGAGGAAGAATTCATATACGAAATACGAAAAATAACATAAACATTATTATCAACTTATTTTTATTTGCATTACCATATCCACAATAACAAATTATAAATGTACCTTCGGTTTGAAGGAAAGCAATGGTACAAGCGTGATGCAAAAAGCGAATGCCAAGTCAGCGTGAACAGTACGGGAGTACTGTTCATCTATTTATAGGCAAGGGGCGCAGCCCATGTAAAATTACATTCATGCCCTTTATATTTGCTAATAACTCTATAGTAATTCTTCGAGGTCTAATTTGCCTTTTCATCTTTAAGTCGGTTCCCCTTTTCTACTATCATGCTGAAGCTTTCCTGCGCACAGCTTCGTGATCACCTTGTCCTTCGTCATAATCATCTTTCGTCTCGCTCAGGCTTCATCCTGACCATGCTCTGTATGCTCATGATCCGAATCCGAAGATACCTGTTCACATATTTCACTTGGAAAACATTGTCAAATCATATTTTTGAGGACCTTCGGAAGCCGAAGGCCCCCAACAAGACTTTTGATGCTTCTTATATTTTAACTAACAAATCAGGCAAAGTAGTTGCCAAATATGTTGGGGGCAAACAGAAGGGCTCCAAGACTTGTGTTTGGGTACCCAAGGTGCTTGTTTCTAATGTCAAAGGACCCAAGACCGTTTGGGTACCTAAGAACAAGGCCTAAACTTGTTTTGTAGGTTTATGCATCCGGGGGCTCAAGTTGGATAATTGATAGCGGGTGCACAAACCACATGACAGGGGAGAAAAGGATGTTCTCCTCCTACGAGAAAAATGAAGATCCCCAAAGGGCTATCACATTCGGGGATGGAAATCAAGGTTTGGTCAAAGGACTTGGTAAAATTGCTATATCACCTGACCATTCTATTTCAAATGTTTTTCTTGTAGATTCTTTAGATTACAATTTGCTTTCTGTTTCTCAATTATGCAAGATGGGTTACAACTATCTTTTTACGGATGTAGGTGTTACTGTCTTTAGAAAAAGTGATGATTCAATAGCATTTAAGGGAGTACTCGAGCGAGGGTCAGCTATACTTAGTTGATTTTAATAGAGCTGAACTCGATACTTGCTTAATTGCTAAGACTAATATGGGTTGGCTCAGGCATCGCCGACTAGCCCATGTTGGGATGAAGAATCTTCACAAGCTTCTAAAGGGAGAACACATTTTAGGAGTAACCAATGTTCATTTTGAGAAAGACAGGGTTTGTAGCGCATGTCAAGCAGGGAAGCAGGTTGGTGTTCACCATCCACACAAGAACATCATGACGACCGACAGGCCGCTTGAGCTACTTCACATGGATCTATTCGGCGCGATCGCTTACATAAGCATTGGCGGGAGTAAGTATTGTCTTGTAATTGTGGATGATTATTCTCGCTTCACTTAGGTGTTCTTTTTGCAGGAAAAATCACAAACCCAAGAGACCTTAAAGGGATTCTTGAGACGGGCTCAAAATGAGTTTGGCTTGAGGATCAAAAAGATTAGAAGCGACAATGGGACGGAGTTCAAGAACTCTCAAATAGAAAGCTTTCTTGAGGATGAGGGCATCAAGCATGAGTTCTCTTCTCCCTACACACCACAACAAAATGGTGTAGTGGAGAGGAAGAATAGAACTCTACTTGACATGGCGAGGACCATGCTTGATGAGTACAAGACTTCGGACCGGTTTTGGGTGGAAGCAATCAACACCGCTTGCTACGCCATCAACCGACTCTACCTTCACTGAATCCTCAAGAAGACATCCTATGAACTCCTAACCGGTAAAAAGCCCAATGTTTCATATTTTAGAGTCTTTGGTAGCAAATGCTTTATTCTTGTTAAAAGAGGTAGAAAATCTAAATTTGCTCCTAAGGTTGTGGAAGGTTTTTTACTTGGTTATGATTCAAACACAAGGGCATATAGAGTCTTTAACAAGTCCACTGGACTAGTTGAAGTTTCTTGTGACATTATGTTTGATGAGACTAACGGCTCTCAAGTAGAGCAAGTTGATCTTGATGAGCTAGATGATGAAGAGGCTCCATACGTCGCGCTAAGGAACATGTCCATTGGGGATGTGTGTCCTAAGGAATCCGAAGAGCCTCCACAAGCACAAGATCAACCATTATCTTCAAATCATGCATCTCCACCAACCCAAGATGAGGACCAACCTCAAGATGATGAAAAGGAAGATCAAGAAGAGCCACCTCAAGAGGAGGACAATGATCAAGGGGGAGACGCCAATGATCAAGACAAGGAAGATGATCAGGGTCCAAGACCGCCACACCCAAGAGTCCACCAAGCGATACAACGAGATCACCTCGTGAACTCCATTCTCGGCGATATTCATAAGGGGGTAACCACTCGATCTTGTGTCGCTCACTTTTATGAACATTACTCTTTTGTGTCTTCTATTGAGCTATACAGGGTGGAAGACGCATTAAGAGATTTAGATTGGGTGTTGGCAATGCAAGAGGAACTCAACAACTTCACGAGGAATGAGGTATGGCATCTTGTTCCATGTCCTAATCAAAATGTTGTAGGAACCAAGTGGGTTTTCCGCAACAAGCAAGATGAGCATGGTGTGGTGACAAGGAACAAAGTCCGACGACTTGTAGCCAAGGGATATTCACAAGTCGAAGGTTTGGATTTCGGTGAAACCTATGCACCCGTAGCTAGGCTTGAGTCAATTCGCATATTACTTGCCTATGCTACTTACCATGGCTTTAAGCTTTACCAAATGGACATGAAAAGTGCCTTCCTCAATGGACCAATCAAATAAGAGGTCTATGTTGAGCAACCTCCCGACTTTGAAGATAGTGAGTACCCTAACCACGTATATAAACTCTCAAAGGCGCTTTATGGGCTCAAACAAGCCCCAAGAGCATGGTATGAATGCCTAAGAGATTTCCTTATCACTAATGGATTCAAAGTCGGTAAAGCCGATCCTACTCTCTTTACTAAAACTATTGCAAATGATTTGTTTGTATGCCAAATTTATGTTGATGATATCATATTTGGGTCTACTAACAAATCTACTTGTGAAGAGTTTAGTAGGATCATGATTCAAAAATTCGAGATGTCTATGATGGGGAGTTGAAGTATTTCTTAGGATTTCAAGTGAAGCAACTCCAAGAGGGCAGCTTCATCAGCCAAACGAAGTACACTCAAGACATACTCACCAAGTTTGGAATGAAGGATGCAAAGCCCATCAAGACACCCATGGGAACCAATGGGCATCTCGACCTCGACACGGGAGGTAAATCCGTAGATTAGAAGGTATACCGGTCGATGATAGGATCTTTACTCTATTTATGTGCATCTCGACCGGATATTATGCTTTCCGTATGCATGTGTTCAAGATTCCAAGCCGATCCTAAGGAAGTTCACCTTAGGACCATGAAAAGAATCTTGAGATATTTAGTTCATACACCTAAGTTTGGTCTTTGGTACCCCAAGGGATCCACTTTTGATTTAATAGGTTATTCAGATGCTGATTGCGCAGGGTGTAAGATTGATAGAAAGAGCACATCAGGGACTTGTCAGTTCTTGGGAAGATCCCTGGTGTCTTGGGCGTCAAAGAAACAAAATTCAGTAGCTCTTTCTACCGCCGAAGCCGAGTACATTGTCGCATGTCATTGTTGCGCACAATTGCTTTGGATGAGGCAAACCCTTAGGGACTATGGCTACAAATTTAGCAAAGTCCCTCTCCTATGTGATAATGAGAGTGCAATCCATATGGCGGATAATCCCGTTGAGCACAGCCATACTAAGCACATAGCCATTCGGTATCACTTTTTGAGGGATCACCAACAAAAGGGGATATCGAGATTGCTTATGTTAGCACCAAAGAACAATTAGCCGATATCTTTACCAAACCATTAGATGAGAAAACCTTTACCAAACATAGGAATGAGCTAAAAATTCTTGATTCTCGGAATTTTGATTGATACTTTGCACACATAGCTCATTTATATACCTTTGATCATATCTCTTTCATGTGCTATGAATAATGTATTTTCAAGTAAATTCTTATGCTAAGTCATAGATTGAAAGGGAAATGGAGTACTCGGCGAAGACAAGGCTTCCACTCCACTCTATCGGTATTATTTACCCTTCGCCGTCACTCCGCATCGCTCTCCACTTTGGTATAATCTTCACTCATATTTATTTGTACCAATAGGGAGAAAGTAAAAAGGTCTCTAAAGACTCTGTTTTTGGCGATTAATGCCAAGGGGGGAGAGAGTATTAGCCCAAAGCAAAAGGACTGCACCACCATGTCAATTTCAAAAAAATTCGAAACAAAGTTTTTAATGTTTTCAATTGGTATTCCTCTAAAAAATTCTATCTCATTTGATATCTATATTTTAAAGAGGAGTTTTTCAAAGTGGTATCTAAAATATTTGATCTTCTTTCAATTGATAAAACCCTATTGAACACTAAGAGGAGAATTTCATTTAGGGGGAGTTTTGTTTAGTCAAAGGTAAAGCATTTGAAACATGGGGAAAAATTTCAAATCTTAAAAATTCTTCTCGAAATTTTATTCATATACACTTGACTATTTGCAAAAATACTTTGAAAAGAATTTCCAAATGAATTTACAAAAACAAAACTAGTGGTGCAAATGTGGTCCAAAATGTTAAAAGAAAGAAAGCAATCCATGCATGTTTAGGGACTTGTTCTCAAATGCTATGAAACAAGAACAAGGCAACACAGAATGTTAAAGGTAAAAACACTTCGTCCTTCGAAGCATTATTTCCCTTAGGATATAATGATCTTCAGACGAAGGTCATGAAGGATATACATTCGTCATCGCAATATATGTTAATAAAGGAAGAAGCATATAACATATAAGAAACAACATAAACAAATATAAACAATCGTATAACATTATTGATTCATTCTCATTATCTCATCTTAGAAAGATAAAAACAATATTAAATTACAAATGTACCTTCGGCTTGATAGAAGGTAAAAGTACAAGCGTGAAGCACAAGCAAGTACAAGTCAGCGTGAACAGTACGGGGGTACTGTTCATCTATTTAAAGGCACAGGACACAGCCTGTGAGAAATTACATTCATGCCATTTACATTTATTACTAACTTATATACAATTCTATGAGGACTAGATAGCCTTTTCCCCTTTAAGTCAGTTCCTTTTTTCGCCATTTAGCCGAAGCTTCCTTGCACATAGCTTCGGGATTGATTCGACCTTCGTCCCGATCATGCTTCCCATATTATATATGCTTCTGACCCGAGTCCAAAGGTACCTGTTTACATGTCACACTTGGAAAATATTGTTAAAACACGTTTTTGAGGACCTTTGGAGGATGAAGGCCCCCAACAGTAGCCCCTCGCAGTATTAATTTGTTTAGGATAACGAATTCAGACTGTGACAAGGACGAAGGCCTTAAGCCGAAGGTCCGAAAAAACACCTTCCCTTTGCTAGAATAGCAACAGTCAATGACAGACGGGCCCTCCAATTTGGAGCGTGTTGAGCGTATAAATAAGAACTCGTACCAACCTCATTTGGTACGCTGTTTGTGCCATTTGCTTTATTTTCTCAATTTCATAGCTCTTGCTCACTAACGCTTGCTAGTTTCTCAAGCTTCCTGAGCTTCGGTTAGAAAGACACATTTTCGTCATCTCTTAAGGAAAAAATGTCTCAAGAAAAGAAGGTTGTTGCTGAGACGAAGCTAACTGAAGAGGAGAAGCTCTTTGAGGAGAAGAAGGCTGCGAATCCTTACATAGCTGGGTTTATCGAGTCAATGGCAAAGCCAAATACAGAGAAGATTACTAAGGAGATACTGGAAGGCCTGTCTGAAGATACTGGTGACAGTGACAGTTATGATGCAGAAAGTGGAGGCGAAGATTCTGAGGATCGACCCTGGAGACCAAGTCATGCAATTTTCGGGAAATCGGCCATCAAGCAAAGTCACCTCGAAAACATGAGGGGAAGGTACTTTCGGGATATGTCTATTGTGAGGGATGGCGGAGACAACAATGTTCCTGCGCCTGCGGAGAACGAAGTTGTGATTTTCCGAAGCTTCTTCAAAGCTGGGCTTCGGTTCCCACTGAGCAAGTTTGTAGTTGAAGTGTTGAAAACCTTCCAAATTTTCCTTCATCAATTGAGCCCCGAAGCCATATTGAGGATGGGAGTCTTCGTCTGGGCAGTAAGAAGCCAAGGGATAGAACCAAGCGCAAAATGTTTCTGCAGCATGCACAAACTTCTGTATGAGACGAAGGCCATGGGTAAGGAACAATATCACAACAACTTCGGTTGTTATGGATTTATCGCCTGTCCCAACGCAAGCCACCTAGTGCCAACGTTTCGGAAGAGATGGCCGGGAAATTGGATGGAAGAATGGTTCTATGTGAAGAATGACTTGATTGTGAGGGAGGACATCAAGGAGGTTATTATGCGCCCCATATGGTCGCGCTTCGGCCTCCGAAAGCCGAAGGATGAAATTGATGAAGCTGCCGAAGCATGTCAGAAGGCATTTGGTATTGTCTGCTTCTTTATTGGTACGAGAGATTTAATTCAAGAGCACATAGCATTCAGAGTATGGCCGCTTGTAGAGAGCTGGGAAATGCCGAAGGAGACCATCACCAATTCTAGCGAAGGTGAACTAGTCCGGCTAAAGTATACATACAGGTATGGGGATAAATTCGATGAACCAAACGATGACTGGCTAAAATGCATCGAAGTTACAAGTGATGAACTGCTTGGATCATATTCCAAGGCAGAAGATAATGCATTATCCACAGCCTTCGGAGGTCGAGGAAAGAAGAGATTGAACAGAGTTTTTGACGCTATTGGCTTCGTCTACCCCGACTATCGCTACCCGCTGTGGGGGGAAGGGAAGAAGAGGAAAGTTGCTGCTTTGGCCGCCTCGGCTAAACCTGTGCCGAAGACTGCGTGCAAAAAAATGAAGGTGCTTACCCACCAGCCATGTTATATTGAACCGGTCGTGGTGCCTGAGTTTGGGGGAGGTTTCTTCAGCTGCTGAATCAAGAGAAACCGCTCCTCCGATGCAGAGGGCTGAAGAACCAGCTATAATGCCGAAGGCACCTTCGGTTGAGCTAGTTGAAACGAAGGTTGACAAAGATAAGGCTGAAAGGTCAACAACTGAAGAGATAACAAAGATGGCAGAGACTTTAAGTCCTTCAACAGAAGCAACAGCGCTGAGGGCACAAAAAAGTTCTGCCATAACTCCTAGGAGAAGGAGGATGGTAAATGTATTAGATGTACTGGAGACAACTGACTCCACAAGTCTCACTCCCAAAGGGAAAGTTGTCGAAGCTGACAAAACGCAACCCAAAGTTGATACTAAGAAAATAGATGTTGAAGCTATAACAACCCAGGCTGAAGCCAAGGCGGGGCCCTCAGTTCCTGTTGAGATGAAGCCTGCGGAATTTGAAGAAAAAGCAACAGAAGAAAAAGCCACAGAGCAAATTTTGTTTGAAAAGGTTGCCACTCCTGCTCCCGAAGCTTTAAAAGAGAGAATTGATTACATCATCTGCCATGCTTCGGGAAAGAGACTTTCTCAGGAAGAAGAGCGAGAAGCTCAACATTATGCCCAAAAATTGAAATACCCGAAGGGGGCATTAGTGTTCAATGGCAGTGGGGTAGAAGATTTTCTGTTCTGTCTCCCGGATAATAAAGAGATATCCGTCTACCGGGAGATGGGTAGAAGCTTCGGATTTCCGAAGCTGGAAGATGGCCTTTCAATATTATCAAAGGATGAACTGGCTGACAGTTTAGCATATAATAGCATAAAGGTATAAAAGTCAATTTTATATTTGAAAACGAATTACTTCATTTGTTTATACTTAATCTTGTCCTCCTCTTGCAGGGCTTAATCCTTATCAATGCCCTTATAGCACAGAAAAACATTGAAGATGAAGGGTATACGATGGCTCTAAACAACCTTCGTTCAGAGGTGATCGAATTAAGGAACGAAGGCCTTGAAAAAGACAAAATATTAATTTCATTGGTAAACAAAGCAAAAGAAGATAAAGCTAGTTCCAAAGCTCGAGCTGAGATTCAAAAGAATGAGATCGAAGACCTTCGGAAACAATTGACAGAGGCCAAAGAAAAATGCGCTCTCGCTGAAGCTAACCGAGAGGCTGGCGAATATTGGAAAAACTATTTAGAAAAAATAGTTGAGGAACTTCGCGCATCCAAGGAAAGATGTTTTGAAAAATCTTTGGGCTGCGTGGAGAAGTTAAAGGCTAGCTTCGCCAACGTGGGCGCCTATTCAAACGAAGGTAACTTCATACGAGGCGACCCTGAGGGTGTTATCGAGTGGATAAGCAAAGAAGCCGAAGCTTTTGAAGAAATTTTAAGTGATCGCGGGGATGTTTGTGCATTCTCTAGTGCGATAGGAATTTCAGCCATCTTGGAGAAGGCGGGTTGCAATCATATCAAAACCTTGGCCCAGGCCGAAGCTGCCCTCTCCGTGGATGACACAAAGGATCCCTCGCCCGAAGCAAGTTTAATGGGCAGAAAATTTTATACTAACATCTGGGAAAAAGGCGACCGAGAAATGGCTCACGAAATAATGAGGAAAAGTGAAAAAGATATTCATGACACTCGAGAAGCAGCGAAAAAAGTTGAGGAAGCTGCAGAACGCGAGAGACGGATAGGTATCGTTTAATGGCCTTTAGCTTCGTCGTTTGTTTTCGTGACTTCGAACTGATTGATTTTTCCTACCACAACTGAATTATCTCCTCCACCAGAGCCGTTCGATCCCCTGGCCGACCCAGAAACGAAGAAAGCAATGGAAATCATCAATATAGCCGAATCTATTGTTGACTAAGTTGTTGACAAGTTATTGAATGAAATTGCAGAAAAGGTCCTGAAAGAGGACTGATGTTGTAAAAACATTTTTTAGATGATCAATTGTAGCTTCGCTATATCAAGACTGTAATATTCGATGTGTATATTTTTGAATCTAATGTGTAAATTATTTGTAATTTAGTTCTTTGCGATGCATAAAACTTTTCTATACATACCGTTTTTTAGCCTTCGGCGAAAAAACACCTTCCCTTCTTTTCATGCTTCGTAAAGAAGAATATTTATGCTTCGTGAGAATATCCAAGCTTCGTAAGAACATCCAAGCTTCGTAAAAACATCAATGCTTCGTAAACAATAGATCTCTTCTTTCACATCAGAGCTGATGAAGTTGTAATTCTCAGCTTACTTTGTGCCTTAGCAACTTTTTACTTTTGAAAAGCATTCTCCGAAGATCGACTTTGTTTTCAATTCGTGTCATTGGTGCGATATGATGTATGATGTGATGCTATGCGAGATGATGCGATGATATGATGCAAAAAATGATGCTAGTGCCGAAGACACACACCCACGCTGAAACACACAATCTCTGTGTCCCCTTAGGAACGATCAAAATCTCTTTGCCGTTTATTTTTCGGCTTCACCGCTTATTTTTCGGTGTAAGTTCTGCATCCCCTTAGGAACATCTTTTGAACTTCTTCGCCTTCTATTTTGGCGGTATTTTTCGCGTTGACTTTTCGCGCTTCGCCTTATATTTCGGCGGTATTTGGCTCTGCATTCCCTTTGGAACGACTTTTGAGCAAAAAACTTACACTGCGCTCCCTTAGGAACAACTTTTTGTAGCTTCGACGAAACTTACGCTGCGCTCCATAGGAACGAATTTTTGTAGCTTCGGCGAAACTTACGCTGCGCTCCTTAGGAACGACTTTTTGTAGCTTTGGTGAAACTTACACTGCGATTTTTAGCTCTGCATTCCCTTAGGAACGACTTTTGAGCTTTAGCAATTTTTGAGCTTCGTAAATATTTGAAGAAGAGATATTTCATTCTGATAAAAGTGAAACTATTACAAGAAATTAAAACTAGTTCTGCATTGTTTGTTCCTTATTGAAAAACAAAATGACATAGAACACAAAAGTACTTCAGGAGTATGATATTGCTCAATAAATGTGCTTTGATTCTGGCACAGTACTATTGACTGTGCGAGCTTAGGATTCCTCCCTGACTTCATGTTGCTACTGAGGGTACTGGCGCCCTTCTGTCTGGCCTCGAGAATAGGTCGGCTGTAGTGGTGGCGGGGGTGGAAGTTGTGGCCAGAAAGCCTGTGAGTGACTAGCCGAAGCCACAAAAGTTGTGGGATGATTGCCCACATACTCTGGTATGTAGGGAGAGTGGCACGAAGTAGTGTGCAAGACCTACTTCGGCTGATTCTGCCGAGCTTCGGCTTCTGCTATCTCTTTTTGCTTCTGAATGGTGACGTGGCACATTCTTGTAGTATGGCCCTTGTCCTCACCAGAGAATAAGCAGTAGATCTTTCTAGGCTGATCCCCAAATCTTCCTTCAAAGCCCCTGGCGCTTCTGCCCCTTGGAGCTGGTGGTCTGAAAGAGCTCTGCTGTTGCCCCAAAGATTGTGAGGTATATTGTGACCTCTGAGACTGACTTCCTTTGTCGTCACTCTGTGTGGAGTTATGGATTGACCTGACGTGCCTCGGATGAATTCTTCCTCCGAAGCCCCTGGTCATTTCGGAGAATCTGTAAGCTTCCTCCCTTCTTTGGCGAAAATCATTGTCAGCCCGGATGTACTCATCCATCTTCTGAAGTAGTTTCTCTAGAGTTTGTGGGGGATTCCTGGCGAAATATTGGGCAGTAGGTCCTGGGCGAAGACCCTTGATCATGGCCTCAATGACAATCTCATTGGGCACCATAGGCGCTTGTGCCCTCAATCGCAAGAACTTTTGTACATATGCCTGAAGATATTCTTCGTGGTCTTGCGTGCATTGGAACAGAGCCTGAGCTGTGACCGGCTTCATTTGAAAGCCTTGGAAGCTGGTAACCAACATGTCCTTAAGCTTCTGCCACGACGTGATAGTCCCTGGCCGAAGAGAAGAATACCATGTTTAGGCTACATTCCGGACTGCCATGACGAAGGACTTCGCCATGACTGCAGTATTGCCCCCATACGAAGATATAATTGCTTCGTAGCTCATTAGAAACTGCTTTGGATCTGAGTGCCCATCATACATGGGGAGCTGAGGTGGTTTGTATGATCGGGGCCATGGGGTAGCCTGCAGTTCTGCTGCCAAAGGAGAAGCATCATCAAAAGTAAAGGCATCATGATTAAAATCATCATACCATCCATCCTCGTTGAATAAGCCTTCTTGACGAAGCTCCCTGTATTGGGGCCTTTGGTCTTGTTCATCTTGAGTGGCTTCGTTGATCTTCCTTTGAAGATCAGCCAGTCGCGCCATCTTCTCCTTCTTTTTTTGTACTTGCTGATGGATGATCTCCATGTCCCTGATCTCTTGGTCCAACTCCTCCTCCTGGAGTGTTGGACTGGTGGCTTTCCTTTTCTGGCTCCGAGCTTCTCGGAGAGAAAGAGTTTCCTGGTTTGGGTCCAATGGTTGTAGTGCAGCAGCCCCTGTCGCTGAAGCTTTCTTCAGCGGCATGACGAAGGTCAGTGCTTGCCGAAGGTGGTCGAAAAGGGTTCACCGGAGGTGGGCGCCAATGTTGGGGACTTGTTCTCAAATGCTATGAATCAAGAACAAGGCAACACATAATGCTAAAGGTAAAAACCCTTCATCCTTCGAAGCATTATTTCCCTTAGGATATAATGATCTTCAGACGAAGGTCATGAAGGATATACATTCGTCATCGCAATATATGTTAATAAAGGAAGAAGCATATAACATATAAGAAACAACATAAACAAATATAAACAATCGTATAGCATTATTGATTCATTCTCATTATCTCATCTTAGAAAGATAAAAACAATATTGAATTACAAATGTACCTTCGGCTTGATAGAAGGTAAAAGTACAAGCGTGACACACAAGCAAGTACAAGTCAGCGTGAACAGTATGGGGATACTGTTCATCTATTTATAGGCACAGGACGCAGCCTGTGAGAAATTACATTCATGCCCTTTACATTTATTATTAACTTAAATACAATTCTATGAGGACTAGATAGCCTTTTCCCCTTTAAGTCGGTTCCTTTTTCCGTCATTTAATCGAAGCTTCCTTGCACATAGCTTCAGGATTGATTCGACCTTCGTTCCGATCATGCTTCCCATATTATATATGCTTCTGACCCAAGTCCAAAGGTACTTGTTTACATGTCACACTTGGAAAATATTGTTAAAACACGTTTTTGAGGACCTTCGGAGGACGAAGGCCCCCCAACAATGCATATCTTATGAAAGTATAAATTGGTTTAATTCCAAGCAACCTTTGCACTTACCTTATGCAAACTAGTTCAATTTTGCACTTATATATTTGCTTTGGTTTGTGTTGGCATCAATCACCAAAAAAGGGGAGATTGAAAGGGAAATAGGGTCAAACCTTTTCCTAAATGATTTTGGTGGTTGAATTGCCCAACACAAATAATTGGACTAACTAGTTTGCTCTAGATTACATGTTCTCCAGGTGCCAAAGGTTCGACACAAACCAATAAAAAGTTAAAGTTAGGGTTCAAAAAGAAAGGAGCAAAATCAACCGAAGGCTCCCCTGGTCTGGCGCATCGGACTGTCCGGTGCACCACCGGACAGTGTCCGGTGCACTAGGGAGATCAAGTCTAAACTGCTCAGCTTCGGGTTTTTGAAGAGCCACTCCGCTATAATTCACCGGACTGTCCGGTGTTGCACCGGACTGTCCGGTGTGCCATGCGGAGCAACGACTATTGCGCCAACGGTCGTCTGCAAAAGTGAACAGTGAACGTGAACAGTGCGCGGACAGCGCGCGCAGAGTGAGAGCAGCGCCAGAAGGCGCACCGGACAGTGAACAGTGAATGTCCGGTGGTCCCAGCTGTCAGAGCTCCAACAGTCGAACCCTAATGGTTGGGTGACGTGGCTGGTGCACCGGACTGTCCGGTGCGCCCATCGACAGACAGCCTCCCAACGGTCATTTTGGTGGGTGAGGCTATAAATACCCCCAACCACCACACTTCAAGGCATCCAAGTTTTCAGCCATTACATTCAATACAAGAGCTCTAGACTTCACTCCAAGACACAAAACAAAAGATCAAATCCTCTCCAAGTCCCAATCTCATTCCAAAGACTTAGTGGCTTGTGAGAGAGAGACATTTGTGTTCATTTGAGTTCTTGTCGCTTGGATCGCTTTTCTTCTTCCTCTATTCTTGTTCTCAAGCAACTTGTAATCAACGCAAGAGACACCAAGTTGTGGTGGTCCTTGTAAGGGGTCTAAGTGACCCGTTGATTAAGGAGAAAAGCTCACTCGGTCTAGGTGACCGTTTGAGAGAGGGAAAGGGTTGAAAGAGACCCGGTCTTTGTGACCACCTCAACGGGGAGTAGGTTTGCAAGAACCGAACCACGGTAAAACAAATCACCGTGTCATCCACACTATTTCTTTGGTTGATTTGTTTTCGCCCGCTCTTTCAGACTCGCTTTTATTTCTAACACTAACTTGGCTTGTAGATTGTGCTTAAAGCTTATAAATTTCAGATTTGCCTATTCACCCCTCCTCTAGGCGACTTTCAATATTAATGGGCAAAACACTAGCATCAAATATTTGCTCTACTTTAGGACCTAAACTCCTAAAAGTATTATATAAATGAAAAGACCAGGATGCATAGTTAGAGTCATCAGAATTAAGAAGTTCTACAGTTACCTCTTGTGACGACATCGTCATCTCCGGACGGCTAAGCCCACACTGGAGAGGCCTAGCTCCGATACCAATTGAAAGTTCCCTATGCCCGGGAATAGGAGCTGGATGTTGCCTAGAGGGGGGTGAAAGTAGCCTAGAGGGGGGGTGAATAGGCTACACCTGAAATTTTTCACTAAAAACTTCGAGATAGGTTAAATTAAAGTTGCACTGGTGCAAACCGGTTCAGTTGATTTTGATTACAACTGAACAAGTTTGAACCTGCTCAACTTAGATTAGATAATCTGTTAAACAAATATGAAGTAGTGAAGAATTTTGCTAAAGACTTGCCCTACACAAAATCTACTCGAACAGATAATATGAACCAACCAACGAATTTAAAGCGCTTAACAAGAACACACAAGAACACGCAATATAACCCGAGGTTCGGCAACCACCACAAAGGTGTCCTACTCCTCGTTGAGGAGCCCACAAAGGGCCGGGTCTTTTCCAACCCTAATCCTCCACAAGCCGACCACAAAGGTCAAGGCAATCTCTTCTCAAATATGCTCAAAGAGCGGGTGATACAAACTTCTTGGGGTCGTCCACAAATTTGGAGACTCCCAAGCAACCTCTAACCGTCAAGGAACACGAGGTTCCAAGAGTAACAAATCCACACAAGGTTAAGTTTGCAACGAGCTCAAGAACAAAGAGAATAGGAGAATCGAGATGAAATTAACAGCGTGTTAGATCGAGTTCACCTCACACCAAGGATCCTTCAAATGATTGAAGGAGATGCGATTGCGGGTGTGAGAGGTGAAATGAATGCACTTGTCGAGAGTTTGGTCAGCCAAGATTTCGTGGGAGAGACAGAAGTAAAATAAGAGAGAGAGTGTGAGGGGGTATATAAAGGATCCCCCAAAAGCTGGTAGCCGTTGGGAGAAAAGGGGTAAAAACCGGTTGAACCGGTTTTCAGACCAGTTGAACCGGTTTCCACCAGGGAGATCCCGGTTCACTAACCTACTCAGCCGGAGACTCGACCGGATTCAAAACCGGTTGAGTAGGGAAAAAATCCGGTTGAACCGGTTTTCCCAAAAGATCTGCAACGACTTTTCTGACAGCTCTGACTGTTAGACAGGTCAGAGCAGGGATGGCAGAGGAGCAGTCCCAAAACCGGTTGAACCGGTTTCAGGACCGATTGAACCGGTTTCCAGGGCTGAAAACCAACTTTTGAATATTTTGAAGAGAACAAAGGTGGAGACTTTGTGGAAAGTAAAAATGGTTTTTCTCAAGGGCATTCATGATCTGGAAAAATGTTCTCGAAGATGTTTTCAAAGGATTTTGAACTTAGCTCATTGCATGACTTACTTAACCATTGCAGATCCCTCTTAATTGCATGGTGATTCCTATGACTCAAGAATTAAAAATTAAGCACTGCCGATGTTTCTAAGCACTTGGAGCACACCATTT
This sequence comes from Zea mays, assembly GCF_902167145.1. Taxonomy (NCBI): domain Eukaryota; kingdom Viridiplantae; phylum Streptophyta; class Magnoliopsida; order Poales; family Poaceae; genus Zea; species Zea mays. The sequence goes on along the minus strand of NC_050101.1, from coordinate 118,370,119 downwards.
GACGTAGAATTTTAAATCCGTTGTGCTTTCTATTTTTATGCTCGTAAGATCTGTGCTTCTCCTGTCTGTAGAATTACTGTGTACATGCTAGGAGCAAACTTGTTAGAATCTCTGTTTGTTTTGTCATTTAATCACCAAAACCCTCAATTAGGGTTGATTGCACTTACAATCTCCCCCTTTTTGGTGATTGATGCCAAAACAAACTAGAGTAGAGATAAAAATTAAAAATTACGAGTACTTGCGAGATAAAATCATTTGTGTATGTGTAGCTCCCCCTAAATATGTGCATGAGTTTTGTGATATTAATATTGACTTGATATGTCAATTTGCAACATATTTAGAGAGAGTGAACAATCAACACCATACACAAAAACAATGAGGGATGAAACACAATTATAGAGTGTGATGGTAGAAAGAGTAAAATTACACATACAAGCTCATTATTGCATAGCATATGATATGAAAAGTTACTACTGCTATTACAATAATGATATCACATCTCATCACATCATTAAAAAACTTTATGGCTTCAGAGCCATGCATGCATCACAAGATAGACTAATAATTATTACAAACCGATGTTCATTACATAAATAGAAGGTACTGCCAAGATAAGAAACATTCTCCCCCTTTTTGGCAACAAGAACCAAAAAAGGAGAGAGCCACCAACACAAAGATCACCAGTTAGGAGGAGGCTGATGCGAAGCGAAGAAATGGTGCGCCAGGTGAGATGTGAAGTGTTCTTCCCCAGACTGATCCGGGGGAGGAGCACTTCCAGAAGGATCCTGGGGCGGAGGGTGAGAGGATGATTGACCTGGATCCCCTTGGTAGGGAGGCGGGGCAAACTGCTCGCGATCATCAAAGTAGGTTTCTTCTTCTTCTTCTTCGTCTGCTGACATAAATGGCACCCGTAGGCCTGCTGGTGCCACTCATTGATCTCCGGGGGAGGCGGATGGAGAGGCACGTCAGGCGAGCGAGGGGCAAAGGGCATACCCATAGTGGAAGCTTGACGACGAAGATTGTCGTTAGTCTCCCGCTGACGCCTTGCCAGCTCATGTACATCAGCAGAAATGTTCCGACACATAGAGAAAAATGCTGCAATCCCATGGGCCAAGCGGGCACCCATCCCTTGGCCACGACCTCGACCACGACCACGACCACGTGGCGTGGGAGATCCGCGGCCAGGGGAGGGACGCGAGGCACCGGCAGTAGCAGCAGGACCAGCAGACAGACCAACAGAGGTATGTGCATGGGAGCTGGAAGGGGCTTTCCTCAAGCGCCCTGCTGGATTGTTGGGATCAATCCAAAAAGGGGTATAAGATTGATGTCTTGTACCTTTATCATATCGAAACTGCGTCACAACTTCAATCATCTTCATGATAAAAGGTGCATGAAGACATCCCTTCAGTGGAAAGCAGGCAGCATGGATGATTTCCTGCCAGATCATATCAAAGACGTTGATGCTCTCTAAGCTGCTGGGCTTCATGAATGAGAGCAAAACCTTGCTCTCTCCAAGAATATTCATCTGATTACCCCCTTTTGGAATGAGGGTCATCCCGCTGAGGGAGTTGATGTATTTGTAATACTTGTGCATGTTGGTGGACTCCCAATATTTCCCAGACTCAGAAAGATGAAGATCTCTGGCTTCATCTTTGGTAGGTTGGCAGAAATCATGGATCTTGATCTTATCACCAGAAATATCATTGTCAGTGAATCCAAGAATGTGAGCAAACCGACGGTAGCTCACCTTGTACCAGCTGCCTTCGATGTATAAGTTAAGATAAGGAAAGTTATAGGGACTTTCCTCATCAACCAACTTGATCCACAGAGTTGAGTAAAACTGGGCAATGACTTCATCATTCCAATCATATTGGAATGTCATTATATTCTTCATCTTCTTTCTTTCACAGGCCCTCAACGTCTGTGTCATCTCCGGGTCCCCAATAGCCTCACATCCTTCCCAGTTGATGTAGCGTTGATGTAGTATGGGTTGATGTTTCTTGAGGAGGATCACTAAGTTGTAAAAATCCACATGCTGGAGCGTCTAGAAACGGTTCCCATCAATCCTGGCATCACGAATGCGCAATGCAGGATTCTGGAAACGGATGTCCTGAAGAAGAGCAGAACCTCCGCTGGTAGTGAAATCAGTAACTGGCTCATTGCCAGCACGACGGGCCTTCGCCCGGTGGAGGACCAATCCTCGAATAACAGGGGCGTGGGCAGGGGAAGATCAATCTCATCATCTTTCCCACCCTCATCATCACTTGTTGCTTCCCAAGCCTAGGGATTTGTCGTGGGTCGGGACCGACCGGAGGGATTCCGGGCCGTCCGACCGCGAGCACCTTGAGACCTGGAGGCCTCACCACCTTGCATGACGTTGCCAGATCCTCGCCCATGTTTGGATCTGGAACGTGGAGGAGTATCTCCATGAATCTCTTGATCGTCAGAGGAGTCGAATTCAACAACAGAAGGATTCCTCCGATGCACCATCCTTAAAAAGAAGATAGAACCTATGATGAGCAAGGATCTTAACAAACACGTTTGAGTAGAGACCCGTATGATATTGAGCATGCACTTCAACCGTTCATGCGAGCGGTTCAACTACAACAAACAATATCAAATCGCTAAACTCTAACAATGTTCGAGACAAACGAAGATAGTCTAAGTGTTGCAAGCACTTAAACTAAAATGTACCCAACAAATGATACACTTAGATAATCAAGAATGGGTGAGATCGAGTAAAAATAAATGAAATAGGGCAATACCTCGATCCGAAGTTTGAATCACAGAAATCCCAACAAGATCGAGGGAGATGATGGAGAAAGCCGAGATGAACGGATCTCCAACAAAACTTCCAAAGATTGGATGGCACAAGTGGGTTTTGGAGTGGTGAAAGTGTGAAGGAGAGAGAGGAAAATGTGTAGGCGGCGTCGGTTGGGAAAAAGGAACTAAGAAGAAGAGAAGGGAGGAAGGGGAGAGAAATAGGGGAGGCGTCGGCCGGTCAACAAATTGAAAACCGGTTCAACTGGTTATATAACCGGTTTAACCGGTTTCCGGTCAGACTGTACAGTAAAAGCGCGCAGAAAAAGGGATTGACTGCACGGATTGTCTGGCAGACTGACAGCGCAGTCTGCGAGACTGACGGCGCAGACTGCGGCGCTGACTGGCAGCACGGACGCGGAGGCAGTCAAAACCGGTTCAACCGGTTTTTATACCGGTTCAATCGGTTTCCACCAGGGGAAAACCGGTTGAGTGACCTACTCAGTCGATTCACTCAACCTGTTTTCAGATATAGCCCGGAAAGGCTATAATAACACTTAGCAAATATGAAATGAGTAATTTTAATGATAAAAACAGTTTTTCTCATGACGTATTGTGCATACAATCATTTTAGATCCATCAAACTTGTGATCAAAATTTTAGTTTTAAGACACGTTTCGAGAATCCAAGATATTTAGCTCACTCCTAAGAAAGCAAAACCTAGTCTCATCAAGGGGTTTTGTGAAGATATCAGCTAGTTGATTTTCGGTGCTCACATGAAACAATTTGATATCTCCTTTGGCTTCGTGGTCTCTCAAGAAATGGTGTCTAATGTCAGTATGTTTGGTTCTAGAGTGTTGCACCGAATTGTTTGCAAGTTTTATGGCACTCTCATTGTCACACAATAGTGGAATTTTGTTAAACTCACAACCAAAAGCTCTAAGGGTTTGCTTCATCCATAACAACTATGCACAACATGCCCTAGCTGCTATGTACTCAGCTTCTGCAGTGGAAAGTGCAACACAATTTTGTTTCTTGGAACTCTATGACACTAAGGACCACCCAAGGAATTGGCAAGTTCCAGTAGTGCTTTTTTGATCTACTTTGCAACCGTAGTCTGAGTTAGTGTAACACCCTAAAAATCCTATTTTCAAATTTAACAACATCGTCTAAAAATTTTAAAATCTAAAAGTGATCTTAATAAGAATTTTCTCACCTTTTAGACTATTCTCCTAAGACAAACGAATGGAAAATTTAGATGATTCGAAATTAATTTTTGAATGCTAACACTGGAATTGAAATTAAGTAAATAACAAAAATATGAGCCTTGTTTGAAGAAATTGTTTATTACATAAAACTATTATTATTGAACAACATATAAAGTTGGAAGCATTTATATACATGAGCAAGACAATAAATAAATTAAAATAAATTCTTTGCATTCATGCTGCAATTGTGATTGTGAATTTATCTTGAATTTGAAACATGAAATTAAGTTTGAGATTTAGAAATTTGAAACCAGAACACAAAACACAAATTGAGAAGATAAAAAGAAAAGAAAAGAAAAGAAAAAAAAAGGAAGAGAGCCTACCTGATCGGCCCATCTCTGGCCCCAGCCTTTATATTCCCTACCACAAGCAGCCATATCGCTTTGCATTTTTTTTTATTTCTTTATTCCCCTTTACGTGCATGACATTAGCATTAGGCAAGAATTAGATCATCACGCAAATCAAATATGTCTTCCTGCTCGCGTCTGTTGCGAACGAACCGGCTGCCAGGTGAGTTTGTTAGGGTCTTCAACCGAATTTGTTGAGGAATTAGCTGAATCCCTCGGGTGCGGACTCCGCCCACAGGGGCATAAAACCCAGCATCGTTACCAGCCCCTCTCCATGTGCTGAGACGGAACAGGCTAGGGCATGTTCGGCCAGATGCCATGGCCGGTCATGGCGGACAGGAGTGATTAATGGGGACTCGCCTGCGACTAATTTCTAGCCTTGGGTGGTGGTCGTGGGTGTCTCTGGCGCGCGTGGTGCTTCGTCGGAGCGCTCAACGGGGGTTGCGCTCTTGCCGGGCGAGCCTGGAAGGCGGGGAACTCTTGATGCCTCAGCGACGTGGGGATCAGAGGCCGTGCGTTCCTGTTCTCGGCGGCCGGCGTCGTCTGCACCTGGATCACCGGTAAGACTACCCTATTCCTTTCTCCAGGCTCCATGCATCGTGTGGCATTGGGTGCAGCGGGATATGGGGCATAGGATTGTCTGGGGCATCACGCCGTCGTGCACTGGCAAACGCCATGGCGGCGCCGTCGCTCGGCTTGGATAAAGGTGGGAGGAAGAAGGGCCTGTAGTCGTCAATCGCGAAATAAACGGTGGGGATTAGAATGGGGCCGCGCCGCCGCGCATGGCTATCGGTGGGTGGACGACGGATGCTCGGCTGTTGATTTTCGTGGCAACGGTCGGATTTGATCCTGAGTCCGGTATCGCGTCGACCGTCGATCCACCATCGTGCGGTTGGGATTAGAATAAAGGTAGCGTTTCGATGGATGTGATCCTGGACGATGGATGGTAATCCGACGGTTGTGATCGCGTACTGGTTCGCGGGGCTCGGGATTTAATCTGGGGCCTTAGTGCTCGATCGGATGGTCGAGATTTATTCATACCCCTTCGGCCGTGACAAATTATAAAAGAGCCCCCGCACTTTTATACAATCAACCCGCCGTCCACCAGCAGGTTGTCTGAGTCTGGGGAAAACTTATGGATTTGCCCCCAGGGTTCTCTGTAATTAGTGCTCAGTCCAGAGAACAATGAAAAAGGATATTTAATTACAGAAATTAATTTTTAATACAAAAATAATTCTAGAAACTTGTGAAATTCATAGTTAATTCATTTTAACTCCAAATTGAGTCATTCTAGTTGCAATAATTTTGTATTAATATTGTTTATCACCTAGTACCCTTGTTTAGCCATGAAACTTGAATTAAAATTATTCATTTGAATTAATCTATTCTAGGTGCTAAATAACTTCAGAAATTTGTAACCCAATAACCGTAACTCCGAATTTAGTGATTCTTGCTCCTACGATCTCATTATGCAACGTAGATTATTATTATGCAGTCGTTCTTAGAGCAACTCCAATAGTTATGTAAATTTTAGCTCTCTAAATCACAGATTTAAGAAGTTGCTAAATGACTTTTGGAGTAAAAAAATGTGAGTTCTCCAATAGTTCTCTAAATATAGGTTGTAATTTTGTTTTGCATTTATCCACATAAAAAATAAGTCACAAAAACTATATAATGCAGTCAACATTTTTGTTTAGGGAGTTGTTAAATGGTTGCCAAATGTAGAGAGAAAATGAGGTTAGATGACAAGTTGTTAAATTTAGAAAGTTCATTTAGAGAACTATTGGAGAATAGTTTTCATGTTAACTACCTAAATTATTGATTTAGAAAGTGTTTTAGAGAACCACTGGAGTTGCTCTTATGTTTGATGTAATGTAAATTTTGTCTATACCATGTTTGTTTGTATTGCTACGACTAGCAGTGAGGTTACGAATCTCGAAGATCATCCTGGTACCTGGAATCTCAAGTCCCAGGCAAGTTGTGCCCTTGATCACTTCTTTTTACCTACTCATGTTCTGATTAATCATAATGATCTGCATAGGTTAATTTTGATGGGACCCAATAGGTTACCTTAGTTTGATTATCTTTATACCTTGTTTACCACTGAACTTTTTGGGTAGTACTTGCTAGTGCTTTATGTGGTTTTGGGTATGAAGATACACTATTCATGATCACACTTTTATTATCTGTTTATTATTACTGTTCATGATAAGATCATTATGTTAATTGGAACATGGAGCGACCACCCGGGAAAACAGTGCTACCACAAGGGTTTAATGGGACGCCCTTGGCTGATTAATTAGGAAAGCTAGTGGAAGACTACCTTACCCGAAAGGGGCAAGGGCAGTAGGGGAGTGGTCAGTGTAGGGAGGCCCTCGGGAGGATTTTGCTGCGATGGCGGTCCTGCAAGGGATTCCTGCATTGGAGCTTCCTATAAACTGTAGCGGGTTTTCTGAAGCTAGTGGAACTTTGTAAAGGCCTCGTAGTGTTACCCTGCCTCGCCTCCTCGGTAGAGGTGTATGGGAAGTCGCGATCCCTTGGCAGATGGGTAACATGACTTGTGGGTAAAGATGCGCCACCTCTGCAGAGTGTAAAACTGGTATACTAGCCGTGCTCACGGTCATGAGCAGCTCGGACCCTCACATGATTAATTTATGGAACTAAATTCAATTTGTCATATGCATTGCATCGCAGGTGAGATTGTTACTTTTGTTCTACTAAATTGGGTTGTATTTACTTATACTTAGTAATTGCTAATAAAATTTTGACCAACTTTAAAAGCAATGCTCAGCTCTAACCATCCTCTTTGGTAAGCCTTACACTTCACGTGAGCTCCCACCTTTGGCGAGTTCATGCACATTATTCCCCACAACTTGTTGAGCGATGAACGTATGTGAGCTCACTCTTGCTGTCTCACACCCCCCCCCACAGGTCAAGAACAGGTACCGCAGGATGAGGCGCGTGGAGGATGCTGTGATGAGTTCGTGAGTGGTCTAGGCCGTCGTCTCCCAGTCAACTTTGGGTTGCTGGATCGTTTCCTCATATGATGTAATTATTTATTTATTTTGTATAGAACTCCTGTTATATAGTAAAGATGTGACATTCGATCCTGTGCCATGATTCATCATATGTGTGAGACTTGGTCCCAGCACACCTGGTGATTATGTTCGCGCCCGGGTTTTGGATCCCTAAAATCCGGGTGTGACAGAAGTGGTATCAGAGGAATGTTGACTGTAGGACGAAACCTAGATAAAACTGGACAACCATTCTTTACTTACCTTACTCTGATTCTTTTCTAAACTTATCTTAATCTTTTCTCATCTATTTCCGCTTACTCTGATTATTCTTATCTTTTCTTTCTAAAAGACAAATGTGGATTTTACGCTTTGAAATCCTGTGCCTAAAGTGACCTTTAGGAATAGAAGACCTAATCTTAGAAACAAAAACAGAACTATTTTTATAAGTGTCTATGTATTTGAATGTTTGTTCTTATGATACTTGTCTGATTTGGATCTTTGATTGAGTGTGATGAGTTGTGGAGTAATGTCCACAATTGCATCTGCATATATATAGGCGAAAAGAAAATGCTTATAAAAATAATTAGACAAACTAGAATAATCCTCATTAAAGTATCTAGCCTAACAATATCTATCTCATCTTAAAAGATTCTATCCTACACTCATAGATCCATCTTACCTCAAAAGATTCTACCTTATCCCTATAGATTCATCTTGCCATAGTTAATATATTTATCCCACTTTAGAATAACAACCATGATCTAATTAATGAAATCTTATCAAGTCTATCTAGTCATATCCAATCTAATCTAGATTTTATCTAATCTATTATGATCTAATCTAGGGTAAGTTACTTAATGCTGGTACAAAAGATAAAGCCATATCCCTCATACACTTAAAACTAAACTGGTGCCTTAAACCAACTCAGCCACATGCATGAGATCTGACCCAACCAATAAAGTCATGAAGAATTGTATAATCATTCCCCACCTAGCGTCAAACCAACTTCTAACCTACATCATGTAGTTTTTCTCACCTATATCTATCTTAACCATATTCCCCCAACTTCGATGATATACACTGACCCCGACTCAATGAGACAAAGACCAAAAAAGGACAATATCAACCTCGTCAAGGAAGGAGAGAAGTCAAACTCAATCTTCAGATGCATTACCACTCAACGCGGAATTCTTTCCTACCATAAACTTTCTTACCCCTAGCTATTCTTGCCCTAACCTATCCATCTCTTATATCCTACATAATAAGTAGCTGGATACCCATGTTCTCCTAATCACTCACTAGTAAAAAAAGAGGCTTTTGATTTTGAAATAATTAGAAACTGAAAGCTAAATTGCAAACCACTCTTCCTATATCCTCTTTCTTACTAATCTCGAGGACGAGATTATTTTAAGGGGGTAGGATTTGTAACACCCTAAAAATCCTATTTTCAAATTTAACAACATCGTCTAAAAATTTTAAAATCTAAAAGTGATCTTAATAAGAATTTTCTCACCTTTTAGACTATTCTCCTAAGACAAACGAATGGAAAATTTAGATGATTCGAAATTAATTTTTGAATGCTAACACTGGAATTGAAATTAAGTAAATAACAAAAATATGAGCCTTGTTTGAAGAAATTGTTTATTACATAAAACTATTATTATTGAACAACATATAAAGTTGGAAGCATTTATATACATGAGCAAGACAATAAATAAATTAAAATAAATTCTTTGCATTCATGCTGCAATTGTGATTGTGAATTTATCTTGAATTTGAAACATGAAATTAAGTTTGAGATTTAGAAATTTGAAACCAGAACACAAAACACAAATTGAGAAGATAAAAAGAAAAGAAAAGAAAAGAAAAAAAAAAGGAAGAGAGCCTACCTGATCGGCCCATCTCTGGCCCCAGCCTTTATATTCCCTACCACAAGCAGCCATATCGCTTTGCATTTTTTTTTATTTCTTTATTCCCCTTTACGTGCATGACATTAGCATTAGGCAAGAATTAGATCATCACGCAAATCAAATATGTCTTCCTGCTCGCGTCTGTTGCGAACGAACCGGCTGCCAGGTGAGTTTGTTAGGGTCTTCAACCGAATTTGTTGAGGAATTAGCTGAATCCCTCGGGTGCGGACTCCGCCCACAGGGGCATAAAACCCAGCATCGTTACCAGCCCCTCTCCATGTGCTGAGACGGAACAGGCTAGGGCATGTTCGGCCAGATGCCATGGCCGGTCATGGCGGACAGGAGTGATTAATGGGGACTCGCCTGCGACTAATTTCTAGCCTTGGGTGGTGGTCGTGGGTGTCTCTGGCGCGCGTGGTGCTTCGTCGGAGCGCTCAACGGGGGTTGCGCTCTTGCCGGGCGAGCCTGGAAGGCGGGGAACTCTTGATGCCTCAGCGACGTGGGGATCAGAGGTCGTGCGTTCCTGTTCTCGGCGGCCGGCGTCGTCTGCACCTGGATCACCGGTAAGACTACCCTATTCCTTTCTCCAGGCTCCATGCATCGTGTGGCATTGGGTGCAGCGGGATATGGGGCATAGGATTGTCTGGGGCATCACGCCGTCGTGCACTGGCAAACGCCATGGCGGCGCCGTCGCTCGGCTTGGATAAAGGTGGGAGGAAGAAGGGCCTGTAGTCGTCAATCGCGAAATAAACGGTGGGGATTAGAATGGGGCCGCGCCGCCGCGCATGGCTATCGGTGGGTGGACGACGGATGCTCGGCTGTTGATTTTCGTGGCAACGGTCGGATTTGATCCTGAGTCCGGTATCGCGTCGACCGTCGATCCACCATCGTGCGGTTGGGATTAGAATAAAGGTAGCGTTTCGATGGATGTGATCCTGGACGATGGATGGTAATCCGACGGTTGTGATCGCGTACTGGTTCGCGGGGCTCGGGATTTAATCTGGGGCCTTAGTGCTCGATCGGATGGTCGAGATTTATTCATACCCCTTCGGCCGTGACAAATTATAAAAGAGCCCCCGCACTTTTATACAATCAACCCGCCGTCCACCAGCAGGTTGTCTGAGTCTGGGGAAAACTTATGGATTTGCCCCCAGGGTTCTCTGTAATTAGTGCTCAGTCCAGAGAACAATGAAAAAGGATATTTAATTACAGAAATTAATTTTTAATACAAAAATAATTCTAGAAACTTGTGAAATTCATAGTTAATTCATTTTAACTCCAAATTGAGTCATTCTAGTTGCAATAATTTTGTATTAATATTGTTTATCACCTAGTACCCTTGTTTAGCCATGAAACTTGAATTAAAATTATTCATTTGAATTAATCTATTCTAGGTGCTAAATAACTTCAGAAATTTGTAACCCAATAACCGTAACTCCGAATTTAGTGATTCTTGCTCCTACGATCTCATTATGCAACGTAGATTATTATTATGCAGTCGTTCTTAGAGCAACTCCAATAGTTATGTAAATTTTAGCTCTCTAAATCACAGATTTAAGAAGTTGCTAAATGACTTTTGGAGTAAAAAAATGTGAGTTCTCCAATAGTTCTCTAAATATAGGTTGTAATTTTGTTTTGTATTTATCCACATAAAAAATAAGTCACAAAAACTATATAATGCAGTCAACATTTTTGTTTAGGGAGTTGTTAAATGGTTGCCAAATGTAGAGAGAAAATGAGGTTAGATGACAAGTTGTTAAATTTAGAAAGTTCATTTAGAGAACTATTGGAGAATAGTTTTCATGTTAACTACCTAAATTATTGATTTAGAAAGTGTTTTAGAGAACCACTGGAGTTGCTCTTATGTTTGATGTAATGTAAATTTTGTCTATACCATGTTTGTTTGTATTGCTACGACTAGCAGTGAGGTTACGAATCTCGAAGATCATCCTGGTACCTGGAATCTCAAGTCCCAGGCAAGTTGTGCCCTTGATCACTTCTTTTTACCTACTCATGTTCTGATTAATCATAATGATCTGCATAGGTTAATTTTGATGGGACCCAATAGGTTACCTTAGTTTGATTATCTTTATACCTTGTTTACCACTGAACTTTTTGGGTAGTACTTGCTAGTGCTTTATGTGGTTTTGGGTATGAAGATACACTATTCATGATCACACTTTTATTATCTGTTTATTATTACTGTTCATGATAAGATCATTATGTTAATTGGAACATGGAGCGACCACCCGGGAAAACAGTGCTACCACAAGGGTTTAATGGGACGCCCTTGGCTGATTAATTAGGAAAGCTAGTGGAAGACTACCTTACCCGAAAGGGGCAAGGGCAGTAGGGGAGTGGTCAGTGTAGGGAGGCCCTCGGGAGGATTTTGCTGCGATGGCGGTCCTGCAAGGGATTCCTGCATTGGAGCTTCCTATAAACTGTAGCGGGTTTTCTGAAGCTAGTGGAACTTTGTAAAGGCCTCGTAGTGTTACCCTGCCTCGCCTCCTCGGTAGAGGTGTATGGGAAGTCGCGATCCCTTGGCAGATGGGTAACATGACTTGTGGGTAAAGATGCGCCACCTCTGCAGAGTGTAAAACTGGTATACTAGCCGTGCTCACGGTCATGAGCAGCTCGGACCCTCACATGATTAATTTATGGAACTAAATTCAATTTGTCATATGCATTGCATCGCAGGTGAGATTGTTACTTTTGTTCTACTAAATTGGGTTGTATTTACTTATACTTAGTAATTGCTAATAAAATTTTGACCAACTTTAAAAGCAATGCTCAGCTCTAACCATCCTCTTTGGTAAGCCTTACACTTCACGTGAGCTCCCACCTTTGGCGAGTTCATGCACATTATTCCCCACAACTTGTTGAGCGATGAACGTATGTGAGCTCACTCTTGCTGTCTCACACCCCCCCCCACAGGTCAAGAACAGGTACCGCAGGATGAGGCGCGTGGAGGATGCTGTGATGAGTTCGTGAGTGGTCTAGGTCGTCGTCTCCCAGTCAACTTTGGGTTGCTGGATCGTTTCCTCATATGATGTAATTATTTATTTATTTTGTATAGAACTCCTGTTATATAGTAAAGATGTGACATTCGATCCTGTGCCATGATTCATCATATGTGTGAGACTTGGTCCCAGCACACCTGGTGATTATGTTCGCGCCCGGGTTTTGGATCCCTAAAATCCGGGTGTGACAGTTAGAGTAGCCAAGTAAATCGAAAAGGGAGCCTTTAGGATACCATAATCCTAGGTTTTGGGTGTAGATTAAGTATCTTAGAATTCTCTTAACGGCAACAAGATGGCAATCTTTAGGGTTCGCTTGAAAGCGTGCACACATGCAAACACTCAACATAATATCAGGTCTAGATGCACATAAGTAAAGCAATGACCCTATCATTGATCTATATAGCCTTTGATCTACAGGTTTACCTTCCTCATTTAGGTCGAGATGTCTGTTTGATGACATTGGAGTCTTGGCGTGCTTTGCCTTTTCCATGCCAAACTTCTTGAGCATATCTTGTGTATATTTGGTTTGGCATAGAAAAGTGCATTCCTTGAGTTGTTTGACTTGAAATCCCAGGAAGTATTTGAGCTCGCCCATCATAGACATCTCAAACCTGTTCGTCATCACTTTGCTAAACTCTTAACAAAATTTTTCATTAGTACTACCAAATATAATGTCATCGACATATATTTGGCACACAAATAATTCATTGTCAACTTTGCGAGTAAATAATGTAGAGTCAGCTTTTCCTATTGTAAACCCATTCTTAATTAAAAAATCTTTAAGGCAATCATACCAAGCTCTAGGGGCTTGTTTAAGCCCGTAGAGTGCCTTGTGAAGTAGATAAACATGATTTGACTTCTTTGGATCTTCAAAGCCCGGTGGTTGCTCCACATATACCCTCTCTTGTAGTGGTCCATTTAGAAATGCGCTCTTGACATCCATTTGATATAACTTGAAATCATGGTTAGTAGCATAGGCAATTAATATTCTAATTGACTCTAACCTTGCTACCGGCGCATATGTTTCACCAAAATCAAGTCCTTCCACTTGAGTGTAGCCTTGGGCAACCAATCGTACTTTGTTTCTTGTAACCACGCCATGTTCATCTTGTTTGTTCCTAAAGACCCATTTTGTCCCAATCACATTTTGTTTGGGTCTTTGGACTAAGGACCAAACTTCATTCCGGGTGAAGTTGTTCAACTCCTCTTGCATGGCAATTATCCAATCCGGATCACCCAATGCTTCTTCTACCTTAAGTGGCTCAAGAGAGGAAACAAACAAGTAAAATTCACAAAAATTAGCTAAATGAGATCGAGTTGTTACCCCTCTTCTGATGCTACCCAGGATGTTGTCCACCGGATGATCCCTTTGAATAGTATGATGGACTCTAGGATGAGGCACTGATGGTTGTCTTTGTATTTGCTCCTCCTCATCATTCACTTGATCAAGAGGCACTTCACCATTAACACTTTCGTGTTCATCTTCTACCACAGTTGGCATCCTTTGGGATTGATGATCTTCTTCAAGATTTGGATGACTTGAGGTTGATGGGTTTGCTTGGGTGGAGGATTTGTCACCCACCACCTTTGCACCCACATCAATAACCTCATTGGTCATCCACAAAGTTCCTTCCTCATCATCCTTTTCTTGAGGTCTCACTTCACCTATTGCAAGTTTCTTTATGGCCTCATTTGGTGGTTCTTCATTTCCTGCAGTGCCATTAGAAACATGCCCTTGCGAGCCATTAGACTCATCAAATGTCACGTCTATCGCTATTTCAACAAGACCGGTGGTATTGTTGAAAACACGATATCCATGCGCATTTGATGCATAACCAAGCAAGAAACCCTCGTCCACTCTAGGAGCAAACTTTGAGCTCTTGACTTTCTTGTTAAGAATAAAACACTTGCAACCAAATACTCTAAAATAATCAACTTTAGGTTTGTTACCAGTGAGAAGCTCATAAGCAGTCTTTTTGTAGATCTTGTGAAGATAGAGACGGTTGATTGCATGACAGGCGGTGTTGACCGCCTCTGCCTAAAAGTTGTCAGGTGTCTTGTACTCATCTAACATGGTTCTAGCTGCTTCAATTAAAGTTCGGTTCTTTCTTTCCACAACACCATTTTGTTATGGAGTGTAAGGAACCGAGAACTCATGTTTGATTCCTTCTTCGCCTAAGAATTCTTCGACACCTGTGTTCTTGAACTCCGTACCATTATCACTTCTCACTTTCTTGATTTTGAGCTCAAACTCATTTTGAGCTCTTCTCATGAATTTCTTCAATATTTCTTGAGTTTCACCTTTATCACTCAAAAAGAAAACCCAGGTGAAGCGAGAAAAATCATCAACAATGACTAAACCATACTTACTACCACCAATACTTATGTAAGCCACAGGTCCGAAGAGGTCCATGTGAAGAAGCTCCAATGGCCTCTTTGTTGTGACCACATTCTTTGATTTATGTGGGACTCCATGTTGCTTTCCTACTTAGCATGCGCCACAAACCCTATCTTTCTCAAATACAACATTTGTTAGTCCAATGATGTGATTACTCTTTTGAAGTTTGGCCAAATTCCTCATACCGACATGAGCTAGCCGGCGATGCCATAGCCAACCCTTGTCGGACTTTGCCACTAAACAAGTCTCAGGCGTCACTTTACTTGTTGTGAAATCAACAAGATAAAGCTTGCCCTTCAAGCGACCCGTAAAGGCAACTGAGGAGTCCTCCCTTCTAAGGATCTTCACATCCACATCAGAAAATAAGCAATTATAACCCATTCCACAAAGCTGTGAAATGGACATCAAATTGTAGCTTAAAGAATCTACCAATAAAACATTTGAAAGTGATTGTTGGTCAGAGATAGGAATTTTACCAATACCAATCACCTTACTCTTGCCACTATCTCCAAACACAATTTCTTGTGCTTCTTGAGTTAGTTGCAAGGAATGAAACATGTCTTCCTCCCCGGTCATGTGATTTGTACATCCACTGTCAAGAACCCAACTTGACCCACCAGAGGAGTAGACCTGCAAAACAAATTTAGGCTATGCTTTTAGGTACCCAAATTGAATTGGGTCCTACAGTGTTAGTTATAGCCTTGGGTACCCACACACTTCTTTTCATGACTTTTCTTTTAGTGTAGGCACCCACATATTTGACAACCAATTTCCCTAAATCCCAAGTCAACATATAATCACAAAGATAAGAGTGAGAAATGGGAGCATTAATTTTTTGTCCACTTGAGGATCCCACTTCCTTCATCTTACTCTTTGTGGAACTCAAGTTTACCTTTACTTGAGTTAACTTGTCATTTGAGGAGTGAATCCTCCCCAAGGCATCATATAGGGTGGTTCCCTCTATGAACTTGGGGGATCTCCACCCCTTATGCACTGTGCTAGGGTTTTCCTTGGATGAGTTGAACCCAAGCCCCCTTCTTCCATCGTTGGGCTTTAGGGACTTGTACTTGGGTTCAACTTTCTTTAACCCATCATTGCTAGAGCATCTTTTCAATATTTCTTTGACCTTCACCTGTGAGCTTTTCCTCCTTGCATGGTTAGTTAGACAACAAGAAGCATGATATTTGGCACAATGTTTGCAAAAGGTATTATTTGAGGAGCTAGACTTAGATTCAATCACTAAAGATGAGGCATTGATGTTCTTGCAATTTTCAAGTTGCTCTTGAAGTTCTTGATTTTGAACATTCAAGCTTAATATGCTTGATTCAAGTGCATCCTTTTCATTTGCAAGATTAGCTATAGAGGTTTTCATATTGATTACTTCTTTTTCTTTATCCTCTATAGTTATCTTGACTAAAGATACTTCCTTAGTCAAGACATCTAGCATCTCATCTTTATTGAGTAGCAATTCTTGAAGCTCTAGGTTTCTTTCCTTTTCAAGGATAAGCAAGTCTTCTTGAGCATCAAGAGTTGCTTTTCTTTTATCTAGCTTCTCCATTAATTTGGTGATAACATTGTATCCATTCAAGCCAAATTCTTAAATCATTTTATTTTTCATGGCAATTTGTTCATCATCATCATCATTTGGAAAATCATTACTAAATAAGGTTACCTTATCTCCTTTTGCCATGAGGCAAGTTGGAGTGTAGGAGTCGTCTTGTAGGTTGGTGAAGAGTTGCGAGCTTGAAGTAGATTGGATGGCAACGTTTGCCACCACTTCCTCTTCCTCGGAGCTAGAACTCTCTTCATCGGAGTTCCATTCTTCACCAATATGGGCTTGACCATATTTCTTCTTCTTGAAGTATCCCTTGGTCTTGCCTCCCTTTTTGAACTTGTCCTTCTTGTATTCCTTCTTAGCTTCTTGTTCCTTCTTGTTAGGACAATCCGCTATGAAATGACCGGTTTGGCCACATTCATAGCATGCCCTCTTCTTTTCTTTCCTTTCCTTTGGAACTTGTCATTTTTCCTTGCAAATTTCTTGAATGTTTTGATGAACATAGTTGTGTCTTCATCACTTGAGCTATCTTCATCACTTGATGTCTCGACCACTTTCTTTGCCTTGTGGTCTTTGTTCTTCTTGGGGGTGTCTTGTTCATTAGTGATCAAGGCATGAGAGTCTCTTGTCTTGATAGGGGCTTCTTCGGACTCGTGTTGTTGAATCTTTGCAAATAATTGATGAGGCGTCATATCTTCATAGTCATCACGATCCCTTATCATCCTTGCTAGACTCTTATCCTTTTCTTTATATGCTCATGAATAATCTTGTGACCTTGGAGTCACTCCAATCTTCACTTCCAAGCACTCTTATTTTGTTTACTAACACCATCAAACGATCAAAGAGTGATTGAAGCGACTCACCCTTGGTCCAATCATATCTAGCAAGCTCGCTCTCCAAAGCTTCAACTCTATGTCTCTTAGCTTTGGGATCTCCTTCATGTGACATTTTAAGAATATTCCAAATGTCACGGGCATCTTCTCTTCCTTGAACTTTCTGGTATTCTTCTGGACAAAGACTTCCTTTAATTATGCTCACAGCTTGAGCATTGCGATGAACCTCTTGCATCATTTCCGGAGTCATCTCTTCTCCTTGGGCGGGCTTATACATACCTACATTAACAATCTCCCAAAGACTAGGATGCACACCGATTAAATGCGACTTCATCTTGTCGGCCCACTCGTCATAGTTCAACTCACTAAGAGTTGGTAACTTTCCAAGTGGGGCGGAAGAGAAGTTGGGAATAAAATTTCTAGAGTAATCAAATTGAACTTTACTAAATTCGTTACCTTTGCTTTTGGTAGATGATCCTTTGGTGTTGAGACTTACCTTGCTCAACACCTTCGACACCAAAAGATCCACTAGATCATCATTGTAATCAAATTTTCCCTTACCTTTATCTTCTTCGGCCTTTCTTCTTGATTCTTCTTCTTCGGCTTTTTCTTAGCATCTTCCTCTTTCATTTTGAGGAACATTTTCTCGGCAATCTTCATGGCAAGGTCGAGGACCTTGGGGTCCACTTCCTCACCGGAAGATGTGATGGGGATTTCCTCGAGGAGAGGATCCACATGGTCCTGTTGAGTAGACATGATCGTTTCCTCATGCGGTTAAGCGTAAAACGAGGTACGAAGCTCTGATACCAATTGAAAGTAGCCTAGAGGGGGGTGAATAGGATACACCTGAAATTTTTCACTAAAAACTTCGAGATAGGTTAAATTAAAGTTGCACTAGTGCAAACCGGTTCAGTTGATTTTGATTACAACTGAACAAGTTTGAACCTGCTCAACTTAGATTAGATAATCTGTTAAACAAATATGAAGTAGTGAAGAATTTTGCTAAAGACTTGCCCTACACAAAATCTACTCGAACAGATAATATGAACCAACCAACGAATTTAAAGCGCTTAACAAGAACACACAAGAACACGCAATATAACCCGAGGTTCGGCAACCACCACAAAGGTGTCCTACTCCTCGTTGAGGAGCCCACAAAGGGTCGGGTCTTTTCCAACCCTAATCCTCCACAAGCCGACCACAAAGGTCAAGGCAATCTCTTCTCAAATATGCTCAAAGAGCGGGTGATACAAACTTCTTGGGGTCGTCCACAAATTTGGAGACTCCCAAGCAACCTCTAACCGTCAAGGAACACGAGGTTCCAAGAGTAACAAATCCGCACAAGGTTAAGTTTGCAACGAGCTCAAGAACAAAGAGAATAGGAGAATCGAGATGAAATTAACAGCGTATTAGATCGAGTTCACCTCACACCAAGGATCCTTCAAATGATTGAAGGAGATGCGATTGCGGGTGTGAGAGGTGAAATGAATGCACTTGTTGAGAGTTTGGTCAGCCAAGATTTCGTGGGAGAGACAGAAGTAAAATAAGAGAGAGAGTGTGAGGGGTATATAAAGGATCCCCCAAAAGCTGGTAGCCGTTGGGAGAAAAGGGGTAAAAACCGGTTGAACCGGTTTTCAGACCGGTTGAACCGGTTTCCACCAGGGAGATCCCGGTTCACTAACCTACTCAGCCGGAGAGTCGACCGGATTCAAAACCGGTTGAGTAGGGAAAAAATCCGGTTGAACCGGTTTTCCCAAAAGATCTGCAACGACTTTTCCGACAGCTCTGACTGTCAGACAGGTCAGAGCAGGGATGGCAGAGGAGCAGTCCCAAAACCAGTTGAACCGGTTTCCAGGGCTGAAAACCAACTTTTGAATATTTTGAAGAGAACAAAGGTGGAGATTTTGTGGAAAGTAAAAATGGTTTTTCTCAAGGGCATTCATGATCTGGAAAAATATTCTCGAAGATGTTTTCAAAGGATTTTGAAATTAGCTCATTGCATGACTTACTTAACCATTGCGGATCCCTCTTAATTGCACGTCGATTCCTATGACTCAAGAATTAAAAATTGAGCACTGCCGATGTTTCTAAGCACTTGGAGCACGCCATTTGATGTAGAATTTTAAATCCGCTGTGCTTTCTATTTTTATGCTCGTAAGATCTGTGCTTCTCCTGTCTATAGAATTATTGTGTACATGCTAGGAGCAAACTTGTTAGAATCTCTGTTTGTTTTTTCATTTAATCACCAAAACCCTCAATTAGGGTTGATTGCACTTACAGGGGGTGAATAGGCGAATAATAATTATCACTTTATAACTGGAAATTCTTATTCTACTCGAAGGCTGGATCGTAGTGGAATGAAAGACCCTTCGAGTAGGTTGCAGCAGAATTGAAGTTCCTGTCTTAAAATACCCTGCACTTCGAAGACAACCTGTACCACATATAAATATTGAAGTGCAAGTATAAACAATAAATAAGACAGAGAAACAACACACAGACACAGTGATTTATCCCGAGGTTCGGCCAAGCCTAAAATGCTTGCCTAGTCCTTGTTGGAGTTAGCCACACCTTGGCTTGGAGTCTATTTCAACTCCTTACTCCGTTTGCTCAGATCTGTCAGTGCGACAGATAGAGCCTTCCACTATGTTGATATCAGTTACAACGATGTCGTGGATGCTTACAGTCTTCTCGACAGCACTCCGGCAGAGTAACAATGCGCTCAAGATATTGCTCTAGCTCTCAGCAGCACTTCCCCTCTCTATAAAGGCTTATAACTTCTCCTCTACACAAACTAGAGAGATATACAAGAGAGGGAGAGAAAGAATTGATCCAAATGATGTATGGACTTGTTGGCTGCACTTGTGTTCTTGTTTGAGGCGCCTAGGGGTCCCTTTTGTAGCCCCAAAGGGCCTAGGAGTCGTTGGAGCTTCATTTGGAAGTTCCCAGCCTTCCCTGGTTGCGGGTGCACCGGACTGTCCGGTGGCGCACCGGACAGTGAACAGTAACGGATCTGATTGACAGTTTCCTACTCTGGAACAACTAGTCGTTGGTGCACCGGACAGGTTACTATTCACTGTCCTGTGCACCGGACAGGTCACTATTCACTGTCCTGTGCACCGGACACAGCTACTATTTACTATCTTGTGCACCGGACAGGCATTCACTGTCCTGTGCACCAGCCAACAGCACACTAAGTGATTTTTCCTCTGTTCTTTCTCCGTTTGACTTCAACTTTTGGGAGGATTTTCCTGAGACTTAAACAAACACATTTAGAGTATAATCCAATTGATTTAGTCCTAGAAACTTACCTCTTTCTTGTTCTTCTCCTAGCTTTTCTGTTTCTCCTCAAGCAGAGATTAGAATGGCTCTTTCTCTACAGAAAGGGTTAGAGAGCAAACCAAGGCACCAAACTTATAGTAAGAGGTGTATGCAAAATGGTTGAACACTCAAACCTTACATACTTAACCTTTTTCATCGTTTTACCCAATTTGGCATGTTTGAGGTCGATGTTGGACTCTAAACCATTAAGTCAACTTGACTTGATCTAGATTGACATATCTGAGCTCCAACTCCCTTGTTCATTTCTCGAGCTTGATCTTGAGCCTTATGACTTACACCACATAACTATAGATGTTACCTTATTGGTTGTAAGTCATGTCCTTATGTAGTGATCGTTGATGCACCATAACTCTTAACTCGATCAACCTTGACTTTGCAAGTCTTCTTCACCCCTGGCTTTGGGTTCCTGGTCTCCTTGACCTTCTCCCGTGCACTCGGTACCTCGAAGCTCTTCTTGCCTCCATCCTTGGCTTGATCGGTTGTCTCTAAGTTACGCACACCAAGTCTCGCTTAAGCAGTGTTCATTATCTATAGATAATTCAGTCTTTGGACCATCACACTTGTTCACTTGTGTTGAACCATATTAGCTTTGCATTAAGCACCTGTTCAACACTTAGCACACTTGTTAGTCCTTTAATTGGGTTATCATCCAAACACCAAAACCCACAAGAGAGCTTTCAGAATGGCCAATAGAGATCTCACACACGAGCTCCATTTCTATTTAGAGGCCTCCACTCAAAACCAACAGTTATGTGCAAGATGTCAACTTTTAGCGCACACGCGAACGATCCACGTGGCTAGTTTTATCACTTGAAACCTGTCAGAGCTGTCAGAAAAAGTAAGCCTGTACGCTGCACCAACACTCTCCAGACGGTCCGAGACCCGACAACTTAATGCACCCAAGCACTGACCAAGTTAACTTACATGGGTCCGCCCTCCAAGGCCAGACAGTCCACCACTGGGAGTCAATATTGTTCGGGCTAAAATCTTGGACAGTCCATAGTACACTTGATAAAAAACACACAGTCCCTAACCAAACCATTTTGCCACATGCGGATGGCCCGCCGACCCTGGTCGGTTGGTCCGCACAACCACATAGGGACTTGTGCAAACTTGCAGTCCCTCTGGTTAGGACCGTGGATAGTTCGACCCTAAAGCTCGGATGGTCGCAATACGGGAGCTCAAATTACTCCAAGAAGAATCACTTCTGCTGGTCCACATAGTGACTCGCGGATGGTTCGCCGACCCCGGTCGGATGGTCCGCTGACCATTGAACCTCTTAACTTTTCAACCACGCTTTTGAAAAGATTTTAACTCTCGAAATCGAAAGTGTTCTTAGTCCTCATGCAAATGAAACTACAAGATGCTTTATGAGACACTAAGTTTTACACAAATAAGTGTCATTGACCCCTTTTGATAGTACAACTATCTAGCCTACTAATCCGTTCAATTTCTTCTCTAAACACCTGGTGACCAGCAAAAACAAAACCTATGTTATACCTTTGCCTTCACCTGATCCACAACCAATGCTTTAAGTCTCCAAGATTTTCGATAAAGCTCTTTTTACCTGTGGTCCAACCTGCATTCTTATTTTTCCATGAATTGTTAGTCCATATACGTTTGTCATTAATTACCAAAAAATCACAAAATGGCCTAGATGATTCACAAGGGGTGCGGCGGCTAGCGGAGGATCATGGTCCGTGACGGTGAGCGGGAGGGTGTGGGCCGTGGAGGGGGCGAGCGTAGGGTTGAGTAGAACCATGAGAGGTATGCTACACCTTTGGTTCTTAATTAGTAGTGTTTTTTACCTTTCCCTAAAATATTCATCCCATATACTTTATCTTCTCCAATCATTCCCCTCACCACTTCACACTATATCAACTACCATCCTTTTATATTCTATTTTTATAATTCATAGAATGTATTCCCATAATATGTTCAAACTTTGGATGCCATATGAACAATACAAATTATTTTACTATTGGTACTTATGGTGCCTGCATATTGGTTAAGCCCATGTTAAACATTTAAAAAAGGCATGCCGGATCCTTGTGGTGGATCATCGTAACCTGAACAAAAGTCCCATGAGTTGTCCATGAACCTGCATAAAAACATCAGATGTTCTTAGTGTTATAAATATGATTCAAAAATTTAATAATTCTTGGAAGACCATCAATGATCAAAGGTGTAGTGCACCAATGCCTACCTACATGTTGGCAATTTTATTACAATGTAAACAACATCTACGACATTACCGGTTCAGAAAATGCAGGACTGTAGAAAACAAACTACAACTCAACATTGGTAGTTAAACACCCAACATAGCATAAAAACAACATTTGAAACTACAAATAAACAACACACCTACCATTTCAATTACTAAAACCTATGACTGTGAAACAGTCTAAAGGTAGCAGAAAAGTTGATGTGTTCAAATAGATTCCAATAATTGTATATCTCAATTTGTTGACATAAAAGTGTAAAACCCCCACATTTCATGTGCTTCAGAACACATATGGAACTTTGTGTGTCTTTAGCTAAGCGCATCCTAGTTGGAAAGCATAGCAAGTTAACTGCAGATTTTTTTATGATGATGAAAGCAGAAACCAAGTTTTCATAAAACTTACCAGCACTTGTCATATCATCTCTACATATATGAACAAGTTTGCTCCATTATTACCACTTGTCCCGATTACCCAATGGTAATGGACAGTCTGATTGCATACAAGTAATTCTTAGTGGCCCAACTGGCATCATTCAACACACAAAATAAGATGCTTTGTTATTGTTCCCAACTAAAAAAAGTGGTGAATTTACACCAGATTAACCTACTTAGCAAATGAACATACATATTCAAATATCACATACATCCACCTTCACTAAACCACAAGTTTGTATACAAACAAATGACTAGTAGGTCGAACATAGGTACCATGTTACGAAATGTCAAGTAAGTTTGTAAATATTTCTTGTGTTCTCATGGGTATTGGGTTTGAACAATACTAATAGATCATGAATAATCACTAACTGATCACATGTTACACAAGAGAAGCTACAAACTGCAAAACAAAATTTCAAGTTTACAAATTATCTCATTTGCCAGGTGCAAACAACAAAAGGTAGTATGTTCACATCGCATACATCTGTAGGATTTTGTTAGTCATACGCATAGTCACTAAATCACAGGTGCTTTGCACAACCCCTCACAACCATAGCCACACCCTTCTTATTTTCTGATGTAAAATTGTAGCAACAAACTAAGATGTGTCCTATTTTACAAAGGTACCAAGACCAAAGCTAGTTCATGTTCCTTCATCAATTAAAAACAAACATGTGCATTAGACCTATGTCTCCATCCTTTTAATTTTTTTACATGCAATCGACACTATTTGTGTCATACCATGATTGATTCACTCTTTGTATGCCTCATGACAAGTGACAAGAAATCAATCAAGGAATCGATAATCTCACTGTTGGAACCATTTGAGAAAATGTGCATATAGAACAAGAACACAGTCACATTCCCACTCCGACTCCTTTAGCAGTGCCTCCTGTTGGGGGCCTTCGTCCTCCGAAGGTCCTCAAAAACATGATTTGACAATATCTTCCAAGTGAATTGTATGAACAGATATCTTCGGACCCAGATTGTGAACATGAAGTACGATCAGGACGAAGCTTAAGCTAGACGAAGGAAGATTGATGAAGGACGGGCTGATCACCAAGCCGTACGAGGGATGGTGCATAGCCGAAGCTATGCGCAGGGGAGCTTCGGCATAGTGGCAGAAAGGGGAACCGACTTAAAGATGAAAAGACTACTTAGACTTTGACAGATCCTCATAAGTCATTAGCAAATGTAGTGGACATGAATGTAATTTTACATGGGCTGCGTCCCACGTCTATAAATAGATGAACAGTACTCTCGTACTGTTCACGCTGACTTGGCATTTTGCTTTTGCGTCACATTTGTATTTTCATCTCCTTCCAAGCCGAAGGTACATTTATAATTCGATATTGTCTCTACTCTTCTATGATGATATAAAAAAGCTAAATTGATGATGTTATATGATTATTCATGCTATCTTTTATGTTTCATATGCTTCGTCTTTCATTAATGTATACTGTGATGATGAAGGTTCGTCCTTCACGACCTTCGTCTGAAGATCGTTATATCCTAAGGGAAATAATGCTTCAAAGGACGAAGGTCTTTATCGTTTAACATTCTCTGTGTTGCCTTGTTCTTAACTCATAGCACTTGAGAACAAGTCCCCAACATTGGCGCCCACCTCCGGTGAACTCACTTCCACTTCGAGTTTTTTGAACACCTTCGGAAGCCATAGACCCTCGCTATGGCACCGAAGAAAGCTTCAGTGACTGGGGCTGCAGCTCTGCAACCGCTGGACCCTAACCAGGAAACTGTCTCTCTTCGGGAGGCCCGAAGCCAGAAGAGGAAGGCCGTCAGCCCGACGCTTCAGGAGGATGAGCTAGACCAAGAAATCAGGGATATGGAGATGCTACATCAACAGGTGCAAAGGAAGAAGGAGAAGATGGCCCGACTAGCTGAGTTGCAAAGACAGATAGACGAAGCCTCTGAGGAAGTTCGCCATCTTTCTCACGATGAGCACACCCGAAGGCCTCAGCAGAAAGATCTTCATCAGGAGGGCTTCGTCAACGAAGATGACTGGTATGACAATTTCCATCAGGGAAATTTTGTTTTCGATGATGCTTCTCCTCTGTCCGCTGAACTGCAGGCTACACCTTGGCCCCCGTCCTATAAGCCACCCCAACTTCCCATCTTCGACGGCCATTCAGACCCGAAGCAGTTCTTGATGAGCTACGAAGCAACAGTGTCTTCGTATGGTGGCAATGCTGCAGTCATGGCAAAATCTTTTGTTATGGCTGTCAGGAGTGTTGCTCAGACCTGGTATTCCTCCCTTCGACCAGGAACAATCACTTCATGGCAGAAGCTGAAGGATATGTTGTTAACCAGCTTTCAAGGGTTTCAGACGAAGCCGGTCACTGCTCAAGCCTTGTTCCAGTGCACTCAGGATCATGAAGAATACCTCCAGGCGTATGTCAGAAGGTTCTTGCGTTTGAGGGCGCAGGCACCAACGGTGCCCAATGAAATTGTCATCGAGGCCATGATCAAGGGGCTTCGTCCTGGACCTGCAGCTCAATATTTTGCTAGGAAGCCTCCTCAGACTCTGGAGAAGCTGCTCCAAAAGATGGACGAGTACATTCGTGCCGACAATGATTTTCGCCAAAGAAGGGAGGAGGCTTTCAGATTTTCTGAGATGACCAGGGGCTTCGGAGGAAGATTCTATCCGAGGCATGTCAGGTCCATCCATAACTCCACTCAAAGTGATGATAAGGGGAGTCAGCAGCACAGGCCGCAGCCCTCCTCACAGGCTTCGGGGCAACAACAAAGCTTCTTCCGGCCACCAGCTCCAAGAGGAAGAGGCGCCAGGGGCTTTGGCGGAAGATTTGGAGATCAACCAAGGAGAATATTTTGCTTGTTTTGCGGTGAAAACAAGGGCCATACCACCAGGATGTGCCATGTTACCATCCAAAAGCAAAAGGAGATAGCCGAAGCTGCAGCACAACAAGCCCAGCCGAAGCAGGTCATGCATACTGCTTCGTACCATGTGCCTTACATCCCAGAATACGTAGGTAACCACCCTGCAGTTTCTGTTGCTTCGGCAAGTCAACCTCAAGCTTCCTGGCAACAACCTCCACCTCCACCACCGCTGCAACAAGGCCAACAGCCAGAAGGGAGCCAATATGCTCCACACCAAAGGGACTTCAGAGAGCAGTCCGAAGCTCGTACAGTCAACAGCACCGTGCCGGAGTCAAAGCACATTTATTGACAAGTATCCTACCTTGATAGCAGTCTTTTCCATTTAGTTCTATTTTCTGTATAATAAAGAACATTTTGATTTTCATGTAATGGTTTCGTGGTTGGTCATAAGGGAAATCTATTTTCTCCGAAGGCTTAAGTTGCTGAAGCTTGAAAGTTTGCGGAGGACCTTCGAATTATTAAAAATCCTTCGAAGTAACAAAAAGTCGTTCTAAGGAACGCAAAGTAAGTTGCTGAAGTTACAAAAAGCCGTTCCAAAGGGAGCGCAGAGTAAGTTTTTTGCTCCAAAGACGTTCCTAAGGGAATGCAGAGCTTATACCGCCTAAGTAAAAGGCGAAGAAGCTCCAAAGACGTTCCTAAGGGAATGCAGAGCTTATACCGCCTAAGTAAAAGGCGAAGAAGCTCCAAAGACGTTCCTAAGGGAATGCAGAGCTTATACCGCCTAAGTAAAAGGCGAAGAAGCTCCAAAGACGTTCCTAAGGGAATGCAGAGCTTATACCGCCTAAGTAAAAGGCGAAGAAGCTCCAAAGACGTTCCTAAGGGAATGCAGAGCTTATACCGCCTAAGTAAAAGGCGAAGAAGCTCCAAAGACGTTCCTAAGGGAATGCAGAGCTTATACCGCCTAAGTAAAAGGCGAAGAAGCTCCAAAGACGTTCCTAAGGGAATGCAGAGCTTATACCGCCTAAGTAAAAGGCGAAGAAGCTCCAAAGACGTTCCTAAGGGAATGCAGAGCTTACAGCGAAGAATCAGCGCTGATACAAAAATATTGAGTGGGGATATGTGTGTATCTTTCAGAACAAATGTTATCTACGCAACATAACATCATCACATCATTTTGCATAGCATAAGCATCATACATCATGTTGCATATGGCACAAGAAGGGGACACAATATTGATCTTCGGAAGTATGCTTTGAAAGAGTGAAAATCGTGTTAAGTCACAAGGAGACACAATCTTCATCTTCAGAGTATAGCTTCGGAGAATGTTTTCACGAAGCTTGGATATTCTTCATCTGAGCACTATGGACATTGTTGTGATACATAAAAATTTTTCTTCACGAAGCATGAAAAGAAGGGAAGGTGTTTTTTCGCCGAAGGCTCAAAAGCGGTACGTATGTAAAGTTTCATGCATCGTAAAGAATTGAATAATGAACAGAGACTTGTATATTACATTCAAATGTACCAAATATTACATAAATCACACTTCAACTGTTTTTCCTAATAACACCTAGTCTTCTCTTAATACTACTTCGGCAGCCTCATTTAGAAGCTGTTCAACAACTTTATCCACGATAGTTTCGGCCATTTGTTTAATTTCGTCATCCCCTTTTGTGTGAGGGTCAACAAACGATCCAGCAGGTTCTGAGGGAAGAGAGTATTTTTGCATTACTATTACAAACCGCGAACAAAGTTTGAAATAAAAATTACAACACAATACAAATTATTAATTAATACCTAATTGACCTTCGGGCTCTGCGCTCTTTTCAACAGCCTTAGCCACTTCTTTAGCATCGTGAATGCCCTTTTCACTTCTTTGAATAATTTCTCCTGCCATTTCTCGGCCACCATTATCCCAGACGTCGGTGAAAAATTTTCCACCAACTTGGCTAGCTTCGGTCGAGGGGTCTTTAATATCTTCAGCGGATAAAGTGGCTTCAGATTGCGCAAGCAGCTTAATATGATCACAACCTTTCTTCTCTAGAACAGTAGCAACTCCTCTGGCGCCCGAAAATGCGCAGATATCACCGCGGCTGCTCAGGATTTCCTCGAAAGCTTCTGCCTCATGACTAATCCATTCCAATGGACCTTCGGGGTTGCCTCTGGAGAAACTTTCTTCACTAGAAAATGCGCCAACACTGGCGAAGCTGGATTTTATCTTTTTGACGCATTCTATAGATTTAACATAGCATTTCCTTTGGGATGCACGAAGCTCCTGAGCACTTAACTCTAAATGATTAACCAACTGATCACTAAGCTCTCGTTTTGTTTCTTCAAGCGCACGTTCCTCTTTAGCTCTAGCTAGCTGTTTTTGAAGATCTTTAATCTCACGTTTTTGGGCTTCGGCCTGGATCTTTGAGGCAGCTTCGTCCTTTTTTACCTTGTCTACCAATGTAAGCAAAATTTTATCTTTTTCCAGAGCTTCGTTTCTCAGTTTAATAACTTCTGACCGAAGGTTGTTGAATGCAATTTCATAGCTCTCATCTTCGGCACTCTTTTGTGCTCTTAATGCGTTGCTTAGGATTAAGCCCTATATATAAAGACTTGGTATAAGAATAAAAGAATGAATTATGTATTGTAAAATTTTTTCGAAACGTCTAATTCCCATACCTTTAGGCTGTTATACGCAAGACTGTCCGCGAGATCCTCCTTCGTCATAGCACATAATCCAGCTTCGAGCTTCGGGAACCCCATACTTCTAGCCATCTCTCGGCAGACAGATAATTCTTTGTTATCAGGGAGGCAGTATAGGAAGTCATCCTCATTTGTCCCATTGAACACCACTGCTCCCTTTGGATATTTTAACTCTTTGGCATAGTGATTGGCTTCATAAGTCTCTTCTTCAGATAATTTTTTCCCCGAAGCATGTCGTATGATATAATCGCATGTGCTGGCAGGAGCTTCGGGGACGGCAGTGTCAATCTTCTCAACCAAAACTGGTTCTGATGTTTTTTCGGTTTCCAAAGATTGTTCCTTGGTGGGCTCTGAAGGCCCAGCTTCAGCTTCAGCTTCAGCTTCAACTTGTTGCTTCGAAGTTTCAGTAGACGCTTCAGCAAGTTCAACAGTCTTCTTCGGA
This sequence comes from Zea mays, assembly GCF_902167145.1. NCBI lineage: Eukaryota > Viridiplantae > Streptophyta > Magnoliopsida > Poales > Poaceae > Zea > Zea mays. The sequence continues at coordinate 118,341,024 of NC_050101.1, read as the reverse complement.
GTTGTGCTTGAAGACATAATTGTCTCCAAGACATCTAGTACGTTCACCATTCTTTTTCTTTTCGGGGTCACCAATGGGCCCTTTTGGATTTTTCTTGTTTCAGTATTCGCTGAAGGACTTAAGATTTCCAATATTTTTTGTCCTTCAATTCTCGATTTTTCCGCCTTCTCTGCTAAAGGCGCTTCAGATTTCTCTTCTATCTTCGGCACTGGAGCTGGTTCTGTAGCTTCAGAGGCCAAGGAAACTTCACCAGTGAATTCCGGCACTGTGGCCGGCTCAATAAAGCGCGCTCGGTGGGTGAGCACCTTCATCTTTTTCCTTTGCGGCGCTGCCTCATTAGTGGCACTTGTGGTAGTTTCTATTGCAGAAGAGGTATTCTTTCTTTTGCGACTCAACACCGGATAGTGATAGTCAGGGTAGACAAACCCGACTGCGTCAAATACCCGGTTGAGTCTTTTCTTCTTTCGGCCTCCGAAGGCTGCTGATAATGCAGTGTTCTCGGCCTTCGAATATGCCCCAAGCAGTTCGTCACTTAATGTTTCAATGCTTTTCAACCAGTCGTCATCAGGTTCAACAAATTTATCCCCGTATTTGAATGTGTATTTTAGTCTGACCAGTCCGCCTTCGTCGGACTCCTTGATGGTCTCCTTCGGCATTTCCCACTTTCCTGCAAGTGGCCACACCCTGAAGGCAATGTGTTCTTGAATCAAGTCCCTTGTCCCAATAAAAGAGCAGACTACGCCGAAGGCTCTTTGGCACTCCTCGGCTGCTTCATCCATTTTAACCTTCGGCCTTCGAAGTCCGAAGCGTTGCCAGATGGGGCGCATAATGATACTCTTGACATCTTCTTGCGTTGTTAGGTCATTCTTTACATAGAACCATTCAGTCATCCAGGCTCCGGGCCATCTCTTCCGAAAGGTCGGCACAGGGCAGCTTGACCCGGAGCGGGCAACGAAGCTGTAACACCCAAAGTTGTTGTGATATTGTTCTTTCCCCCAGGGCTTCGTCTCATATAACAACTCATGAATGTTGCAAAAGCTTTTGGCATTTGGTTCTAAACCTTGGCTTCTCGCAGCCCAGACAAACATCCCCATTCTTATGATAGCTTCGGGAGTAATTTGATGAAGGTAGATTTGAAATGTTTTCAGAACTTCAACAACAAAGTTGCTCAGGGGGAATCGAAGCCCAGCCTTGAGAAAGCTTCGGAAGATTACGACTTCATCTTCTTCGGGGGTGGGAGAAGTTTTTTCTCCAGCATCAGCTCTCACAATAGATATATCTTGAAAATATCGGCCCCTCATATTATCAATATGACTCTGCTTAATGGAGGTTTTCCCGAAAACCGCGTGACTTGGCCGCCATGGCCGATCTTCGGACTCTTCCCCACCACTTTCTACATCGTAACTGTCGCTGTCGCCAGTATCTTCAGACAAGCCTTCCAGTATCTCCTTGGTAATCTTTTCCGTATTTGTCTCCGCCATCGCTATAAGGAACCCCAGGTTCTTCTCTTCAGAGAGACTCAGCTTCATCTCAGGACCGGCCTTTTTGTCTTCAGACATCTTCGGAAATACTAAAAACTGTTTTCAGTGCCGAAGCTTCAAAACTAAAAGCTCAGTAAATTTTTGCGCGCAAGAGATAAAATTGAGTAAGCAGGGGCAGATGGCAAGTGTGCGTACCAAAATGAGTTTGTGGTATGATCTTATTTATACGCCCAGTGCGTTGAAAGTTGAAAGACCCACTTGTCAGTGAATGTTGCTATTCTAGCAAAGGGAAGGTGTTTTTTCGGACCTTCGGCTTAAGGCCTTCGTCCATATCGCAATCTAAATTTATCATTAATAAATTAATATTGCGAGGGGCTACTGTTGGGGGCCTTCGTCCTCCGAAGGTCCTCAAAAACATGATTTGACAATATCTTCCAAGTGAATTGTATGAACAGATATCTTCGGACCCAGATTGTGAACATGAAGTACGATCAGGACGAAGCTTAAGCTAGACGAAGGAAGATTGATGAAGGACGGGCTGATCACCAAGCCGTACGAGGGATGGTGCATAGCCGAAGCTATGCGCAGGGGAGCTTCGGCATAGTGGCAGAAAGGGGAACCGACTTAAAGATGAAAAGACTACTTAGACTTTGACAGATCCTCATAAGTCATTAGCAAATGTAGTGGACATGAATGTAATTTTACATGGGCTGCGTCCCACGTCTATAAATAGATGAACAGTACTCTCGTACTGTTCACGCTGACTTGGCATTTTGCTTTTGCGTCACATTTGTATTTTCATCTCCTTCCAAGCCGAAGGTACATTTATAATTCGATATTGTCTCTACTCTTCTATGATGATATAAAAAAGCTAAATTGATGATGTTATATGATTATTCATGCTATCTTTTATGTTTCATATGTTTCGTCTTTCATTAATGTATACTGTGATGATGAAGGTTCGTCCTTCACGACCTTCGTCTAAAGATCGTTATATCCTAAGGGAAATAATGCTTCAAAGGACGAAGGTCTTTATCGTTTAACATTCTCTGTGTTGCCTTGTTCTTAACTCATAGCACTTGAGAACAAGTCCCCAACACCTCCTAGTTTACAAAAATATCATGCAAACTATCTTGTGCAACTAATTCAGATAATATGTCATGAGCCAACTCATCGAGTTCGACCATATGAGCAAAGGAAATCACAAATCTAGCTAGGCATGGTGAAGCAAAATGTGAAGAAATTGAGGCACCTTTCGATGATGCAAGGGTTCTTTCGAGCCACGGCGGCTACAACCACTTCCCCACGATTACGGTGACTGAGGATACCTCAGCGCGTGGGCTTTGACCTCATCGCACCATCTCCTGACGAGCCGAGCCTTCCGCCGTCGTACTCCAGTAGCGCCAACAAGGTCTCGCTTGACCACCGCATACAATACTCTCCCTAATTTGACGATGCCAACCCGCCTCTACTCTGATGGACCCACCCCTTTCCTCACCGCCACGTTGCAGGCATACTCCGAACCACCTCTGCCTCCCTACTCGGTGACTTACCAGCAACCACGAACAACGACCAACGTCGAGGAATGATTTGAAACGGGGAGTCGTGGAGGACTCCACATATGGGTAAGTAAAGGACTCACGAGCGGTGGGGGAGAGGACAGGGGAGAGCCATTGGACCGTGTAGGGGGAGCGGATGGAAAGAGCCATTAAACCATGTGGGGGTGGACATCATACACGGTATTTGGGGTTGGGGGATCGATACGCTGCATCGTTGGAGAAGTCCTTAGACTGTCCGTAGCAGACGCCTCTTCGTCTTCCCCCTCATCAACATAGGGGTTACGGTCGCCTGCTAGAAGCCACAGCGCTGCCCCATACATGACAGAAGTCTTCTCTCTCCCGCTATTCTCGTCGTACACTCTAACACTCTTACGCTCTCGTGTTTTGTGCCCACGAGATGAAAAATTGATAATGGATAAAAAATAGGGATATGAAATGATATTTTATGGTTCTAGTGGGGGCATAGGAAGATTATTTAGAGGGAGTCATTGTGGGAGATTAAAAGGGTAATGTGCCCTTGTGCCATTTCTAGTTGTATTGATGATTAAAATACCCAACACACCACTTTGAACTAACTACATTGACAGGAGCATGGGTACAGGTGGAAAGAAAGGAAATTGAAGATATCAAGTTTTAAAAGAGCACTAACATGGACCCAAGTGAGCAACTTGATGTAAAATGGTACAAGTGTGAGGTTTGCACTTTAAATATATTGAATAGGTCCATTACAATGTTTATAATACTTATGTTTGGGCTCTAACTTATTTTGGAGAGAGAAAAAATTTTTGTGTTTAAGTTTGCACATATTGCAAATCCTTTTGAAATGGAGTGATAAAGGTATGATCCTAACACTTAGTCAATTGTTTTAGTTGCTAACTATATTTGTCTAAGTGCTAGGGAACCTCTCAAGTCGAGCCAAAAGAAACCAAAGAAGTTTGGCACAAAAGAGAACAAACTTGGGCCTATCTAGGACCCATCGTCTATTCGGTGTGCACCAAACTGTCCGGTGATGAGTACTACGGAAGACGTTGCTCTCAGGAATTTTATTTATGAAATTCACTGGACAGTGAACAATCCACTGTCCGGTGCACCGGACATCATCTCCAATGGCTCTCTCCACGGGTAGGCAGTGAACAATCCAATTTTATTTATGAATTTTGGATTGCGATCATCATGTGTAAGGCGTGAAAGACTCTAACTTGTGGAGATTCCTCACAAACGGGTAGATATAAGGAAGAATGTCGTGACACTCAAATTTAATCTTTGGATCACTTGAGAGGGGTTCAATGTAACGTTTGACTAAAGGAGGAGGTCACCACAATGTGGAGTAGGTTTTGGCCGAACCACGGGAAAAATCGCCGTGTCTCTTGTCCACTTTACTTTAGTGTGATTTCTGTCTTCCTTAGTGCTTAAACTTCGTATTGCTCCTAGTTTAATACACATCTCAAGAGAGCAATCAAGTGAAGTATCTATTTTCTCTGCTCTTTTCATCCGAACTTGGTTTAAATCTACACTAACACCTTTTATAGACCAAGTTTGTGTTGTTTGAAGTAAGTTTTGAAGGATCATCTATTCACCCCATCTATGTGCTCTCATAGATGGAAAAGTAGGGGATGAAACTTGATGACGTGGCGCAAAAAAAGATATAGAGGGAGAAATTTAGGTGAATCGCTACGGACAATCTTAGGTCAGCTGCTCCCACCTCCCACTCTCACACAGCGTCGGCTCCGCCTCACGCCCTCACCCTCAGCACATGCCCTCTAGCTGCCACCCGGTCTATGCGCTTCGTGGATTCGGCCTCCAGTCCGCCAGCCGCCACCCCGTCTTCAGCCTCAGCCAACCACGCTTAGGGCGCTAGCCTCCATGGCGCCGGCCGCTTTGGCCCTCGCCCCTCAGCCACGTTGCACATGCTCGACACCCAGCGCCCAACCCCCCGCGTGGTGGCACCTTCCTCTGTAGCTCCGCCTCGCCTCCTCGGCCTTTCCCGCGGCTGCGTCTTCTGCTGCATCATGACGCCCGCCTCCGCGGCTCCTCCATGCTGCACGTCGACATGTGCCCACCTCCTTAGCCACGCCACATGCCTCAGCCATGTGGCCCACATCACTATGCTCGCCTTAGGCGCTTAACCGTGCCACCGACCCACCGCCACGCATGCCCGCTTGCCGCCTCCTCGGGTCCTCCCCTACTTAGTTGCTCTGTGGTGCCTGATGAGGTTAATCAACTGAGTTGCTAGGAATCTGTACTCCTATATAATTCACCACTTAAAACAACAATAGTCCACACAACAAATTAACCTCACCCATCTCCAACCATTAAAACCAATGCTCAAGATTATTTCATTTACCTTCTCACCCATCTCCAACCATTAAAACAAACGCTTATGATTATTTCATTTACCTTCTCCCTCAATCGTATGCAACCGTCACTGTTTTGTGGATCATCCTTTATCCATCACCAACATGACAACGCCCCACAACCCTCGACAACGCCCCCGATCAATGATGCCAACGCACGATCAACACCCTCGCCTCGCGATCAGGCAGTCTTCGATAGATCGTACCCCCTCTATCCCAAAATAGTAGTTGTTTTAGGGAATTAGTGGATTCATGCAATTTTTGATGCATATCTCTACTACTTATTAAGTAAGCAATAGTACTTTGCCTTTGACGTGTTCTGCCTCTGACGTGTTCTGCCATCTATATGGGCCACACATTCCCACCCAGCGCGCCTTCTCCTTGTCCATACATGGGCCACGCATTCCACCTTGTCCATACATGGGCCACGCATTCCCACCCAGCGTGCCTTCTCCTTGTCCAGCAAAAAATTTCATGTCCTCACAAGTTATACCTGGACAGTTCAGCCACCATCAACAACAAAGCTCTTATTGTTAGGTCCGAGCCAACGCTTATAAGCCGCTCTATATCTCATTTACTAGCCAGTATGGTACTAAGTTTTTTGCAATACAATACAGCAACACAGCAGTGCAGGCGTTCTGGGCTGAATTTTTGGTGCGTCCCATACTCCAGCTAGGTTTGGGGCGGCCCATTCTCCAGCGACGACAGCAGTCTTCTTCTTCGGCAACCTCCGTCCGCACGACGTCGCGCCCAACCGCTCGGTCAGCTCCACTCCCGCAGCCTCCCTCTCCACGCCATCCACTTCTTTGACCCGTTCCCCACCCGATCCCTTCCTGCACTTTGCCGACGTCCGCAAGCTCTCCTTCCCCTTCGTCCTTCCTGCATCGGGAGCTGGAGGACCTCGCCTACTCCCTCCCTCCATCGGCGCGGTGGCTGTCTCGGCCGAGCCTGAGTCAAGCGGAGGTCGTGCCCCCGCCGCGCCACCACTTCGTCCCTCCTTCAGGCCACCCCCTCGCCGCCTCCCCAACCCCCACAGCCGTGGCACGCGCCGCTATCATCGCACGAGGCCACATCGCCGCTACACCACCACTCCCTCCCCTAGCCGCCTCCTCGACACTCGCAGCCACGACGTGTGTCGTCGTCGTCGTCGCATGAGGTCGGGCCCCCACCGCGCGACCACTCCCTCCCCCTCGTCGCCTCTCCAACCCACTCGCATCCCTGTAGACGGCGGCTACCCGTAGAAGGAGAGAACCCTGCTCCCTTGCCTAGGTTTCTCGAAACCCTAGCCCCGACGCTGTAGAACCTCCTCGCTGACACGTCGCCCCACCCCCGAGCCCACTTCCCGACGCCACCCTCTCACAAGATCCCGATGCGGCAATGGTGACCAACGACGGGCGCTCAACGCCACCGCGCCGCCTGCGAACCCATAGTGAGAAGTGTGGTATTGATCTAGAGCCGAAGGACTTCACCAACACCCCTTCCTCCATCAGCGCGACACCAGCCAGCTCATCTGCGACGATGAGGCATCTTCAACCGACTTCCCTACACCTCATCCTCCATCAATGCGGCTCCAGTACCCATTCCTCCATCGGCGCGGCAGCATCCAGTTCATCTGCGACGACAAGGCGTCTTCGACCAACCACGCCCTACTACAAGTGGTGTCAGTCCATCTCAGATAAGTGGAGTAATTTGTTTGTATATATATCTTCTATATTATTTCTGCTCTAATCCTGATTAATAGCCTAATCACGCGACAACTAATACATGTTGATTTCTTTCCTTAGACGGCGTCGTGCACATGTGAGATCTAGGGAGAGGAAGAGGAGGAAGGGTTGTGGGGACCGGGGGTGCGAGATGGTGGATTCACCTGCAACTACAAGAAAACAAAGAGCGAGAGATTTACAGAAACCTCCAGAGCCACGGAGGAGGAGGAGATTTGGAGGATCTCTACGACACTGACGGATTAGTTAAGGAACGAAAGATCACATCATGTCCAGTAACCAGATTCAGATGTGGGCGCCGTGCGTGGGTGCAAGGCCAAGCCGAGGTGAAAGAGGTAATGTAGACCTTTCAAAAAATAAAGCTTGAGATATGCATTGATGTTTGCATGTCTTGTGCAACTTCTTTGATTCTGTAATCTGATTGAGTGTTTTAATCTATCTTATAGTTGGTTCTGGTTGCAGTGGTACCAGAAAATGCATCATAAGCTATTTTTTGGTCTTATATCCCTAGTTTCGTGTGCTCTGTTCATAGATTCGACGATTGAGAATACATCAAAGAATAAAAAAGTGGAACTCGGATTTTTAGATGAAGAGCGTGACCAAGAACTTCCTGATTTTTCATCATTTATTCCATTCTTACCTCCTCTGGTATGTATGTGTGCCTTTCAGCACTCAGATACTAAGATGCTTGATTGTTACTAAGGTATAAACTTCTACCTTATGTGAACAGAGTGCAGCTAATCTAAAGGTCTACTATGCCACACGTTTCACCATCATAGTTGGGATAATGGTGTTCAGTGGTTTTCTTGCACCAATCGTAAGTCACAGTTCTCAATTTTGGAACCACTGATGGTTACTGTCATAGTTTTATTTTGCCATATATAGATTGCTTTGAATGCTTAACAAGTTGATGTGCTCTCATGCGGCTGGAAGTTGAACTTGGTCTAGGGGGCACATCTTATGAAGACTCCATCCGAAGCGTTCATCTGTCGACGTATTTGAGGTACTGCCACATTTTCATGGTCCATTAATGTATCAAGGTTCATCTAGCAACGGTTGGGACTGCTAGGATCTGGGGTGCGCAATGGTTTCAAACCATCATTTTTTTTTCTTGTTTTCTGCATCACATATAGCTTGATTTTCTTCTTTTATCTAAATTCTAACAGAGATTTTCAAATTCAAATGGAAAATGGCAAGAAGTTTATATGTTTAGAAGAAAAACATGAACATACACTAGCAACTTGTTCTACTGAGTATTTGTTAATTTCTTTTTATTTCTTTCATGCACATAAGATCTTGTTTACTCCTTTTTGTTTAAGATATAGACTATTTATTGCCATTTAAAGGCTACAAGTGCTTGAATTTTTGTGGCCATGTCTGCTCGTGCTATTTCTGGACATTGCAAATTGCAGAAGTGCACTCAGGTTATACATCAAGTAAAGAGCAAGACATTTGAAAGCTCATGGGTCATCTGTGTTGCTATTGATGCAAGCGAAAGTTGGCTGGTATAACTTTTAGTTCAAACTCTTTACTAAAATGTTTTAAACTTATGTATGTCAATATCTTGTTACTTATAACCAGTTTTCTTTTCTTAAAGGTTGAGTTTTGTTACGTGTTGGCTGACAGATGTAGTGATGTTCTCGCATGTTAACCACGACTACATCGACTGCGGTGCCTAGGGCCTTGAGGCCTTCCTCCTGCTCCTTGACTGGAAGGTGAATTCTGTCGCAGATTTTCCAACTCGCTGTTAAGCCTCATGTGTGTTTTGGTTCCATTTTGTTTTGCTAGATCTGTGAGATTCATGGGTGCAGATTGATACTAAGTGGCTGAGTTGTTTTGATGGCAGCTCAGACTCTAACGAACAATGCCTTCTCCCCTTTGTTTGGACTGGACTTAATAACAACTACAGGTTTGCTAATTTTGCACAATAAACAATTAAATGGAATCAACATAGAATTACGAGTCATGACCCACACAATTTATCTTGGAGTACTTGTTCTCGTTCCCTCATATTCTAATGGTTGGCATATTGATGATGTGATATTGATGTATCGTATAGTGGGTTGTTGTTAGAGGTAGCAGATCATTAAATCTAAATTTAGGTATATATATCTTGAATAATGGGTATAAATAGACATTTAACTGTACTAAAATTATAATGTCGTACATACTTAAATTGTGAAAAAATATGGTGCCATTTAAACCATACGTATGTTAAGTAAATTAGAATTATTCGTTTGTTTCATACTGTATTCATACGTCGTAGTTGTAGCTGTAGGAGGCCGCTACAATCGCTATTTAGTTCCATGTGTGATATATATTTAGACATTTGATTGTTAACTCGCACAAGATGTGAATCCTCCTTTGACATTCTAAAAATTCTATAGAAATTTTAATTCAACCATCAAAAAGTGTCAAACATAAATGGTTGCTAATTAATGGTGTTCTTGCTTTCTTTCAGGTGCTACTCCCAAATTGTGTGTTCCGTCTCCGGGGAAACCACGAATCCTTTAATATGGTTTCGAGAAGGAGGTAATGACTAAATACAAAGATAAGGGCCCTCAACTTTATCGAAAGTTTTAAAGATGTTTTGAGGATCTTGCTCTAGCGACAATAATAGTAGGATGTGTGTACACTGCACGTGGAGGTGTCTTTCGTAGTTCCGTGGAACAATTGTAGTGCCATCAAATAATTCAAAAAGGAGAAAATACAAGGCGAATTTTACTGTTGATCATGACTTCCATGAAACTTGGATCATTGGATGAGTTATTGAAAGCAAGGAGAACCGTTGTTGCCCCTCCTTGGGAAGGCTCAAATTTGATCCCTAGGGATGTGTTGTGGTCTGACCCTTCCCTGCAGATGGGTCTTTCACTGAATAAAGAACAAGGCATTGGTTTGCTTTCGGGTCCTGATATCACTCAACAATTTCTGAGAACAAATCATTTGAAGGTTCGTTTTATTTCATTTATTACTCTTCCTGTTATATTTCAAATTGTTTGATCAGTAGAAATATTTTTTTACTGGCGCCAGCGCCTGTGGGTACGCCTCCTTCGCCTCTTCCCTGTTTCTTCTTTCTCTTTAGTAGCAAATTTTGAGGCCTGTGTAGATATGTCAATGAGTATTGCCATAGGGATTCTGAAGGAATAAGTGCTATTATAGTTTTCCAAATGATGCTACTTAGCTGTAAAAATTAACTGATGAGCAAAAGTTTCTATGTATCCTTATTGAGTGTTGACACTGTTTCAACATGGACGCCACCACGGAGGCCGAGCTGCGAGAGAACGATTTCTGGAGCACGCACCACACCAAGCTCATCTGCACCATGGGTCGTTGGCCGGCGCCTCGCCACCATGGAGGTGCCCAAGTGGTGGTACCTCTGCGACATCCTGTCCCTCCCTCCTCCCCCTCACTGGCGCAGCAGTAGCAACTGTCTCTGCCTCCGTCCCCTGCCGGACCGCTGAAATCCGCCTGGGTTTGGGCTATTCTGCTGTGATGGTAAGGATGCTCGCCCTTCACTCACTCAGATCCGCTTGTAGAAATCTATATGATTTTATTGCAATTTCTAATCATAGTGATCACCCGGTTTGGTCATTGCGGTTGTTGTGGTTAAAGCTTTCTCATAGTGTACAACAGTTACCCTCAAAAGGTCTCAAGCTGCAGATGTATCTAAAGAAGAGAAAAACAATATCCTGAAAGATTTAGAAAAAAGGAGACAATACATGCACTACGAAGGCATAAAATGGGCGTTGTTGATTTTGAATTACTCACCATTATTTTGTTCTTTCCATTCAATGTGCAGGTATAATACTAGCATGTGCTGATGGACTTGACTGTGCTATAAAGAGGTAAAAGAGTGTACATCTGACAAACCACCTTGGCTTATTTATTGATGTAAGTTTGGTTAACTGTGCATGCGAATTTATTTTTTCTACAAAAGCCATCATGATTTTTTTCCTACAAAACCCACCATGAGCCTAAAGTTCATGAGATATTTTCAATGACTACTTGATGATTCTTTTCCTTTCTTGTTAAGGGTTTTATTTTTTATTTCTGTATATATTCAGATTGCAATATAACCTCTGACTCGATGTAGAGCCACCACTCACCACCCTCGCCACTGTGAATGTATCTGTTTAATCATATGTTGAAGGTTGAAGACTCAATTAGAATGTTTAAAAGTATAAGGATCTGAATGAAGCTTAAGTAAAACATGAGACCAATAGCGACATTTATTCAATTAATTTTACCTGACAGCAATATTTAGGTTGTGACCCCATACATGCAATTCAAGGATTGTGAGTGGCAACTTGAAGAGACAAAATTTCAGTATGTCTTGGTATTTCTGGAGCCTGTGCGAAAATACTAGACTCTCAATAGTGTTTTTTAGCATTGCAATATCATAGCAGTGGAAAAAGAGAATGAAGATGACCCTCGCCTGTCGCCTCCCAGGCTCCCAATTCCCACCCTCTAAATCTGCCCACTCCCACAACTACTCCCCCTCTGCCGCTGCCGGAAATTCATGTTAACTATTTTTTTGGTGCGTCTACATCAGAATCTCATAAGGTCGAATTACTTTGTCCAATAATAACGTTTTGTATGCTCGACATATCTTCTTGGCTGTGATTCAGAGATCTATTTTTTGTTTAATTTATCTACTAGGGATCTGCAGCTATTTTTGGTAAACATTAGCTCATGTATGTTAGTATACTGTGTTCATGTGGAGAAAAGAAATGCAATTAGTACATTCCAGAAAAATCACATGATTTCATTTTCTTACTTGCTTGGATAACGCATATCCTCCTCTCCCTTCCATTATGATCTGTGAGTTTTTCTAATAGAATAGTTACCAACTCTTTTCTTTTGCAGCCTGCAGTCAATTTGTCAGTTTATTGAGACATCCAACTTGCATGAGTTGATCAACAAGCCCATCCCTGGTTCCTGATGGAGGCATCATCTTCCTTGCATTTCCAAGTTTCTGGTTTTAGTTTGTCCAAGATATGGCTATGCCTTTTTCTGGTACTCGTTCTTCAGAACTGCAGCCCAGCACTTTCAGATTCACCATATTTGGTCGGTATGGGGAGCTATGACATAACAGGGCCAGCAACAGACGTTAACATGATGGGATATGCAAATGCTGAGCAGATTGCATCAAGAATTCACTTTAGGCTAAAGGCTCGTGCCTTTATCGTTGCTGAGCCTAACGGCAAGCGTGTCGTGTTTGTAAATCTTGATGCTTGCATGGCATCACAGCTTGTTACTATAAAGGTGCTTGAAAGGCTTAAAGCAATGTAAGAGTGATCACTCTTGAATCTTATATCAGAAAATTGCCTCTCTCCCTCTCTCTGTTTGATCATATATTTGTATAGCCTAATCCATCATACTTTGCACACACAGGGTATCATTCATATAATTGTTTAATGATTTTTGATTTATTCACTAAAGAACTAATCCCAAATTTTTCTTTGTATTGGAGATAGCCACATTTCAACACTGCGTGAGAAATGGCAAAGTCTTTAGCCATTTTACATTCTACTGAACAGGGTCAAGACATAATGTTGATTAGATGGATAATTATATATTTTGCAAATGTAAGCTTTCTTGCACCCTCATGATGGTGTAGCTGATTATGCAAACCTCAATTTGGCAGGTATGGAGACCTTTATAATGAGAATAATGTGGCTATCAGTGGAATCCATACGCATGCTGGTCCTGGTGGTTATCTGCAGTAGTCTTCTTCGGCTCCTGGTGTACTTCTAATGTTTGTTTATTTGGTCAATAGTCATTCTGGCTCGTTTTTTTGTTTTTTTCTTGAATGAGCATTGTAAAAGGTTGCATAACTTTGGTTTTGTCCATTATTCTCATAATCAAAATATCGTATTGTGGAAGTTCATTATTCTCATAATCAAAATATGATTTAGGAAATATCAATTTTTTTGTAAAAACATTTCAATTGCGTACTAATACGATATTCAAATTTATCAAATTCGAAAATAAAAATTACTTCGTTTTTGCATTACTTATGTAAGTATAAATTGTATGAATATGAATATTACAAAAAAATATATAGTATATGAATTCTGTTAACACTATAGATATAGAGGATCGAATTTAGAGGACGTTGCTGGTGATGAAGAAAATATAGAGGATGAAATCTTTTAGAGTGTTTTGTAGAATACAGAGAATATTCATTTAAAAGATAAAATTTAAAATACGCAGCAGTCTCGTTCCCCTCCGACCGTGGACCCAAGCCTCAAGGTTCTCCATCTCCAGGTGACCCCTCCGCCTCGATCCCGTAGGATTTTCTAGCTGATTTCTTCGCCAAGCGGCATGTATACCCGTGTTTGTGAACGATTTGGGCTTGCCGCCCGCCGCTTGTGATGCGATCCGGTACTTTTTGGTGAATATTGCGGAGTGCTATGCGTACAAAGAAACATCATGCGGAGAGCACAATGGAGCCACATTCAGTTTTATTTTACATAGCTTCTTTTAAAGGGTAAAGAGTAGATGGATGATAATTCTGCATGTTTTTGTTCTGCTCTTTATGTTACATTCAACGACTTCTCCATACTTCACGCTTGTATTTGTTGAGGGACAAACAGTAGGTGGCTACTTTTGCCTCTCTTTTCTTATTTTCTTGCTTCTTGGCTGCAATACTAGTCTCCCTCTACCTATCCAACTCCATGTTTAAGAAAGTATTGTCAATGTAAATTATCTGTTTTCACCCTAACATATTGTCACAAAAGATTGTAATCGTTGTGAACTAACATTTTATCAAATAATTGACATGTCGTAGCAACGCACGGGCACTATACTAGTGTTTTGTATATGTGTCTAGATTCATCATCATCCATTTGAATATTGACATACAAACTAAGAGCTAAAACGACTACTATTTTTGAATAGAGGGAGTATAAAATAGAGGACATGCCATTGTAAATGACTATACTGTTTGGCACTATTTGCAGAGTTAAATTTAGGCCCTATTTGAAAGGGCTTCACTTCAAAAAATTTAGGTCCATTCCAGCTTCTTCTATCAAAACAGGTCTAACTCCACGAGCTCTAACTTAAAAAACTGAAACTAGAGCATGAGATTTTCGAACTCCTCAAAGGTTGCTTTAAAAACACCGTTTTTATACATCCTTATAAAGTTATATAAAAATTATCCACTATGCTATTGGTTACATATACTACCAATTAGCATATCTTTTTCCACTCCCTAATTATAAAGGATAATTAAGGAAATTTAAACACTCTTAAAACATAACTTACCAATTTATTAAAGTTGTTTAATGGTGAAGCTAGAAAATTAAAGTTGTAATTTTTAAAATGAAGCTATTCTAAACATAGACTTGAAATAGAAGATTAAATGGGAATAGAATAGGGGAGCTGTTGGTGACTTGTTCTCAAATGCTAAGAGTTAAGAACAAGGCAACATGAAAAGTGTTAAGTGTTAAAGTCCTTCGTCCTTCGAAGCATTATGTCCCTTCGGGAAATAATGAGTTTCGGACGAAGGTCATAAGAGACATACCTTCGTAAATATAATAGGTAATAACGAAAGACTCATATAAAGCATGAGATATAATATAAGCATCATCATGGAATCATTTCTATTTTATTAACATGGGAAAATAGAAATGATTTCAAATTACAAATGTACCTTCGGTCCTGAGAGAAGGTAAAAAGTACAGGCGTGACGCAAAAGCAAATGTAAAGTCAGCGTGAACAGTACGGGAGTACTGTTCATCTATTTATAGACGCGGGACGCAGCCCACGTAAAATTACATCCATGTCCATTACATTTGTTAACGGTTTATGGAAATCTATTGAGGACCCCGAAGTCTTTTCATCTTAAGGTCGGTTCCCCCTTGTGCCATTGCGCCGAAGCTTCCCTGCGTACAGCTTCGGCTGCCCCCGACCTTCGTCTGGCTCAGCCTTCGTCCTGGTCGTGCTCCATATCCATGATTCTGAATCCGAAAAATACCTGTTCATATAATTCACTTGGAAAACATTGTCAAATCATGTTTTTGAGGACCTTCGGAGGACGAAGGCCCCCAACAGTAGCCCCTCGCAATATTAATTTGTAAATAATAAATTCAGATTGCGATATGGACGAAGGCCTTGAGCCGAAGGTCCGAAAAAACACCTTAGCCCCTCGCAATATTAATTTGTAAATAATAAATTCAGATTGCGATATGGACGAAGGCCTTGAGCCGAAGGTCCGAAAAAACACCTTCCCTTTGCTAGAATAGCAACATTCACTGACAAGCGGGGCCTTTTAACTTTCAACGCCCTAGGCGTATAAATAAGAACACATCGTGAATTCATTTGGTACACACGCTTGCCTTTTGCTTCGGCCCACTAAAAATTTTTAGCTCTTGCTCATTGAGATTTGCTGGTCTTTTTGATTTCGAAGCTTCGGCCTCGGGAACAAATTTTTAGTGTTTCCGAAGATGTCTGAAGACAAGAAGATCCCTGCTGAGACGAAGCTGAGTCTCGAGGAGGAGAAGAATCTGGGGTTCCTGATAGCGATGGCAGAGACTAATACAGAGAAAATCACGAAGGAGATTCTCGAAGGTTTGTCCGAAGATACTGATGACAGCGACAGCTATGATGTGGAAAGTGATGGGGAAGAGGCCGAAGATCGACCGTGGCGACCAAGTCACTCAGTTTTTGGGAAAACAACCATCAAGCAGAGTCACATTGATAATATGAGGGGGCGATACTTCCGAGACATATCTATTGTGAGAGCTGATGCCGGGGAAAAGACTTCTCCCACCCCTGAAGAAGATGAAGTTGTGATTTTCCGAAGCCTCCTCAAGGCTGGGCTTCGATTCCCCCTGAGCAATTTTGTTGTTGAGGTACTGAAAACATTCCAAATCTACCTTCATCAACTCACTCCCGAAGCTATTATAAGAATGGGGATTTTTGTCTGGGCTGTGAGAAGCCAAGGTTTGGAGCCAAACGCTAAAAGCTTCTGCAACATACACGAGTTATTGTACGAGACGAAGCCCTGGGGAAAGGAGCAATACCACAATAACTTTGGGTGCTACAGCTTCGGCGCCCGCTCCGGGTCAAGCTACCCTGTGCCAACCTTTCGGAAGAGGTGGCCCGGAGCCTGGATGTCTGAATGGTTTTATGTGAAAAATGATCTAACAGCGCAAAATAATGTCAAAAGTATCATTATGTACCCAATTTGGCAACGCTTCGGGCTTCGAAGGCCGAAGGTTGAAATGGATGAGGCAGCCGAAGAATGCCAAAGAGCCTTCGGTGCAGTCTGCTCCTTCATTGGGTCAAGGGACTTGGTCCAGGAGCACATTGCCTTCAGGGTATGGCCACTTGCAGAAAAGTGGGAAATGCCGAAAGAAACCATCAAAGAGTCCGACGAAGGCGGACTAGTCAGATTAAAATACACATTCAAATATGCAGATAAATTTATTGAACCTGATGATGACTGGCTGAAAAGCATTGAAACATTAAGTGATGAATTACTTGGGGCATTCTCGAAGGCTGAAAATACTGCACTATCAGCAGCCTTCGGAGGCCGAAAAAAGAAGAGACTGAACCGAGTGTTTGATGCAATCGGGTTCTTCTACCCTGATTATTGCTATCCCATTCGAAGGCAGAAGAGAAAAAACACAATCTCTGCAAAAGAAGAAGTTGCAGCTGCTCCTAGCGAGCCAGAACTGAAAAGGAAAAAGATAAAGGCTCTTACGCACCGGCCGCGTTATATTGAACCAGCTTCGGTGCCGGAGTTTACCGGGAAAACTTCTTCAGCCACCGAAGCTGAAAAACTAATCGAGCCAGCCTTGTTGCCAGAGATCGCAGAAATGGCCGAAATGCCACCAAAGATAGAATCAGAACACTCAAACATTTTGTTGCCAGAAACAAAAGAGAAAACCAAAGCGCCGCTCACAGAAAAAATTGAGGAGGTAAGAGAAGCAACTGAGGGCTCCAAAACATCAGAAGTTTTGAGTCCTACAGCAATCATTGGGACAGCGAAAAATGAAAAAGTGCCAGCTGCAACTCCGAAGAGAAAAAGAATGGCTAATGTGCTAGACGTATTGGAAACGATCAAATCTTCGAGCACACCTCCGAAGAAAGCTGCTGTTACTCCTGAAACAACAGCTGAAATCTCTGGTTCTACAGCTCCAGAGCAAGAGATTTCAGCCGAAGCTGGACCCTCAGAGCCCGCAAAAACTTTGGAAAGTGAGACAGAGAAAATAACAAAGCCAACTATTGAAGAATCTAGTGTTGTTGCCCCCGAAGCATCCCCCAAGACTCGTGATTATATTTTTCGTCATGCTTCGGGGAAAAAATTATCAGAAAAAGAAGAACAAGAGGCCCAGCATTATGCCCAAAAACTGAAATATCCGAAGGGAGCATTAATATTTAATGGCAGTGGAGAAGAAGACTTCTTGTACTGTCTTCCCGACAACAAGGAAATTTCTGTCTGTCGGGAGATAAGCAGAAGCTTCGGATTCCCAACTTTAGAAGACGGACTTTCGGTGCTATCAAAAAACGATCTGGCTGACAGCCTAGCTTATAACAGTTTGAAGGTATGATAAATGAAATCCTTGTATTTTTCCGTTCATTTAAACCCTCTGACACACACACATATTCCTTTTTGCAGGGCTTGATTCTTAGCAATGCTCTCAGAGCCCAGAAAGATACTGAAGACGAAGGGTGTACTATAGCCCTGAGCAACCTTCGTTCCGAAGTAATTGAACTGAGGAACGAAGGTCTCGAAAAAGACAAAATATTATACTCATTGATAGATAAAATAAAGGAGGACGAAGCTGCTTTCAAAAGTCAGGCTGAAGCTCAGAAACGCGAAATTGAAGACCTTCGGAAACAACTGGCCAGAGCCACAGAGGAACGTATACTTGAAGAAACAAAGCGTGAACTCAGCGATCAATGGGCAGATCACCTAGAAGTGACTGTTGAAGAGCTTCGTTCATCCAAAAAGAGATGCTACAATAAATCTATAGACTGTGTTAAAAAATTAAAGGCTAGCTTCGCCAAGGTCGGCGCATTCTCAAGTGAAGAAAATTTTCTAAGGGGCAATCCCGAAAGTGTCATTGAATGGATTGACCACGAAGCTGAAGCCTTCGAAGAAATTTTAAATAGCCGAGGAGATATATGTGCCTTCTCTGGCGCCAGAGGGATTGCCACTATTTTAGAGAAGAAGGGCTGTGAACATGTGAAAATTTTAGCACAGTCCGAAGCCACCTTGTCGACTGAAGATATAAAAGATCCTTCAGCCGAAGCTAGCGCGGCTGGGGGAAAATTTTTCACCGACATCTGGGACAACGGTGGCCGAGAAATGGCAAGAGAAATTATTCAGAGAAGTGAAAAGGGCATCCATGATGCTAGAGAAGTGGCTAAGGCTGCTGAAAAGAGCACAGAGCCCGAAGGTCAATTAGGTACTAAATAATAGCTTCTACCGTGTTGTAATCTTTAGGCTTTTAAGATCTGTTTGCGATTTGTAATAGTAATGTAGTCGTGTCCTGCTTCAGATCCGACTAAAGCGCCTTCGGGCCCTCAGCCGAAGGGGGACGACGAAATTAAAAAGATGGCCGAAGATATTATGGACGAAGTCGTCAATCGGCTTCTGAATGAAGCTGCAGGAGTCGTTTTGAGAGAGGATTAAACATTTTTGTAAAAAACTTCGGAAATGTAATATAATGTAACATTTTTGTAACCCCGAATGTAATATATCTATTTTTGCTACTCAATTCTTTACGATGCATGAAACTTTACACACGTACCGTTTTTGAGTTTAGCGAAAAAAACACCTTCCCTTCTTTTCATGCTTCGTGAAGAATATCCAAACTTCGTGAAAAAATTCTCCGAAGCTATACTTCCGAAGATGAAGATTGATTCTCTTTACGACCATGATTTTCACTCTTTCAAATCATACTTTCGAAAATCAATATTGTGTCCCCTTCTTGGGACCACGATTTTTACTCTTTCAAATCATACTTCCGAAGATCAATATCGTGTCCCCTTCTTGGGACCACGATTTTCACTCTTTCAAATCATACTTCCGAAGATCAATATCGTGTCCCCTTCTTGGGCCATATGCAACATGATGTATGATGCTTATGCTATGCAAAATGATGTAATGATGTTATGCTACGTAGATGACATTTGTTCCGAAAGATACACACATATCCCCACACAATATTTTTGTATCAGCACTGATTCTTCGCTGTAAGCTCTGCATTCCCTTAGGAACGTCTTTGGAGCTTCTTCGCCTCTTACTTAGGCGGTATAAGCTCTGCATTCCCTTAGGAACGTCTTTGGAGCTTCTTCGCCTTTTACTTAGGCGGTATAAGCTCTGCATTCCCTTAGGAACGTCTTTGGAGCTTCTTCGCCTTTTACTTAGGCGGTATCAGCGTTGACTTTTCGCTGTATGCTCTGCATTCCTTTTGGAACGACTTTGGAGCAGAAAACTTACGCTGCGCTCCCTTCGGAACGACTTTTTGTAACTTCGTCAGACTTACTCTGCGTTTCTTAGAACGACTTTTCGTTGCTTCAAAGGACTTTCGATAGTCCGAAGGTCCTTTTTATTGTCGCAAACCTGTGAAGAAAACATATTTTTCTTGTAGGAATCAACGAAACTAATTACATGAAAACAATGTCCTTTATTACAGAGAATAAAACTGAATGAAAAAGATTGCTATTAAGGTAGGATATTTGTCAATAGATGTGCTTTGATTCTGGCACGGTGCTGTTGACCGTGCGAGCTTCGGACTGTTCTCTGAAGTCCCTTTGATGTGGAGCATATTGGCTCCCTTCTGGCTGCTGACCTTGTTGCAACGGAGGTGGAGGCGGAGGCTGTTGCCAGGAAGCTGAAGGCTGACTTGCCGAAGCAGCAGAGACTACAGGATGATTGCCCACATATTCTGGGATGTAGGGCGAATGATACGAAGCTGTATGCATGACCTGCTTCGGCTGGGCTTGTTGTGCTGCTGCTTCAGCTATTTCCTTTTGCTTCTGTATAGTAACATGGCACATCCTGGTAGTATGGCCTTTGTTCTCACCACAGAATAAGCAAAAGATTCTTCTTGGTTGATCGCCAAATCTTCCTCCGAAGCCCCTGGCGCCTCTGCCTCTTGGAGCTGGTGGTCGGAAGGAGCTTTGCTGTTGCCCCGAAGCCTGTGAGGAGTACTGTGGCCTTTGCTGCTGGCTCCCTTTATCATCATTTTGATTGGAATTATGAATTGATCTGACATGCCTCGGATAGAATCTTCCTCCGAAGCCCCTGGTCATCTCAGAAAATCTGAAGGCCTCCTCCCTTCTTTGGCGAAAATCATTGTCAGCTCGAATATATTCATCCATCTTCTGGAGCAGCTTCTCCAGCGTTTGAGGAGGCTTCCTGGCGAAGTACTGAGCTGACGGACCTGGCCGAAGCCCCTTGATCATGGCCTCAATGACAATTTCATTGGGCACCGTTGGTGCCTGTGCCCTCAAACGCAAAAACCTTCGGACATATGCCTGAAGGTATTCTTCGGGGTCCTGAGTGCACTGGAACAAAGCCTGAGCAGTGACCGGCTTCGTCTGAAATCCTTGAAAGCTGGTTAACAACAAGTCCTTCAGCTTCTGCCATGAAGTGATCGTTCCTGGTCGAAGGGAGGAATACCAGGTTTGAGCAACACTTCTGACAGCCATAACGAAAGATTTGGCCATGACTGAAGCATTGCCACCGTACGAAGACACTGTTGCTTCGTAGCTCATCAAAAACTGCTTCGGATCAGAATGGCCATCAAATACGGGGAGCTGAGGCGGCTTGTAGGACGGAGGCCAAGGCGTAGCCTGCAACTCAGCGGACAAGGGAGAAGCATCATCAAAAACAAAATTCCCATGATGGAAATTGTCATACCAGTCATCTTCGTTGTGAAAGCCCTCCTGATGAAGGTCTTGATGCTGAGGCCTTCGGAGTTGCTCATCCTGAGCAAGATGACGAACTTCTTCAGAGGCTTCATCTATCTGCCTCTGCAGTTCAGCTAGCCTGGCCATCTTCTCCTTCCTGCGTTGAACCTGTTGCTGAAGGATTTCCAGATTCTGAATTTCCTGATCTAGATCATCCTCCGGATGTGTTGGACTGGTAGCCTTCCTCTTCTGGCTTCGTGCCTCTCTGAGAGAAAGGACATCTTGATTGGGGTCCAGCGGCTGCAGCGTGCCAGCCCCTGGTGCTGGAGCCTTCTTCGGCGGCATGACGAAGCTGATGCTTGCCGAAGGTGCCGAAAAACTCAAGAAGTGGAAGTGAGTTCACCGGAGGTGGGCGCCAATGTTGGTGACTTGTTCTCAAATGCTAAGAGTTAAGAACAAGGCAACATGAAAAGTGTTAAGTGTTAAAGTCCTTCGTCCTTCGAAGCATTATGTCCCTTCGGGAAATAATGAGTTTCGGACGAAGGTCATAAGAGACATACCTTCGTAAATATAATAGGTAATAACGAAAGACTCATATAAAGCATGAGATATAATATAAGCATCATCATGGAATCATTTCTATTTTATTAACATGGGAAAATAGAAATGATTTCAAATTACAAATGTACCTTCGGTCCTGAGAGAAGGTAAAAAGTACAGGCGTGACGCAAAAGCAAATGTAAAGTCAGCGTGAACAGTACGGGAGTACTGTTCATCTATTTATAGACGCGGGACGCAGCCCACGTAAAATTACATCCATGTCCATTACATTTGTTAACGGTTTATGGAAATCTATTGAGGACCCCGAAGTCTTTTCATCTTAAGGTCGGTTCCCCCTTGTGCCATTGCGCCGAAGCTTCCCTGCGTACAGCTTCGGCTGCCCCCGACCTTCGTCTGGCTCAGCCTTCGTCCTGGTCGTGCTCCATATCCATGATTCTGAATCCGAAAAATACCTGTTCATATAATTCACTTGGAAAACATTGTCAAATCATGTTTTTGAGGACCTTCGGAGAATCAGCGTTGACTTTTCGCTGTAAGCTCTGCATCCCCTTAGGGACGTCTTCGGAGCTTTTTCTCTTTTTTGGTTTCGGCACTCGATGGTGCGCTCTCAGCTTTTACATGTACATCTTTGGGGGATTTTGCTCTTATAAAACTAAAAAGAAAAATTACATGTGATGGCCCCATTAAAAACCTTTCTCCCCCTTTAGAAAGGAAAAGGGTGCCATGAAAAAAAAAGTCAAAATTACATCGAGTTATACATAAAACCGCCGAAGCTCATCCGCATTCCAAGATCTTGGAATTTCATTGCCATCCATGTCCTTCAGTCTGTACGAACCAGGCCTTGACGAAGATGCTACTAAGAAAGGCCCTTCCCATTTCAGTTGCAATTTGCCCACTGTATCTGGATTGGCCACTCTCCGAAGCACCAAGTGTCCTGGCTCAATATTTTTTAGCCGGACCTTTCTATCTCGCCATTTAACTGTTTCAGCCTGGTACTTATTGATATTCTCCACGGCCTGAAGCCTGATCCCTTCTAAGGCATCTTTTTCCACGAGACAAGTATCTTCGGGACCTGATTCTGCCGAAGCTACCACTCTTATTGATCCAGCTTTGGCTTCTTCCGGGGTTATTGCTTCGTCACCAAATAACAACTTAAATGGGGTGAAGCCTGTAGATCTTGATGTTGTTGTGTTATGGCTCCATACCACTTTGGTAAGCTGATCTGGCCACTTTCCCCTTGGTTGATTGAAGATTAGCTTCATTATTCCTGTCATTATGATGCCGTTGGCCCTTTCAACAAGCCCATTTGACTCCGGGTGCCTGACTGACGCAAAGTGGATCTTCGTGCCAATTTGATCACAAAAATTCCTGAATTCTTCGGAGTCAAATTGTGTTCCGTTATCTACGGTTATAGCCTTCGGCACTCCGAAGCGACAGACAATATTCTGCCAGAAAAATTTTTGGACAGTGGCCGAAGTTATTGTAGCTAATGGCTTCGCCTCAATCCACTTGGAAAAATATTCCACAGCAACTACAACATATTTCAGATTGCCTTGAGCCGGTGGTAACGGGCCCAGCAAATCGAGGCCCCACCTTTGCAATGGCCAGATGGGTTGTATTAGCTGTGTCAAAGACGAAGGTTGTTTTTGATCTTTTGCACATTTCTGACAACCTTCGCACTTTTGAACTAACTCAGCTGCATCCGAAGCTGCCTTCGGCCAATAAAATCCTTGACGGAATACTTTTCCAAGTAACGGCCTGGATCCGATGTGGGATCCACAAAGGCCTGCATGTATCTCCTTCATCAACTCTATACCTTCGGCTCTAGACAAGCACTTGAGCAGAGGGGCACAAACTCCATGTTTGTATAACTCCCCTTCTATAATGACATACGGACGAGCTCTTGCCTCTATTCTTTTATTATAAGCTTCGTCATCTGATAAGAAGTTGCCCTGAAGGTAAGAAATTATTTCAGTTCTCCAATCTTCACTGTACACAGGAGAAATAGTAAGAACTGCTCTTTCAAGTAACTCCACTGAAGGTGCCTTTATTGTTTCGAAGAATACATCCGAAGGTAGCGGCAGCCCCTGTGCTGCAGACCTGGCTAACAAATCAGCATGTTCATTTTGCCCTCGAGGGATATTCTTAACAGAAAATCCTTCGAAAGAAGCTTCGATCCTTCGGACTGTGTCTAGGTATTTTTCAAGCTTCGGGTCTTTAGCCTTGCAACTTTTGTCAATATGACCCGAAACAATCTGAGAATCAGTTTTAAGGATCGCCCTCCTGATCCCCATCGCCTTTAGTTTCCGAAGACCCAGGAGCAAGGCTTCGTACTCAGCAATATTATTTGTGCAGCTGAAGTCCAGTTTTGCTGCATAGCAAGTTTTAACCTTGGACGGTGAAACCAAAACAGCAGCTGCTCCTGCTCCGAAGGTTCCCCAGGAGCCATCACAAAACACTGTCCATGCTTCGGCATCTTTATTCACTTCTTCGCCTTGAGCCCCTGGCGTCCAGTCGGCAATAAAATCTGCCAACGCTTGAGATTGGATCGAGGATCTGTGCACATAATCAATGTAAAATTCATTAAGCTCCGCAGCCCATTTTCCAATTCGGCCAGTAGCTTCTTTATTTCTCATGATATCTTTCAACGGCTGCGAAGAAGGAACAATAATATTATATGCCTGAAAATAATGCCGAAGCTTCCTGGATGCCATTAGAACGGCATACAACACCTTCTCCAGTTCTGTATAATTTTTCTTTGAGACACTAAGGACTTCAGATACAAAATATACTGGGAACTGCTTCTTGATTTGTCCATCAAACTTCTCCTGCACAAGTGCCGCACTTACTGCTGAGTGCGAAGCTGCCACATACAACAACAGAGGAGCCCCTGGCATTGGTGGAGTTAATGTTGTTAGATCTATCAGGTATTGCTTGAGTTCTTCGAAAGCTTTTTGTTGAGCTGGGCCCCATTGAAAGACTTCAGCTGATTTTAGCACCTCGAAGAAGGGTAGATTTCTTTCCGCTGATCTGGATATAAATCTGTTAAGAGATGCCAGTCTTCCTGTCAATCTTTGGGCCCCCTTTCTTGTGGTTGGTGGCTCCATTCGAAGTATAGCTTCGATTTTATTTGGGTTAGCTTCAATTCCCTTTGTTGAAACCAAGCATCCAAGGAATTTACCCTTCTTTACTCCGAAGACACATTTTTCTGGATTCAGCTTCAGACCAGCTTGTCTGAAGCTGGCGAAGGTCTCCTGCAGATCAGCAATATGGTCTTCTTGCTTCGTGCTTTTTACAATAATGTCATCAACATAGGTCAACACATTTCTGCCTATCTGAGATTGGAGAACCTTCGCAGTCATCCTGCTGAAACTCCCTCCTGCATTCTTAAGCCCCTCAGGCATCCGAAGATAGCAATATGTACCACTTGGGGTTATGAAACTAGTCTTCGGCTCATCCTCCTTTTTCATCCAGATTTGATGATAGCCTGAGTAACAATCCAGGAGACTCATGAGTTCCGAAGAAGCTGCTGCATCAACTAAAGAGTCTATCCTTGGCAGCGGGAACTCATCCTTCGGACAAGCCTTGTTGAGATCTGTGAAATCAATACACATTCTCCACTTTCCATTGGCCTTCTTCACCATAACAGTGTTAGCTAGCCATTCTGGATACTTCACTTCTCTGATAACTCCTGCACTTAGGAGTCTTTTTACTTCGTTGCGAGCCCCTTCGGCCTTGTCATCAGACATTTTCCGAAGCCTCTGCTTGCGGGGTCTGAAGGATGGGTCAACATTGAGCGAATGTTCAATAACATCCTGATTCACTCCACAAAGATCATTGGCTGACCATGCAAAAACATCTTTATTGTTGAATAAAAACCTTATCAAGGTTTTCTCTTGATCTTCAGATAATTGCGAGCCCAATAGCACCTTCTGCTCTGCTATATCCTCACACAGCAGCATGGGCTTCGGCTGATCAGCCGAAGCTGCTTTTTCCCTCCTGAACTTGTACTGTTCACCAGTTTCAACTCCATCTATATTATGGATTGCCTTGGAATCAGTCTAGCTTCCTTCGGCCCTTCTGGCAGCTTCCTGACTCCCATGAATAGCAATAGGCCCTTGGTCCGAAGGTATCTTCATGCAGAGATAAGCTGGGTGAAGAATTGCTTCAAAAGCATTTAGGGTACCACGACCAATAATGGCGTTGTAGGGGTATTCCATGTCAACAATATCAAACACAATTTGCTCAGTCCTTGTGTTATTAACGAATCCGAAGGTTACCGGCATGGTAATCTTCCCGAGTGCCACAATCTGCCGCCCTCCGAAGCCACAAAGAGGGTGCGTAGCATCATGAATCTTGTCTTCAGGCTCTTGCATCTGTCTGAAGGCTTTGGCAAATATAATGTCAGCTGCACTGCCTGTGTCAACTAGGACATTGTGAACCAGAAACCCTTTGATCACACAAGAAATGACCATAGCATCATTGTGAGGATAGTCCTTGAGCTGAAGATCTTCCTGAGAGAAGGTAATTGGAATGTGAGACCATTTTGACTTAATGAAGGGTCCCTGCACTCCAACATGCTGCACCCTTCTCTGAGCCTCCTTCTTCTGCTTTTTGTTAGCTGGCTCTGAGCAAGAACCGCCTGTTATCGGGAGCACCAGCTTCGAAGCCGAAGCAGCTCCAGCTTGAGTGTTGAACGAAGCCATCAGCTCAGAAAGGTGGAAGTGAGTTGACCGGAGGTGGGCGCCAATGTTGGGGACTTGTTCTCAAATGCTAAGAATTAAGAACAAGGCAACACAAAAAACGTTAAGTGTTAAGGTCCTTCGTCCTCCATAACGTTATATCCCTTCGGGATATAAAGCATCTCGGACGAAGGTTACGGAGGACATACCTTCGTAAGCATAACAACGAAGAATGAAGCATTCACATAAATCATAGAATATGAAATAAACATTTAAATATTGTCATAGAATTATCTCTACTTGTATTAATGAATATAAATGACTTTGAATTACAAATGTACCTTCGGTCTTGCAGAAGGCAAAAGTACAAGCGTGATGTGAAGGCAAATGACAGGTTCACGTGAACAGTGCAGAGGTACTGTTCATCTATTTATAGGCACAGGTCGCAGCCTGTGACAAATTACAATTATGCCCCTTGCGAAAGCTTACAGCATTGACTCAGACCTATATGTATAAAAAGGTCATTCTATCTCTATGTCGGTTTAAAACGCCGAAGCTCCATGAAAAGGGACCTTCGGCCATCTCTTGGAGACGACTTCAGCCGAAGCTGCTTCTTCGTGTGAGACCTTCGGCGCACCAACGCCCTAGGCGTATAAATAAGAACACATCGTGAATTCATTTGGTACACACGCTTGCCTTTTGCTTCGGCCCACTAAAAATTTTTAGCTCTTGCTCATTGAGATTTGCTGGTCTTTTTGATTTCGAAGCTTCGGCCTCGGGAACAAATTTTTAGTGTTTCCGAAGATGTCTGAAGACAAGAAGATCCCTGCTGAGACGAAGCTGAGTCTCGAGGAGGAGAAGAATCTGGGGTTCCTGATAGCGATGGCAGAGACTAATACAGAGAAAATCACGAAGGAGATTCTCGAAGGTTTGTCCGAAGATACTGATGACAGCGACAGCTATGATGTGGAAAGTGATGGGGAAGAGGCCGAAGATCGACCGTGGCGACCAAGTCACTCAGTTTTTGGGAAAACAACCATCAAGCAGAGTCACATTGATAATATGAGGGGGCGATACTTCCGAGACATATCTATTGTGAGAGCTGATGCCGGGGAAAAGACTTCTCCCACCCCTGAAGAAGATGAAGTTGTGATTTTCCGAAGCCTCCTCAAGGCTGGGCTTCGATTCCCCCTGAGCAATTTTGTTGTTGAGGTACTGAAAACATTCCAAATCTACCTTCATCAACTCACTCCCGAAGCTATTATAAGAATGGGGATTTTTGTCTGGGCTGTGAGAAGCCAAGGTTTGGAGCCAAACGCTAAAAGCTTCTGCAACATACACGAGTTATTGTACGAGACGAAGCCCTGGGGAAAGGAGCAATACCACAATAACTTTGGGTGCTACAGCTTCGGCGCCCGCTCCGGGTCAAGCTACCCTGTGCCAACCTTTCGGAAGAGGTGGCCCGGAGCCTGGATGTCTGAATGGTTTTATGTGAAAAATGATCTAACAGCGCAAAATAATGTCAAAAGTATCATTATGTACCCAATTTGGCAACGCTTCGGGCTTCGAAGGCCGAAGGTTGAAATGGATGAGGCAGCCGAAGAATGCCAAAGAGCCTTCGGTGCAGTCTGCTCCTTCATTGGGTCAAGGGACTTGGTCCAGGAGCACATTGCCTTCAGGGTATGGCCACTTGCAGAAAAGTGGGAAATGCCGAAAGAAACCATCAAAGAGTCCGACGAAGGCGGACTAGTCAGATTAAAATACACATTCAAATATGCAGATAAATTTATTGAACCTGATGATGACTGGCTGAAAAGCATTGAAACATTAAGTGATGAATTACTTGGGGCATTCTCGAAGGCTGAAAATACTGCACTATCAGCAGCCTTCGGAGGCCGAAAAAAGAAGAGACTGAACCGAGTGTTTGATGCAATCGGGTTCTTCTACCCTGATTATTGCTATCCCATTCGAAGGCAGAAGAGAAAAAACACAATCTCTGCAAAAGAAGAAGTTGCAGCTGCTCCTAGCGAGCCAGAACTGAAAAGGAAAAAGATAAAGGCTCTTACGCACCGGCCGCGTTATATTGAACCAGCTTCGGTGCCGGAGTTTACCGGGAAAACTTCTTCAGCCACCGAAGCTGAAAAACTAATCGAGCCAGCCTTGTTGCCAGAGATCGCAGAAATGGCCGAAATGCCACCAAAGATAGAATCAGAACACTCAAACATTTTGTTGCCAGAAACAAAAGAGAAAACCAAAGCGCCGCTAACAGAAAAAATTGAGGAGGTAAGAGAAGCAACTGAGGGCTCCAAAACATCAGAAGTTTTGAGTCCTACAGCAATCATTGGGACAGCGAAAAATGAAAAAGTGCCAGCTGCAACTCCGAAGAGAAAAAGAATGGCTAATGTGCTAGACGTATTGGAAACGATCAAATCTTCGAGCACACCTCCGAAGAAAGCTGCTGTTACTCCTGAAACAACAGCTGAAATCTCTGGTTCTACAGCTCCAGAGCAAGAGATTTCAGCCGAAGCTGGACCCTCAGAGCCCGCAAAAACTTTGGAAAGTGAGACAGAGAAAATAACAAAGCCAACTATTGAAGAATCTAGTGTTGTTGCCCCCGAAGCATCCCCCAAGACTCGTGATTATATTTTTCGTCATGCTTCGGGGAAAAAATTATCAGAAAAAGAAGAACAAGAGGCCCAGCATTATGCCCAAAAACTGAAATATCCGAAGGGAGCATTAATATTTAATGGCAGTGGAGAAGAAGACTTCTTGTACTGTCTTCCCGACAACAAGGAAATTTCTGTCTGTCGGGAGATAAGCAGAAGCTTCGGATTCCCAACTTTAGAAGACGGACTTTCGGTGCTATCAAAAAACGATCTGGCTGACAGCCTAGCTTATAACAGTTTGAAGGTATGATAAATGAAATCCTTGTATTTTTCCGTTCATTTAAACCCTCTGACACACACACATATTCCTTTTTGCAGGGCTTGATTCTTAGCAATGCTCTCAGAGCCCAGAAAGATACTGAAGACGAAGGGTGTACTATAGCCCTGAGCAACCTTCGTTCCGAAGTAATTGAACTGAGGAACGAAGGTCTCGAAAAAGACAAAATATTATACTCATTGATAGATAAAATAAAGGAGGACGAAGCTGCTTTCAAAAGTCAGGCTGAAGCTCAGAAACGCGAAATTGAAGACCTTCGGAAACAACTGGCCAGAGCCACAGAGGAACGTATACTTGAAGAAACAAAGCGTGAACTCAGCGATCAATGGGCAGATCACCTAGAAGTGACTGTTGAAGAGCTTCGTTCATCCAAAAAGAGATGCTACAATAAATCTATAGACTGTGTTAAAAAATTAAAGGCTAGCTTCGCCAAGGTCGGCGCATTCTCAAGTGAAGAAAATTTTCTAAGGGGCAATCCCGAAAGTGTCATTGAATGGATTGACCACGAAGCTGAAGCCTTCGAAGAAATTTTAAATAGCCGAGGAGATATATGTGCCTTCTCTGGCGCCAGAGGGATTGCCACTATTTTAGAGAAGAAGGGCTGTGAACATGTGAAAATTTTAGCACAGTCCGAAGCCACCTTGTCGACTGAAGATATAAAAGATCCTTCAGCCGAAGCTAGCGCGGCTGGGGGAAAATTTTTCACCGACATCTGGGACAACGGTGGCCGAGAAATGGCAAGAGAAATTATTCAGAGAAGTGAAAAGGGCATCCATGATGCTAGAGAAGTGGCTAAGGCTGCTGAAAAGAGCACAGAGCCCGAAGGTCAATTAGGTACTAAATAATAGCTTCTACCGTGTTGTAATCTTTAGGCTTTTAAGATCTGTTTGCGATTTGTAATAGTAATGTAGTCGTGTCCTGCTTCAGATCCGACTAAAGCGCCTTCGGGCCCTCAGCCGAAGGGGGACGACGAAATTAAAAAGATGGCCGAAGATATTATGGACGAAGTCGTCAATCGGCTTCTGAATGAAGCTGCAGGAGTCGTTTTGAGAGAGGATTAAACATTTTTGTAAAAAACTTCGGAAATGTAATATAATGTAACATTTTTGTAACCCCGAATGTAATATATCTATTTTTGCTACTCAATTCTTTACGATGCATGAAACTTTACACACGTACCGTTTTTGAGTTTAGCGAAAAAAACACCTTCCCTTCTTTTCATGCTTCGTGAAGAATATCCAAACTTCGTGAAAAAATTCTCCGAAGCTATACTTCCGAAGATGAAGATTGATTCTCTTTACGACCATGATTTTCACTCTTTCAAATCATACTTTCGAAAATCAATATTGTGTCCCCTTCTTGGGACCACGATTTTTACTCTTTCAAATCATACTTCCGAAGATCAATATCGTGTCCCCTTCTTGGGACCACGATTTTCACTCTTTCAAATCATACTTCCGAAGATCAATATCGTGTCCCCTTCTTGGGCCATATGCAACATGATGTATGATGCTTATGCTATGCAAAATGATGTAATGATGTTATGCTACGTAGATGACATTTGTTCCGAAAGATACACACATATCCCCACACAATATTTTTGTATCAGCACTGATTCTTCGCTGTAAGCTCTGCATTCCCTTAGGAACGTCTTTGGAGCTTC
Source organism: Zea mays (assembly GCF_902167145.1). Lineage (NCBI taxonomy): Eukaryota > Viridiplantae > Streptophyta > Magnoliopsida > Poales > Poaceae > Zea > Zea mays. The sequence continues at coordinate 118,310,185 of NC_050101.1, read as the reverse complement.
TTCGCCTCTTACTTAGGCGGTATAAGCTCTGCATTCCCTTAGGAACGTCTTTGGAGCTTCTTCGCCTTTTACTTAGGCGGTATAAGCTCTGCATTCCCTTAGGAACGTCTTTGGAGCTTCTTCGCCTTTTACTTAGGCGGTATCAGCGTTGACTTTTCGCTGTATGCTCTGCATTCCTTTTGGAACGACTTTGGAGCAGAAAACTTACGCTGCGCTCCCTTCGGAACGACTTTTTGTAACTTCGTCAGACTTACTCTGCGTTTCTTAGAACGACTTTTCGTTGCTTCAAAGGACTTTCGATAGTCCGAAGGTCCTTTTTATTGTCGCAAACCTGTGAAGAAAACATATTTTTCTTGTAGGAATCAACGAAACTAATTACATGAAAACAATGTCCTTTATTACAGAGAATAAAACTGAATGAAAAAGATTGCTATTAAGGTAGGATATTTGTCAATAGATGTGCTTTGATTCTGGCACGGTGCTGTTGACCGTGCGAGCTTCGGACTGTTCTCTGAAGTCCCTTTGATGTGGAGCATATTGGCTCCCTTCTGGCTGCTGACCTTGTTGCAACGGAGGTGGAGGCGGAGGCTGTTGCCAGGAAGCTGAAGGCTGACTTGCCGAAGCAGCAGAGACTACAGGATGATTGCCCACATATTCTGGGATGTAGGGCGAATGATACGAAGCTGTATGCATGACCTGCTTCGGCTGGGCTTGTTGTGCTGCTGCTTCAGCTATTTCCTTTTGCTTCTGTATAGTAACATGGCACATCCTGGTAGTATGGCCTTTGTTCTCACCACAGAATAAGCAAAAGATTCTTCTTGGTTGATCGCCAAATCTTCCTCCGAAGCCCCTGGCGCCTCTGCCTCTTGGAGCTGGTGGTCGGAAGGAGCTTTGCTGTTGCCCCGAAGCCTGTGAGGAGTACTGTGGCCTTTGCTGCTGGCTCCCTTTATCATCATTTTGATTGGAATTATGAATTGATCTGACATGCCTCGGATAGAATCTTCCTCCGAAGCCTCTGGTCATCTCAGAAAATCTGAAGGCCTCCTCCCTTCTTTGGCGAAAATCATTGTCAGCTCGAATATATTCATCCATCTTCTGGAGCAGCTTCTCCAGCGTTTGAGGAGGCTTCCTGGCGAAGTACTGAGCTGACGGACCTGGCCGAAGCCCCTTGATCATGGCCTCAATGACAATTTCATTGGGCACCGTTGGTGCCTGTGCCCTCAAACGCAAAAACCTTCGGACATATGCCTGAAGGTATTCTTCGGGGTCCTGAGTGCACTGGAACAAAGCCTGAGCAGTGACCGGCTTCGTCTGAAATCCTTGAAAGCTGGTTAACAACAAGTCCTTCAGCTTCTGCCATGAAGTGATCGTTCCTGGTCGAAGGGAGGAATACCAGGTTTGAGCAACACTTCTGACAGCCATAACGAAAGATTTGGCCATGACTGAAGCATTGCCACCGTACGAAGACACTGTTGCTTCGTAGCTCATCAAAAACTGCTTCGGATCAGAATGGCCATCAAATACGGGGAGCTGAGGCGGCTTGTAGGACGGAGGCCAAGGCGTAGCCTGCAACTCAGCGGACAAGGGAGAAGCATCATCAAAAACAAAATTCCCATGATGGAAATTGTCATACCAGTCATCTTCGTTGTGAAAGCCCTCCTGATGAAGGTCTTGATGCTGAGGCCTTCGGAGTTGCTCATCCTGAGCAAGATGACGAACTTCTTCAGAGGCTTCATCTATCTGCCTCTGCAGTTCAGCTAGCCTGGCCATCTTCTCCTTCCTGCGTTGAACCTGTTGCTGAAGGATTTCCAGATTCTGAATTTCCTGATCTAGATCATCCTCCGGATGTGTTGGACTGGTAGCCTTCCTCTTCTGGCTTCGTGCCTCTCTGAGAGAAAGGACATCTTGATTGGGGTCCAGCGGCTGCAGCGTGCCAGCCCCTGGTGCTGGAGCCTTCTTCGGCGGCATGACGAAGCTGATGCTTGCCGAAGGTGCCGAAAAACTCAAGAAGTGGAAGTGAGTTCACCGGAGGTGGGCGCCAATGTTGGTGACTTGTTCTCAAATGCTAAGAGTTAAGAACAAGGCAACATGAAAAGTGTTAAGTGTTAAAGTCCTTCGTCCTTCGAAGCATTATGTCCCTTCGGGAAATAATGAGTTTCGGACGAAGGTCATAAGAGACATACCTTCGTAAATATAATAGGTAATAACGAAAGACTCATATAAAGCATGAGATATAATATAAGCATCATCATGGAATCATTTCTATTTTATTAGCCCCGCGATCAATGCCCTCGCCCCGTGCCGTCACGGACGCGATAAACGCCCCGCGCATCCACTACTCAAGGTCAACGGCAAAGCCTCTTCAAATCGTCTCGCGTGGGCGGGCGTTCCACCGACGATGCCGTCGCCACCGACGATGCCGTCGCCACCGACATTGGCTCCTCCCTCCCCGCGTCCGGCGTGGAACACGAACTGCAACCTTGTGGTGACCCACCCTCTGCTATCCGTCCTCGAGTCATGCGCCTCCTTCCGCCGCCTCCTTCAGCTCCAGGCACTGCTCACCGTCTCCGGCCTCGCCTCCAACCGCTTCCCAGCCTCCCGCCTTCTTGCCTTCTGCGCGCTTTCCGACCCGCCGCGCCTCGCCCACGCTGCCGCCGTCCTCGCTCAATGCACAGAGGGGCCCAATGCATACATGCTCGCCACCATGATGCGCGGCTTCCTCCGCGCCGGAAAGCCAACCCACGCACTCACCCTCTTCCGCCGAGTGCTCCGCGATCGCCTCGCCGTCGACGCGCGCACCATCGTCTTCGCAGTTAAAGCCGCCGCCACTTCCTCCTCCCCTACGGAGGCCATCCATTGCGTTGCCTTCAAGCGAGGATTTATTGGGCAGAGCGTGCTCGCGGGGAACGCGCTGGTGCACATGTACACTAGCAGCATGTTATTACCCGACGCGCGGAAGCTGTTCGACGAAATGGCTGACAGGGACGTGGTCTCGTGGACAACGCTGATTGACGGATACGCGCGAGGTGGCTTGCCCGATGAGGCCTGGCGAGTATTCTGCCGGATGGTGGTTGCTGAGAGTGTGTGGCCGAACGAGGTTACTCTGGTCGCAGCAGCCTCGGCAGCTGGGCAAATGGGGCTACTTGGGTTGGGGAGGACAGTGCATCAGTGTATCGTGGAGAGTGGTGGACGCATGAGCGTTAACTTGGAGAATGCGCTCGTCGATATGTTTGGAAAGTGTGGGTGTGTGGCCGCAGCGAAGGAAGTTTTTGATGGGATGCCCATCAAGGATGTATACTCTTGGACGAGCATGGTCAGTGCTTATGCCAAGTGTGGTGATTTGGAGAATGCAGCGAAGCTTTTCAAGGAAATTCCTAATAGGAATGTGGTTTCTTGGAGTTGCATGGTCGCAGCTTATTCACATGCAAATATGCCAGATGAAGCCATTAGGATATTCAATGACATGATTGCAGCAGGTGTGGAGCCGATTGATGCTACACTTGTGAGTGTTCTGTCAGCATGCGCTCAGCTGTGTTCTTTGGATGTTGGTACATGGTTATATGACACTTACATTGTCAGTCATAAGGTTGAGCTTACACCGAATCTAAGCAATGCATTCATTGATATGTTTGCAAAATGTGGAGATGTCGGTGCAGCATCAAGGTTATTTAGCAATATGGAGGACAAGAATGTAGTAAGTTGGAACACAATGATCATGGCACATGGTTTGCATGGTCAGCCTGAAGAAGCCCTTCATCTCTTTCAAGAATTCAAAGGAAACGGTATTTTGCCTGATGAGGCCACATATATTGGGGTACTTTCTGCGTGCAGTCATGGTGGTTTAGTATCAGAAGGACGGTGCCATTTCAAAGAGATGAAGATAGTTTATGGGATTGAACCCAGGGCCGAACATTATGCATGCATGATTGACCTTTTGGGTAAAGTTGGGCTTCTTCAAGAGGCGTTTGAAGTTGCAAGGAGTATGCCAGTAGGAGCTGACGAGGCTGGTTGGGGTGCTCTTTTAAATGCTTGCAGAATGCATGGTAATGTAGAGATTGGCAAATGTGCAGCGGATAAGCTAGCAGGGCTGGATCCTTCAGACAGTGGAATCTATGTACTTATGAGTCAAATATATGCAAGTAAAAGTAAATGGGGCCAGGTAAAGATGCTGAGAACAGTGATGAGAGATAGAAGAGTAAAGAAGAATCCTGGATGTAGTTCTATCGAAGTTGATGGGAAATGTCATGAGTTTTTGGTGGCAGATGTTTCGCATGTTCACTCAGAAGATATATATGCTGCACTGGGGAATATTTACCTTCATTCAAAGGCAGAAGGTTATATTTCTCATGCTTCATGTGTCTGCTATAAATCAATTCTTAGCATTGTATTTACTGGTTTACGAAATATTCAGGATGAAATAAGAGGCCAAGAGCCACCCATTGCCACCTGATTCCTTGCCTTTAATTTCAGACATTGCTCGGTTCAGAGATAAAAGCATGATTACATTGTTTGTTTTTTATTGTTGAGCGCTTGTTCCTTGATGCTTTCAGACATTTTGTTTTAATATGCAGGATCTGGAGTCAGGTCTGTATTTTGACGCTTTCAGACATTTTTAGATCTAGGTCTCTCTCGAGTTTTTAGATCTAGTTCCGTGGAATTCCTAATTCCAAATGTATTTAGTTGCTTTTCTGATTTCTAGGCTCGTAGGTATGCTACCAGAAATTTTGAAATCATTGCGTCACGGGCTTACTACTGACCTTTGTAGTGATGATAAAGCCACAGTGATTATCTTAGGCGCTATCAAAGGCTTCTATTCTGTTTCTTGGGTTTCTTGCTATCGATTTTTATGACATTATGGGAACTGAATTAGCTTCTACTGTGGTCCCTGCACTCAATTTCTTCCACAGAATCTTGAATTTTTCTCCATTGGTGAAGTGCGTGAAGAATTTTCACCACTGGCTGCTCTTTATCACTAAATCATGGAAAATACCATCTCATGAATTTGAGATTACCATTTCAGATAATTAGTGTACTTATTCTTTGGTTTTCTTCTTTGACCGACCAGAATGAAGTACTACAATGCGTGTCTGTTCCACAAGGTGGAGAAGGATTTCTTGGCACAAATCCAACTGGAACTGGCACCGATGGTGATTCCGTATACAAGTAAGTGGTTCTTTTGATTTGAACTTTCGAAATGTCTTCAAAGTTTCATCTCTGAACCATATAATGTGGTATCCTGCATCTAGATATAAGTAGTGTCTTCAATGGATACAATACAAGTATAGTTTTGATAGAACCTTTCTTCGATGTTTGCTTTTCCCCCCATATGTATACAGTCATTGTTATTGAGGTATCTTATTATTACATACTCTTCAATGTATGCCTGAAAACTATATCTTATTTCCTCAGATTTCTCTATGGTGATCAAGCTCGATTTTTTGATGATGAGATCCGACCAGAGTTGAGGCATTCTAAAACTGGAACTGTTGCTATGGCCAGTGCTGGTGAAAACTGCAATGCCTCGCAGGTGCAAAGCTGCCCCGGTGCCTTAATTGATAATATTGGATGCTCCATTTTTCACCATTTTTCAGTACTTCGTTGCTTGTTTTGGCCTTCAATTTATGTGCTTTTAATGTTTTTAGTTCTACATTACCTTGCGGGATGACATGGATTACCTTGATAAACACACTGTGAGCAGCACTTAGATTTTGTTAACTGATTTTTTTTGTTCATATGAACAGAATTCCTTTATTTGAACAATTCCTGTGTTTGTTCTGTTGACCATAGGTGTTTGGGATGGTTGCCAAAGGTTTTGATATGCTGACAAAAATAAATGAAGCTTATGTTGATGATAAAGGAAGACCATTCAAGGACATAAGGTGGAGTGTTGATTAATGCCTTAGTTGCACCATTAAACATGAATCTCTTGGAATTATTTGGCAAAGCTTCAGGGCTCCATTATAATAATGAGCAGAAATCCAATGTTTACCCGATTCAGTGCTCCGAGGATGATCCGATGGTGGTTCATAACTTGTTACCTTGAGAGATCTGATTTCCCTTGCAGATATCTAGGAATTCCTCTCTCCCTACGCAAATTAACTAAAGAACAGCTTCAGCCTATCATAGATAGGATTGTTGATCGCCTACCAAGCTGGAAAGCAGACCTTGTAACAAAGGCGGTAGAAAAGTTATGGTGCAATGCAACATGTGCTCACAAGCATGATTGTCTACTTAGCAATGACCATTGATCTTCCTTCTTGGGCTCTAGATGCTATTGACAAGATCAGAAGGGGATTTCTGTGGAGAGGTCGCAAAGATGCCAAGGGAGAACATTGTTTGATAGCCTGGGGAAGAGTGTGTCGGCCTCTACAATTAGGAGGTCTTGGAATATCTAGCTTAAAGGAATTGTATTGAGCCCTTCGCATGAGATGACTTTGCTTGCATAAATCTGATCCAGGACGTACTTGGGCAAATCTTCCTATCCAAGTTCCAAAAAAGGCAAAGGCTTTCTTTCCACTGTTTTGATTTCAGAAGTGGAGAATGGAGCCCACACTCTGTTGATCTGTTCTAGACAGACAAGTGGATCTTGGGTCAAAGAGTAAGTGATCTGGCTCCTAGGTTGTTTGCAATTATACCAAAAGAATTGCAAATAATATAACTGTTTCAGAGGCTTTAACCAACAGAAAATGGATCTCTGACATCAGAGGGGCTCTTTCAGTTGGAGCCATAGTGGACTACTTGCAGTTGTGGGATTTGCTATCAGAAGTGGTGTTACAACCTGAAGTAGAGGATAATCATATATTCAGTTTAGCTAGAGATGGCAAATACTCGGCCAAAACAACAATTGAAGGTTTCTTTGCAGGCTCAACAGTTTTTGGTTATTATCCTTTGGTATGGGAAACTTGGGCCCCTAAAAGTGTCGTTTCTTCCTTTGGTTGGTTGCCCACAGGAGATGTTGGACTGTGGACAGACTTGCCAAGAGAGGGATGGATCACCCGACGATATGCCTCTTATGTGACCAGGAAGAAGAAACCTTGAACCATCTCCTTGTCTCTTGTGTGTTTACAAGAGGGTTTTGGTTTCATCTTCTGAGACCTTTTGGATTAGAAAGCCTGGCTCCTCAGCCAGAGCTGTTTTCCTTCATGAACTGGTAGGAGCAAATCATAGGAGTCATGGCTGGCTTGCCCAGAAAAGGCCTCAACTCCTTAATTGCCTTTGAGCCTGGACAATTTGGAAACTTCGAAATAGATGTGTATTCGAGGGCTAGACTCCAGGTTTGGCCTTATCTATATGGCTAGCAGGGGAGGAGAGATTGTTTTGGGAAGCGACAGGGGCTAAGGGGCTTTCCTACCTTGCTGCCCTCCTTCCTGAGGTCTAGCATCTTTTGAGTGATTGTGTGTGTGTGAGTGTGTCTGATGGATTGTTTTAGTTATTTGTGTTTTTGGCCTCCGTAAGTAGACATTTGTATTTGGCCTTTTTAGGCCTCTTTTTCCGTTGTTCTTAATATAACGAGGCACATTTCTCCTACGTTTTCGAGAAAAAAAATACACCATTAAACGGATGTTTCACTTTAGTTTCCTTTGTCATTTTAATTCCTGTTTGCTGACCTCATACAACTTAATTATTTGCAGAAATAAGGATACACATAGCTTGGATGATCTTTTTTATGATCCTCCTCGACTTGCTGAACTTATTCCCGAGAATTCTCATACAGGAAAGCCACATTTTGAGGTACTTGAGTATCCTAATCATGTTTGTTTCTGTAATAAGAGAGGATGACTCAAAATGCATCAATCAATCTTAGTCACAAACCATGGCTCATTCATTCCCTTTTTGGTTTCTTTTCCTGATTTAGCAATTGTTAAGAGCCGTTAGATATCAATGATTATGTTTCTTTGTAGTGTTGAAATCTTCCACCCGTGTTCTATGTATATGAACATGTGCTACAAGTTAGAAATGTTTCAACTATATAAATAAAAGAGATCATATCTTGAACCCAATAGTAATATGGCAACATGATTATGTCGTGATATTTTTCTTTCTTTTTTTCCCCAAATTTACAGGTTGTAGAAGAGCGTTTAGAGGATACTTGGGTTCCTTTGGACCAAACTGTGGGAAACCCTAACCCTGTCTTAGGGATGAGTGTTGTATTAATAGATTTGAATTAACTGGGCCCGACCCATTACACATGAGTGAGAGAGTAATTACAAAGGGAGAACCCTAAACCCTGAATGGGATTCTAACACCACCTGCAGTTGCAACTCTATCTTGTACAGATATTGAAACTGGATCGAAAGTCTAAAAATACACTCGATGCTAACCCCTTGGTGAAGATGTCGGCGAAATGCAGCGTGGTGGGGATGCTGAGAACACGAACGTCACCGGCAGCGACACGCTCGCGGACGAAGTGTATGTCGATCTCCACGTGCTTCGTGCGCTGATGCTGCACGAGATTGGTGGAGAGGTAGACTGTGCTGATGTTATCGTAGTAGACGAGGGTGGCACGCTAAAGGGGGACATGGAGCTCGTGGAGGAGCTAGCGCAGCTAGCAGGCCTCTGCCACGCCGTTGGCCACAGCGCGGTACTCGGTCTCTACGCTGGAGCAGGAGACGATGAGCTGCCGCTTAGGGCCCCAGGAGACGAGGTTGGCGTCCAGGAACACGACATAACCAGATGTGGATCGGTGCGTGTCGGGGCAGCCAGCCCAGTCAGCGTCGGTGTAAACGATGAACTCTGACGTCGGAGATGGTCGGAGTAGGAGTCCGTAGTCGAGGTAGCAGCGGAGGTAGCGCATGATCCGCTAGAAGGCGGTGAGGTGGGGCTCCCACGGGGTGTGCATATGTAGACACACCTGCTGGACGGCGTAGGTGATGTCGGGCCTAGAGAAGGTGAGGTACCGGAGCACGCTGGTGAGGCTCCGGTAGGACGTCGCGTCGGTGATCGGGGTCCGTCGTCCTCAGAGAGCTTCGCTTGAGTGTGAACAGGTGCGGAACAGGGCTTGCAGTCGGACATGCCAGCCCGCTCCAGGATGTCGATGGCATGTTGGCGGTGGTGGAGAAATAGACCCTAGGTGTCCAGTGGCACAAACGATGCTCAACATCCATTTAAATGATGACTCCTATATTCCCTTTAGCTCTTAGCGCCTATTTTTGTTGTAAATGAAATCGTACAAGAAAAAAAACGAACACTTTAAAAGCAAATAAAAATTATTTATCCCATAAAAATAAAACATTACATTACATAAAGAAAAATGCACAATACATAGGCCCAATTAAAATAAAAAATACGCAACACATAAAAAATGAAACTAACATTACTCGACTAAAATTAAAATTACATAAATCATAATAATAACCATTACATCATTTTGGAGTTCATCATACAACGAGCTTGTATAGAGTGTTGCCTCTCGCTGAAGGATAGCTGCAAATGACGTCAGTGCTTTGGGGGTCACAGTTGGTGCTGCAAGAGACGAAACAACTATGGTGCCGTTTGGTTCAAAAAATGTAACGCAAATGGTAATGGTAATGGTTTCGGCTCGATTACTGTCGATAACAAATTTGAATAGCTGGTATTAAATTTTAGTGTGGTATTTGATTACGGTTGGACTAAAACAAACATAATTTAACGTTATCCGTTACCCATTACGTTACAAATATGTGAACCAAACGGCACCTATCTTGTAGTTGTCTACATCATATGATCCTCCACACTAATCCTTAACGATCATATTGTATAGAATGATATATGCATGCATGATCACACTAAGTACTTGTTGGGACAAAGAATGATCTAGATTGCAAGAATATGAAATCTAGCCTTAAGCACCCCGAATGCTCTCTCCATATCCTTCCATACTCCCTCCTGACATGCAATGAACATCCACTACTTTGGAGTCTTGTGGGAGCGATATGGTCCTCACGAACACCGACCTTCGAGGGTATATCAATATGCCATCATCAAAGTAGTATCCCAAGTTGTACTCGTGGCCATTCATCGGAAAGTTCACGTTTGTGCTTCCCAGGGTTTTGAAAATCGCCGCCTACGACGCGCCTAGGTGCGCCTAGTCGCTAGGCCATGCCCTCCCACCTGGACTAGGGGGGTAGGCGGGCCCCTAGTCGATCTGGGCGCCTAGGCGGCGCCTTGAGGCGATTCCGCGGCGCCCAAATGCCTAGGCGGCATGGAGGCGAGCTAGGCGCGCGTGCCGCGCGGCGCGAGCGGGAGGGGATAAGGGCGTGTGCGCGGGAGGGGAATAGGGTTTAGGGTTTGCGCATGGCTGCAGCTCCTCCCGCCGGTGATGCGGTCGCGGCTGGACTCCCTCCACCGGAGACGCGGCTGCATGCCTGCACCTCCTTCGTCTTGCTTCTCTCCTGCTTCTCTTCGCCGACAGCCCTGCTTCTCTCTCTTGTTTCCTCCTCCTCCCAAGGCCCTGCTTCACCGACAGCCCCAAGGTCCAAGGTCTGTATGTTTCCTCCCCTGCTTCTCTCCTCTCATCTCCTTTGTTATTCACATATTCAGTTTGTAATTTGTTGAATGATGGCTTGAACTCAGATGACAGAGGGTCAATCTGAAACTGCAAGTGCACCAGAGGGAGTTAGTGGCCTTAGAAGAAATTCAGATGATGTGGGATGGGAGTATGGGGTTCTTGTTGATATAAACAAGGACAAGGTAAAGTGCATACTGTGTGAGAAGCAAATGTGTGGAGGGGTTTATCGGTTGAAGCAACATATCGCCTAGGAAGAAAAGAATGCGAAGAAATGTCAGGGCATGAAGACCACCAAAGAGAAGTTGCTGGAGGCTCAAGAAAAGTGCAAGAAAGCACTAGATGAAGCAAAAAGGAAAAGGGAGGAGAAGACTGTTCGTGAGCTAGAACTTAAAGAGGAAGTTCATGTGTCTAGGGTTGGAGGATCAGAAGAAGTGACATGTGTTGGAAGTTTAGAGCCTCACAAATTAGGCCCCATGGACAAATGGACAAAAGCTATTGATCCTACAACAACCAAATCTGAATCTTTGACTCAACAGAGGCTGAACAAGGAACTTTGGAAAGAAATATTACATGGGGTGCATAGATATATTGCAAGATGAGCCTTTAACCATGGTAATTTCCTTGCTGTTTTTAATTTCAGATTTCAATTTCATCAGATTTCCTTGCTGTAGTACTCAACTGAACACTAATTTACTTTTTTGTAACATTGATAGCAATATCATTCAATGCATGTGACAACGATGAGTTCAAGCAAATGTGTGAAGCAACTGGACAATTTGGGCCTGGAATTGAACCTCCAACTATGTTTGACCTGCGAGGGAGATTGTTGGAAGAAGAATATGCAAGAACCAAGAGTTTGCTGCAAGAACGTGAAGCCGAGAAGATGAAGAATGAGTGCTCCATTATGATCGATGCTTGGTCAGATAAGAAGAGGAGAAACATAATGAATGTGTGCACTAATTGTGCTGATGGAACTAGTTTTATTTCCTCAAAAGAGATGTCAGAGATGTTACACACAAGTGAAGTGATCTTTGAACTAGTGGACAAAGCAATTGAAGACTTTGGTCCAGATGATGTGGTGCAAGTTGTGACTGACAATGCTTCTAACAACATGGGAGCAAAGAAGCTACTGCATGTGAAGAGACCACATATCTTTTGGACCTCTTGTGCAACTCACACAATTAACTTGATGCTCCAAGGAATTGGCAACATGCCTCGGTTCAAGAAGGTGATTGACCAAGCAAAGGCATTCACCATATTTGTCTATGGGCACACAAGAACACTAGAGTGCATGAGATACTTCACTGAGAAGAAAGAGATAGTAAGGCCAGGAGTGACTAGGTTTGCTTCAAACTATCTAACTTTGGACAACATACAAGAGAAGAAGGACCAGCTAAGAAAGATGGTGGTTCATAGTAGGTGGGACTCACTAAAGGATGTGAAATTAAAGAAGAGAAAAATGTCACAACAACTATATTGAATCCAAGCTTTTGGAAGGATGTGAAGTTGACATCGGCTGTTTTTGCGCCATTGTTCAAAGTTCTCTGTTTGGTTGATGGAGATGTGAAGCCATCCATGGGCTTTGTATATGGAGAATTATTGAAGGCAAAGAGACATGTCAAAGAGGCCCTTAGCAATGTTGAGAACCGTTTCAAGGATGTTGCTGTTATTGAGAAGAAGATGACTGGAAGACTTGATTCTTCATTTCATTTGACAACTTATTTGTTGAATCCACACTACAGTTATGCTGACCCATCAATCTTTGATGTTCCCAAAATAACAAAATATTTTATCAATTGTATGCAGCCAACATCGAACTCCAGAAGTTTCAGAATAGAGAAGGCCCATTTAGCAAGAAGCTTGCAAGGACTTTTGAAAACTTTGATTATAATCTAGGTAACAGTTGTTTGCTGATAGAGAGGTTTTTTATTTCAGCATTGTAACAAACAATCTGTTGTACCTACTAACTAATAGAGAGGTTTTTTTATTTCAACATCATGGTGGCGGCTTTATGGAACTGAAACACCAGCTCTACAAAAGATGGCTACCAAGATCCTATCTTTAACAAGTTCTTATGGTTGTGAAAGAAATTGAAGTGGGTTTGATGGAGTTAGTACCTATATGTTATCAAAATTACAACAACATTACAATAAAATTGCACAACTAAAAGTGCTCTTATTTTTAATTTATAGGTGCACACTAAGAAGAGAAATAGGCTTACTACAGACCGCCTCAACAAGTTGGTCTACATTCAATTCAACAATAGGCTGATTAATAAGAGAGCAAAGATCTCTGATTAATAAGGGATGACGCTGTGGTTTTTCTTAGGCCTGTGGCTTCAGACATAAATCTAATCCTACAGATCCTTCGGCTTTTTGGGGAAGCATCGGGGCTCAAGACTAATGTCCAGAAAAGTAGTGTGTTCCCCATTCGTTGTACCGAAGATGATTTGGTGCGGGTCCGAGATTGTCTCTCATGTCCCTTTTCAGATTTCCCTTGTCATTATCTTGGTTTACCTCTGTCCTTGGGAAAGCTTTCAAAGGTTCAGTTGCAGGCATTGGTGGACAAAGCGACTAGTGTGCTTCCGGGTTGGAAGACCGACCTTATGACAAAAGCAGGTCGACCTGTGTATGTTTAGTTTGTTCTTACAGCGAAAATGATCTATGCTGCCATGGCTTTGGACCTCCCTAGCTGGTCTGTTAAAGATATTGACAAGATAAGAAGAGGCTTCCTTTGGAAAGGAAGAAAACAAGCCAATGGAGGTCACTGTTTGGTGGCGTGGGGCAAGGTTACTAGGCCTAAAGACTTGGGTGGGCTAGGGATCACTGATCTGCGGCTGTTGAGCGTGGCTCTTCGGGCTAGGTGGCCCTGGCTCCAAAAAACTGGCCACTCTAAGCCATGGTCGGTCCTCCCTGTTCAGGCTTGTGGAGCAGTGCAGGCTTTGATCAATATTGCAGTTGTGTCTGATTTGGGTGATGGAAATGTTATCCTTTTTTGGAAGGATCGGTGGCTGAACGGTAGATGCATCGGAGAGGTGGCACCTGAGGTTCTTGAGCATGTTCCTAGGCGTATTGCTTCCAAAAGGTTGGTGAAAGATGCTCTAACTGATCTAAATTTGGTGGCTGACATAAGGGGTGCGCTTTCAGTTAGGGCGTTTGCGCAGGTTCTAGATCTTTGTGACCTGTTGGAAGGTCTAGTTCTTCAACCTGGTATTCCGGATAAGCATATTTGGAAGTTCAATGCTTTGGGGGACTACTCTTCTAGTTCGCCTACAAAGTTCTTCTCCTTGGAGCAGTTGATTTTGGGCCGACTGAGCGGATTTGGAAGTCTTGGGCTCCGGGGAAATGCAAATTTTTTCTGTGGCTCGTTGAATTATGCTGGACAGTTGACAGGTTGGCTATAAGAGGGCTGGACCACCCCGTCTGCTGTCCGCTCTGTGACCAGGCCGATGAGACCATTAATCATTTGTTGGTCAAGTGCAGCTTTGCAAATCAGTTTTGGTTTCTTCTCCTTCGGTCGGGGGACTTCCAGGTGCTCTGTCCATCTACAGGGGATAGCTACTTTGACTCCTGGTGGGAGAAGAGTGCTGAGTTGGTGGGCAAGCCTTTGTCGGAGGGTTTCAACTCGTTGTTCATTTTGGGTGCGTGGTCGATATGGAAGCATAGAAATAGGTGTGTGTTTGATGGTTGTAGCCCAAGTGGTGTTATCGCCCTCTCGTCAGCAAGGGAGGAGATGATGTGCTGGCGTTTGGCTGGCGCTAAAGCTCTCTCTCTCTTCCATCTAGAGGAGTTGTCTTAGGAGTGGTGTGAATGGTGGTGTGTGTCTGTAAGTCTGTTGCTCGTGTTTTGGGGTTTCATCCCTTTTTCTTCTTCTTAATACAAAAATACGCAGATCTCCTGCATATTCAAGAAAAAAAATAAGAGAGCAAAGATCAAGCCCAAGAAAATTATTGATGTTCTCTTGTCTAGTGATACAACTAAAGCTCAAGGTTTCCTCCAAGAGAATGGAGATGATTGTGCATTAGTTTCCTTTAGAGATGACGAAGATGAGGAAGAAGTCATGGAAGGTGCAGGGATACCTTGGTCTATGCTTGGAGATGCGGTGGGAGCAGAAGAACAACTAGAGCTGCGTAGAAGTGCAAGGGTGAGAGAGCTCAATGAAGAAGAGTTTGAGTCCGAAGAAGAAGAGTTTGATAAAGATGAGGATGAGTATGAGATGGATGAACCCTAAGTGTGAGCCAGCTTCATGTCATGTAGCTTTTATTATGCATCCATGTATCTTTAACTTGTGAACTTAGAACTCCTGTTGTGTGCTTGTGTTTTGTGTTGTGACTTGTGAGAACTGAATCATGTGATGTAATGTACTGCTACTGTCTACTGCTAGTCTGCTATGCATTTTATATGTGTTGCTGTCTGCTGTCCCTTCATATTTGTGATTTCTAAAGACTATCCTATGCTGCTGATTAGTACTTAATGGATGGGAGAAGGGTCAGACCTCAGATAAGTACCTAACTTGCTATTTCCTAATTTTTTATCACTTGTATTGATGCCCAATTGCATCTAAAAGTGTTGTCCACTTCTATTGCAGTAATGCTTAAGGATTCAGTGATCAGCAGATCTGCAAGGACAAAGGACCTAAGGTATGTCTACTGGTCCTTCCCTATTTTTATCTATAAATGTATATATTATATAAGTTGGCAAAACGCCTAGCATCGCCTACGCTAGCCTAGGCTGGACTAGGCCCTAGGCTAAGGGTCATCGCCTAGATTCCGCCTAGCGCCTAGCAAAACTTTGGTGCTTCCCCCTAAGTACGTCAGTGAACAATGGTGATTGGTTGAGCACATTCATATCATTGTTTGATCCTGCCACCCAGAAAAATCATGCCAGATCCACAAGTAAAATGAGGCAACAACCTTGATCATTGGGATGTCAATTTAATCCGCATACCTGGACCCTAATGGGTACAAGTGAAGATTTTGACTTGTAGTTGCACCCGCACTCGACCTGAAGTTTCACGGGTGTGGGTGTGGGTTTCTATTTCAACCTGTGGGCGACCTGCACTTGACCCAAAATTTGATTCATTGTTTTGCACAAAAATGATTAAGATGCAATAATAATTATTTTGAATAAGTAACTTAGCTAATGATTCATGAAATGTTTTGTTACAGCTCGACGTGAGAATGCTTAAAATTCGTAGTTATAACTCAATTATTGCTAGTACTTAATTGATTATAGTTGAATTATTGTTTAAAAATGTACGTTGGGTAAAAACCTGTGGGTGACCTAAAACCCACCTAAAAACCAAACATGTTCGGGTTTGGAATTGCATCCGCGGGTGTGATCCTAGGCGGGTTTAGGTAGATAGACTTCACATGTGTGACCTCGGGCGAGTTTTTGCTCCACCCGATCCGACCTCGACCCATTGTAATCCCTACCCGAGCATGATAATCGAGGATACAATCTTCTATCTTGTGAACTATTATCTCCATCCAATAGGACAACCCTCCACTTCCAATGCATGCAATCTATACTCTCTATCATACCAAGGAATCTTATTTCCACCTTGTTAGCTAATAGACGCCTAAGGTCATCAATAGTGGGATGATACATGTACTCTGGTCCAAAACATTCGATAACACTTCTACAAAAAGTTCAAGACACTCTAAAGCAAAGCCTTTCCCCATTTTGATGTACTCATCGATGGAGTGAGCAATACTACCGTACGCAAGCATACGTAGGGCAGCTGTGCACTTATGGTGAGGGGAGAATCCATTACGATTGACTACGTTAGTTCGAAGAGTTAAGTAGAGGGAGTTCTCACCAACGTCTTCAAGATGGGAAGGAAATGGCTCCTTCGCATACGGTACATTTGACGAAAATAGAGTGGCGGAGTAGACACATGGGTAAGTGAAGTAGTTGTGCATCAACTGGTTGTGGGTGGCTTCACAGTTCCAATCGATGTACCTCCAACATTGCCTCGATCGTAGGCTCAATGTGGAAGACTCAACGTCAATCTCCACTACTTGTTGCATTATTTATTACTGCAATAATTCGAACAACTCTTCTTCAATCATGTTGATGTCAGAGCCGGGCGAAGACATCAGAAGAATAGTTGATTCAAATGAAACAAATATGAGAAAAGAATGATAAGGTAGTATATATATTTGAAGTAAGGGTTGTGTGAATAAGCTAAGAGGTTCTGCCATTTTTTAATTTTAATTTTAATAACTTTTAGTTAAAAAAATAGAATGAACCAATCAAAAAGCACCACATGACAACCGACTGCGCCTGTTGACCACGGTACCAGCACGACGGACGATACCTACTGTCATTACCGACCGCTCCCGATCCTAACATGGTTAGTGCCGATCCAACTGACCGGTCAATGATGCCATCAACCTCGCACACGCCGGTTAACGCTGGCACTGTGGTGTCCAATACTAACAAATCGGCTGATCACATCACCGGACAGTAAACACCGTCGTTGGCACCGGCCTCATTTCAGTGCATGCTTGCCCCATTAGCTATGACTATTTCCATCAACTTACTTATTTTTATCTCTCATTTTAAACTCCACTATATTAATAGTATAGTCTACCGTGCAAAATAGGCCTAGCCTAGTTACAGCTAGGCCCGACACGAATTGGGGGAGTGTCGACCTAACTCAAATTGGCTAGCGGGTCATGCCGTGCCGGTCCAAGGGCCACAAGCGAGGCGTACGCCCGGCCCGCAGGGCTAGTAATCGTGTCAGGCCGGCCCTAGGCCTAACGGGGTCTAACGGGCCTATAACCGTCCATGTCATTTAAGTGGCAAAAATATAAGGGTTTGAACCATATTTATTAGCTTTAAACACATATTTACACCTACATAACCAACAAAACAAACATGTTTTTTGTTTTATACTCTATATTCAAGTATAATATGGGTATTTGTATGAAAAATAAAAAAAAACTGGAACATGTCGAGCCTAGCCTGTCGTGCTGCACCTAAGGCCTAGGCATGACACGCTGACTAGACCAGGCCGACATGGACCTGGTAGGCAACAGGTCGTGCCATACTCACTAAAAGTGTGTTGTGCCACAGACCGCATGTTAGGCCCGACCCGTTTGGACATTTGTGGAGACGTGTTCAATACCGAGCCAACGCTCGTTAGCGAAGCTATGTTGATACTTGTCCACACGTCGTAATTTCGCGGATGTCCGCATGGCGTCTGAAAGGGAAATATGGTTAACCATTTTCTATAATTAATTTTGGTGGTTGAAAGTCAACACAAACACTTGGGCTAATTAGTTTGCTCTAGATTTCATGTATTACAGGTGCATAAGGTTCAACACAAACAAATAAAAGGATCAAGTTAGGGACTCAATTTGAGACGGAGCAAAGAACTTTAGTGTGCTGTGGGTTGGCGCACCGGACTGTCCGGTGTGCCACCAGATAGTGTCCGGTGCACCAGGACCGTACAAGTGTCAACCAACCACTCTCGGGAAAACGCAGGCGCGCTCCGCTATAATTCACCGGACTGTCCGGTGAGCCAGCGGAGCAACGGCTATTTGCGCGCAACGGTCGACTCTGACAAGTCAACAGTGCAACGCAGAAGTCAGAGCAAGAAGTCAGAGGGGCACCGGACTGTCCGGTGCCGCAAGAAGACAAAGCTCCAACGGTCGACTTCGTTCCGAACCCTAATGGTTGGGTGACGTGGCGGCGCACCGGACACTGAACAATGTATGTTCGGTGGCGCACCGGACTGTCCAGTGTGCCCATCGCCAGCAGCGTCCTCAACGGCTATGGAATTGGTTGGGGGCTATAAATAACTCCAACCACCTCATTCATATCTATCCAAGCATTCCAAACATCTCATTCAATACAAGAGCAAAAGACTCCACTTCAAGACACATCAAATAGATTGAATCCTCTCTTAGCCTCCAAATTCACTCAAAATCCATTAGGTCCCGTTTGTTTCGTTGGAATTGAATTCCGTTTTAATAATTATAATTTAGACAAAATTAATCAAATTTATATATTTATATATGTAATATATTTGTATATTATCTTAAATCATATGACAGAGATAGTTGTATACTACATTCATGTTATAACGAAGCAAGTAGAAGAGTGTGCTATAAGTTGTACATCGGAAAAATAGCATGTAAATCTATAGAATCAATTTTCATCTCTCACCCCATGAATTTGAGATAGGCTTATATGATAACTTTGGAAAGTGGTGGAATGTCACATTCTAAAAAATAGTCTATTCCAATAGTAAGATTCCAAATCCTCAAAATGAAAGGAAACAAACGGGCCCTAATACTTGAGAGAGGGTGTTCTTGTGTTCTTTTGTTGCTCTTGTTGCTTGGCTTGACCTTTTTCTTTTCCCATTCTTATTCTCAAGTGCTTTGTAAACGAGGCAAGAGACACCAACTGTGTGATGGTCCTTGCGGGGTCTTAGTGGCCCGTGAGATTAAGGAAGAAGGCTCACTCGATCTAAGTGACCGTTTGAGAGAGGGAAAATGTTGAAATAGACCCGATCTTTGTGACCTCCTCAACAAAGACTAGGTTCTTTGGAACCGAACCTCGGTAAAACAAATCATCGTGTTCATCCGCTTGATTCTCATTTGATTTGTTTTCCCCCTCTCCCGGACTTGATTTTAGTTCTAACGCTAACCCCGGCTTGTGGTGTGTGTTTAAAGTTGTAAATTTCAAATTACGCCTATTCACCCTCTCTAGGCAACTTTCAGTGTCGGCCATCGGGTGAGCACCATCCACATCCCATTTCTTCCTTTTTCTTTCTGGTTTTGGTTTTTTTAGATATATGCTATTACAAAAATCAAGTTTTCTGAAGATGTCATTATAATTCATAATACACAGTGGCTGCATTACTAGTTTTAAAAATTTGGCCTCAACCATTATCTACACCCACGTGTGTAATGTACATTAACATTGCCCATTTTACCCCTTCTTCCTCCTTGCTCTCCTCCCTCCTCATTCTTCTCCCTCGCTAGATCAACATGCAACATATGCAGCGTGCCATGGACGCGTGCCCATTCTTCTATGTGCACGAGGTCGACTCGAAATCCCCTCCCTCCCCATTCTTCTCCCTCGCTAGAGCAACATGCAACATATGCAGCGTGCCATGGACACGTGCCCATTCTTCTATGTGCGCGAGGTCGACTCGGAATCCGATCCCCACCCAACTTCACCCTTGCTTCCTCCTCCCTCCTCTACTCTGACTCCGATCACTACTGCCGGCACCACTGTATTAGTTGCTCAACAAACCACAACCACCGTAACCATCAACACCATAGTTCCCCCTACTACTTCCCCCGTGGCGCTAGAGGCTGGCTCCTGCGTCTGAGCGCTTTTGTTGCTCCTCGTTGTGCCGCTGGCGTGTAAGGAAAATGGACCCCGGGCCATTTGGCTAATTGAGTTTTGGTGTTTGATGATTAACACAACCTGTGGACTAATATATTTGCTAGTGTTTATAATTATAGTTCACAGGGTGCGAAGAGAATTGGACCAAGGCAATGAGGATGCAACACCTCAAAAGAAGACATAAAAAGATGCATAGGAGTCCAATACTCAAGAACAAAAGAAGCCCGAAGAAATCAGCAAAGGAATCCAAGAAACGGGCTGTCAGCCAGCGCCTGGTGGCGCACCGGACATTGATGTCCGGTGTGCACCGGACTGTCCGGTGAGGCACCAGACAGTCTGCGCAGAGAGGCCGCAGACAGGCGCTCTCTGGCTGTAGCACCGGACTGTCCGGTGTGCACCGGATTGTCCGGTGTGCCAACGGGCAGACGGCAACGGTCGGATCCAACGGTCGACTGCTACAGACGCCAACGGTCGGCTGACGTGGCGTGCACCGGACATCTACTGTGCAGTGTCCGGTGGTGCACCGGACTGTCCGGTGCACCCGACGACAGAAAGCTGCTACTTTCTGTCCAACGGCTAGTTTGGGGTGTGGAGGCTATAAATACCACCCCAACTGGCCATTCTCAAGTCTGAGAGCCCAAGCAACATACCAAGACACATAGTGCATATTTCCAAGAGCTCAAAGACCCAAGTGCTTAATAGAATCACTCGGTGATTAGCATAGGTGCTTTGCGAAGTGCTTAGGTTAGTTAGACCGCTTTAGCGCTTGCTCTAGGTGAACCCTAGATTGTTGAGTGAGTTTAGATAAACCTCACAACCCCTCGGCTCTTGCGTGAGTCGTTGTAATTGTACCGAGTGGGGCGAGAGTCTTGCGAGACCGTGACAACCGCGTTTGTGTCACGGCCGCCATCGTGTACCGGAGGGAACGAGGCCCGCGGCGTTTCGGCCGGAAGCTCGATAGTGGAGACGACGGGGAGCGTCCGAGAGGAGCCGGAAGCGGAGCACCACTTGAGCGTGGAGAAGGCCCGCGGCTCTCTACGGAGTTACTCGACCGTGGTGCTTGGCCCTCGCGTGGGCTTCCCTTTGCGTAGGGGCACCAACGAGGATTAGTCGGGACCTTGCGTGGTTCCGGATACCTCGGTAAAAATATCGGCGTCATCCACGAGAGTTTGCTTCTCTACTTAGCTCTTTACATTCCGCATTTATATTAAGCATTTAAGTTTCAATCTTGTAGTCATACTTATTTAGTGTAGATTGAAACTTAGCCTTTTGCGGTAGAGATAGCAACACTTAGACAAAACCTAGTTTGCACATTCTAGTTTTGATTACTTGCATAGGTTTTGCTCTAGGGATTTAATTGTGGCCTAGTTTAGTAAAAGTTTTAGAAGTCCTAATTCACCCCCCCTCTTAGGCGTCACCCGTTTCCTACAAGTGGTATCGGAGCCCGGTTTGGCTCATTTGAAACGCTTTAGCTTCACCGCTAAAAGAGCCGACGCGTTTTAGAGGAAGGGATGGATACCCATAGGCCACCACACTTCGACGGCACTAACTTCCCATATTATAGTGCTAGAATGGCTTGTTACCTAGAGGCCGTTGATCTAGGTGTTTGGAGAGTCACTCGTGACAGGATGAAACCCCTCAAGAATCCCGAGAAACCCACCACGAGTGAGGAAAAAGAAATTCATTTAAATGCTAGAGCCAAGAATTGCTTGTATGAATCTCTTAGCATGAATATTTTTAATCAAGTATTTACCTTGAAAACTGCTAATGAGATTTGGCTAAAATTGCATGAGCTCCATGACGGCACATCCAATGTCCGTGAGCAAAAACATTGCCTAGTCTTAAATGAGTATAATTCTTTTGCTATGAAAGATGATGAGCTTGTTAGAGACATGTATTCTCGTTTGAATCTAATAATCAATGAGCTCAATTCTATTGGCATTAATAAGCTAGGTGATGCGGATATTGTGAGGAAGATTATATCCCTACTACCACAACAAAGATATGGGAGCATCATCACCATCCTTCACAACATGGAGGACTTGAGCAACATGACCCCGACCATCGTGATTGGGAAAATCGCGGCTTTTGAGATGTCGCGAAAAATGAGTCGGGGAGAGGAGCCAACTTCCTCAAGACCATATGCTTTTGCATGTGATGAAAGGAAGGGCAAAAAGAAGGCTCCCACTCCAAGTTCCTCAAGCGAAGAAGAGGAAGAAGAAGAAGAAAGTGATGATGATGAAGACAATCAACCATGCACATCATCCTCCGAGGACGAAGAAACAATCCGACGCGTCGGAAAGGTAATGAGGATGATCCGCAAGATTAATCTAATGGGTGTGCCCCTGCAGGTCGAGGATCTTCTCTTTAACATTGACAGGAAAAAGCAAAGGAAGAGAGGATGCTTCGCATGTGGGGAGAAGGGCCACTTCAGGGACAACTATCCAAATATGGCCAAACCCAAAAAGGAGAGGAGCAAAGGCAAGGCGCTAACAAGTGTTAGAACTTGGGATGATTCTTCAAGTGAAGATGAACCTCCAAGGACGCGCAGCCACCGGTCCTCGTCACGATCATCACGGTCATCACACAAATGCCTTATGGCAAGAGGTAACAAAAGCATTCCATCCTCTAGTGATGAAAGTAGTACTGATGATGAAGGTGAGGGAAAGCCCTCTCTAGATGAGCTTGCGGAAGTCGTAGAATTTTTCTAGGATGTTTGCACTAAGCAAAAAGCTCAACTTAAAACTTTGAAAAATAAGTTGGTTAGCTCTCAAAATGATTACAAAGGTTTGCTAGAAAAATTTGAAACTTTTGCAAACTTAAATAGTGAGCTATCAACTAAAATTGAGCTATTAGAATCTAGTGCTCCATCCACTGCTACCGATGATAGCCTTATTAAAAAGAATGAAAAACTTAAGGCTAAGTTAGCTAGCTCCCAAGAAGCTATTGAAAATTTGCTAGAGAAAATGGAAATTCTTAGCATACACAATAATGAGCTAACTACTAAGCTAGAAAACATTGGTAGCACCCCAGCAGCATCTTTAGTTGAAATACCTGAAATAATTAAGAAAGATGCTTCTACTTCCTGCTTTGATTTAATTGATGATTCTAACCCCTGCAACCAAGTCGTTGTTGAGAATATTGTTGTAGAGACATGTTCGGATGAGGTTGCAAAGGAAAATGAACAATTAAAGCAAGAAGTGGCTCGCCTTGGCAAGGCCTTGTATAACAAGAAAGGCAAAGCCAAACAAATCCAACCTCCACAGGATAACACCACTGCGGGAGTGAACAAGCCTATGGAGGGAGAAACTGTGATTTGTAGGCTGTGCCACAAGGAAGGCCACAAGTCTTTCCAATGCAAGGCGATGACCGGGGATAAACAAAGACAAAAGCTCAAGCAAAAGCCATCAAGCAAAATCTCAAACACCTACATCAAAAAGGTGAACAAAAAGGATGCTACACCATATTTGATCAAGAAGAAAAAGAACGGAAAGGTGATAGCAATCAAGGCCAACAAGCAAGCCAACAAAGGAAAGGGGGCCAAACGCATCTGGGTGCCAAAGGAGATAATTTCAACCATGAAAAGCACTAAGAAGGTTTGGATCCCGAAAGGGAAGTGAGTGGACCGAAGGTCATCGGGAAATTTGGAGACTTGGCTAATTTGGGATGTATATCATGGGATACATCATATTGGATCAAGTTTATTGCCAAGTGGGTTAGCAAAAATTTTGGACCCAAATTTCCCACCCATGACTAAGGTAACTAGGTTTATTGTATTCTTCGTTTTTTTAGACATGCGTATCTATTTACCTTTTATCTAGTTTACCTTTCTTGCCTAGTATTACATTTGTTATGTACTTTTGTTTAAAATCATGCATACTAGGTAAATCATATGGTAGGATTGCTTGTTTTAAATTCATATACTTAAGCAAACCTACATGGCTTAAAATGTTTAGTTAAAGCACGACACATAGCTTAGTAAATGATGCATCAATTGAAAATTTTGATTTCTACAAAGTGTATCATTTAACTTATATGTGCCAAAGTTTGGATTATGGATAATTTGCCCCTCTTGATATCAAATCAAAGTGCATGTCTCCTACAAGTATTCAAAACTTGTATGCACACCTTTAGGGGGAGGTTACTCTATAAATCTAACACTTTGAGACTAACATCTTTTCAAGTCTATTTCATGTGATAGTCTCATTGTAAGGAAAATGAAGTCCCCGGAGAAAGACAACAATCTTCCACTGCAAAATCTCCAAGAACTCTCATGTCTCTCAAGCTCGCCATTGATCTTCAATTGGTATCTTTTGAGACTACATTTAGTATCATTTACATGTCTTCTCCAATATTTGATTAGACTATAATTCATATCATATGCTTCCATGTTGCTAAAAATGCATAAGTAGTTAACTCATATTCTGTTACCTATGCATAAGGGAAGTTAGTCTTTTCAAATCATGTCTTGCACCTCTAATTTTCACATGCTTTTTCCTAAGTAGAGGATCTCTGTCAGGGGGAGTATTTCTTCATCTCTAAAAAGGGGGAGAAACTTCTTTCTAAAGAGAACACTCATTTAGGGGGAGTAATCATTTCAACTGGTATCATTCATATGGTTTATTATAATATCCTTCTAAGTGATATCATTTGATACAATTCTTGTTGAGGGCAAGCTGTTATTTACTTCCTACATGCTTTTAATGTCTTCCTTTTCGGTGGTTGATGCCAAAGGGGGAGAAGTTTAGGGACCAAAGCAATAAAAACTATATCAAACACCAAACACCACCAATTTAAAATTTTATATCTACAAATGGTTTTTCAAGTGGTTTTGGTTATTTGGTCCAGAAATAGGAAGTAAGTGAATTATGGAGTTAGGGGGAGGCTTAAGTCCATAACTTCACATTATGGGGACAATCATGCATCCTAGCAAGTAGAGTGCATATTTTTCAAATACTTGTATTATTTGCTTGCTTTGGTTGTGTTGTCATCAATCACCAAAAAGGGGGAGATTGTAAGGAAAATGGACCCCGGGCCATTTGGCTAATTGAGTTTTGGTGTTTGATGATTAACACAACCTGTGGACTAATATGTTTGCTAGTGTTTATAATTATAGTTCACAGGGTGCGAAGAGAATTGGACCAAGGCAATGAGGATGCAACACCTCAAAAGAAGACATAAAAAGATGCATAGGAATCCAATACTCAAGAACAAAAGAAGCCCGAAGAAATCAGCAAAGGAATCCAAGAAACGGGCTGTCAGCCAGCGCCTGGTGGCGCACCGGACATTGATGTCCGGTGTGCACCGGACAGTCCGGTGAGGCACCGGACAGTCTGCGCAGAGAGGCCGCAGACAGGCGCTCTCTGGCTGTAGCACCGGACTGTCCGGTGTGCACCGGACTGTCCGGTGTGCCAACGGGCAGACGGCAACGGTCGGATCCAACGGTCGACTGCTACAGGCGCCAACGGTCGGCTGACGTGGCGTGCACCGGACATCTACTGTGCAGTGTCCGGTGGTGCACCGGACTGTCCGGTGGTGCACCGGACTGTCCGGTGCACTCGACGACAGAAAGCTGCTGCTTTCTGTCCAACGGCTAGTTTGGGGTGTGGAGGCTATAAATACCACCCCAACTGGCCATTCTCAAGTGAGAGCCCAAGCAACATACCAAGACACATAGTGCATATTTCCAAGAGCTCAAACACCCAAGTGCTTAATAGAATCACTCGATGATTAGCATAGGTGCTTTGCGAAGTGCTTAGGTTAGTTAGACCGCTTTAGCGCTTGCTCTAGGTGAACCCTAGATTGTTGAGTGAGTTTAGATAAACCTCACAACCCCTCGGCTCTTGCGTGAGTCGTTGTAATTGTACCGAGTGGGGCGAGAGTCTTGCGAGACCGTGACAACCGCGTTTGTGTCACGGCCGCCACCGTGTACCGGAGGGAACGAGGCCCGCGGCGTTTCGGCCGGAAGCTCGATAGTGAAGACGGCGGGGAGCGTCCGTGAGGAGCCGGAAGCGGAGCACCACTTGAGCGTGGAGAAGGCTCACGGCTCTCTACGGAGTTACTCGACCGTGGTGCTTGGCCCTCGCGTGGGCTTCCCTTTGCGTAGGGGCACCAACGAGGATTAGTCAGGACCTTGCGTGGTTCCGGATACCTCGGTAAAAATACCGGCGTCATCCACGAGAGTTTGCTTCTCTACTTAGCTCTTTACATTCCGCATTTATATTAAGCATTTAAGTTTCAATCTTGTAGTCATACTTATTTAGTGTAGATTGAAACTTAGCCTTTTGCGGTAGAGATAGCAACACTTAGACAAAACCTAGTTTGCACATTCTAGTTTTGATTACTTGCATAGGTTTTGCTCTAGGGATTTAATTGTGGCCTAGTTTAGTAAAAGTTTTAGAAGTCCTAATTCACCCCCCTCTTAGGCGTCACCCGTTTCCTACATGGCGCTCTACATGTTGGTCTCTAAGACGACGACAATCACGTTGGTGTCGTTCGTCACGTTCGTGGGGCTCTGTTGTTGACGGGCAGAAACACAACATCGGAGTCGGACACGACACTACAGCAAGAGAGAAGAGCAGGGGAAGAATGGGGTAAAAAGAGCAATACTAATATGTATTACACGCTCGGGTGTAGATTATGATGATGGGCAAATTTTTAGATCTAGTAATAATAGTCACCGGATATCATAAATTATAATTGCAACACTCAATTTTTATATGATACTAGGCATCTGCCCGTGCGTTGCCACGAGGCGGGGAACGTGGGGAGCGGCGCCTAGGCTACAAATATTTTTATTGTTTATTTATAAACACTAAAGTATACATGGTGTGATGATTAGTTCCAAATTTCTAGAGCAAAAAAAGGGTGTGAATTTGAATGCTCGTTTTACACTTTTTTTGTGGAGATAATTGCCATTATGGACGAAGAGAGCAGGGGATTCGACGAAATGGAGGCGTTGGCGTTGGCTTCTCTGTTTTGGAGACGCAGGCGACAGCCAAACTCCAAAACGGAAACGAGACAACACTTGGGGCTGCGTAAACAGGTATTAGTTTCCTGTCCCCGTTTACCGTTCGTGTGCGCATACGCCGTCTGGCGTACTCCTCTCCACACCGTTGCATCTCCTCCATCGCCGAATTGGACTGCTCTCGGGGTCGACATCGCTTGCGTCTCTTCTTCCTCTTGCGGCTGCTTGCGGTCTCCTCTTCGCGGCGGTGAGTTCTCCTGCTCCGCCATTACCAGACCCATGCATTTCTCTGTCTTGTATGGTTATCGTCTCTTCTCTGACCGAACCCGGTTGTGAACTTAGGTTTTCTCTGATTTCGGATCCATGGATTTCAAGCCCATTGGCATTTCGCCAGACTCCAACGCTCTTCTCAACTCCCCCGATCTAGAACCTGTGGCATCACCGTTTACAAATCATGGTACACCAAGTTTATCTGCGCCACTACCGCCATTAGGGGAAATAGGTGGCAGGATATAGGAAGTTCAGAGGATTGATGGTATACCAAGTTCATCTTTAATTGTGAAAATAGTGTTGGATGCTCCTGCATTGTCTTTAATTTTTAAAATAGTCTCGCTTATGCTTGGAGGCTCCTGCATTGTCTGTAATATAGGAAGTTTAGAGGATTGATGATGAATCACAACTGGACTGGGATTCGATTATAGTTTCTGATGTATTGGATGAAGAAGACAGAGTACAAGTACCATGCGAAAATGAGATATATTGTAATCTTGGACTCAATAAAGAGGATGAGGCTGCGAATAATAGATTGCGTGATAGATTTTGTAGCAGTGGTACAAATTGTCATGCGCAAGGAAGTTTAGATACTGACAACGAAGACCACCATGCTGATCAGCCTTGTCAAGACAGAGAAATGCATGGGTCTGGTAATGACGGAGCAGGAGAACTCACCGCCGCGAAGAGGAGACCGCAAGCAGCCGCAAGAGGAAGAAGAGACGCAAGCGATGTCGACCCCGAGAGCAGTCCAATTCGGCGACGGAAGAGATGCGAATGGTCACAAGAGGAGTACGCCAGACAGCGTCTGCGCACGCGAACGGTAAATGGGGACAGGAAACTAATATCTGTTTACGTAGCTCCAAGTGCTGTCTCGTTTCCGTTTTGGAGTTTGGTTGTCGCCTGCGTCTCTAAACCAGAGAAGCCAACGCCAACGCCTCCATTTTATCGATTCCCTGCTCTCCTCGTCCATAATGACAATTATCTCTTTTTTGCGGGTGCTATTATGTTCTTATTCTTCTCCAAACCCGATGATCGCTGTCGTCTAATCTACCGCGCGCAAGCCTCCCCTCGGGGCTAGATCTCCGGTCTCCGCTTGCCCAATTTCCACCACTGAGGCGATGCAGGAAGCCAAGCACCTCACCACCTCAAAGCTTCCGCCGCAATCCCAATCCTCATCCCCATCCCCTTCGGCTCCCGCCGCGAACCCTCCCCCATACCATCACGACTATGGTACCTTTCACCGGCCGTTTCAGCCGACGCTGCCCGTCGTAGGCCCCGCCTACCATGACTACCATGCCTCTCCTATCGGTGGGTGCTCCTGTCCCGGCGCTATTACCCTCGATTCTCGCCCTTCTGGTTTCGAGATATGACTCGATGCTTCGGTCTGTTCGTTGGCGCTCAGGGTTCGGCAGCCAGGGGTTCGTTGCCTCCCCGGGCGCCGTCCAGCAGCAGGTCTTCGTGGAGGGCATCCCCGTCCGAGAGCCGCCCCTACCGTTCTGCGGCGTCGGCGTCGGCTGGTTTTTGTGAGTGCTCTATGTACCAAGGCGACACGGATCGAGCTAATACTGTGCGGCATGTTTGTTTGGGGCAATTGACGTTCGGTTGGGGGTAATTTAAACGAGGGAACGGGAGTTTCGAGTTAAGAGTTAAGTTTTTTTTTGTTGGTTTCGTGGAAGTCAGAGTTTGCTGTGGAGGAGAAATGCAGTTTAGAGGCCTATTCGCCTAGAGAGTCAAATGGTAATTAGGTGAGAATTGTGCTTTTAATGGATTTCATGACTTTTCTGTATAATTTACCATTCAAAACCTTCACAATAAACAAGGAATATGACCATGAAATCTGTCTTTAACTCCCTTTTATTTTCTTCCTACTGTTGCATCTAAACCACGTGATGCTCTTCCAACGCCTATTTTAGAACGGTGACATGATTCCACAATAGCCTGTTGTCTGGATTGTTTCCTTACGCTTCTTATAATAATGTTGGCAACTATTATCGGAGAAGGCTAAGCATTCTTCAGAGGAGTGCTCACCGGGCACTGAATAGGGCTTGGCGCAACTGGCGCAAATCGAGCTTGGCCAGAACCAGAGTAAAGAGGAGGAATATGTGCAGGCAAGATGGTGGCGGTGTGTGTGGTAGTTGTTCCTACACCACACCACGAAGCACCAGATGCGCGTCCTCCTGTGGTAGCGGCTGACTGAACATAATAGAAGTAGGGAAAGAACCCACCCAATCAGATCTGAAAAGAAAGTTGTGGCAACAACGGTTGCTTATTTCTGCTGGAGACTACTGGTTTTCATCACCAGCCACCGGCTGATGGATCTAGTTAAGATAAGAGAGGGATGTGCGTGAGGTGGTGTATGAAGGGAGGGGCGAAGGGGCTGAGGTGGTGATTGGTCGTGCGCTTGGCAATGTTTTGAAGTCGTCTGGTCGAACCTAGTCATATAGCTACTGACCAGTCGATTAGTCATGATTAGTCGTCGACCAGATCGACTAATCGACCCTAGTTGAGCTGGTCGTACATTTAGTCGTCCATATGTTTCTGGACATATATACTTATATAATATATAGTAATAGGATATAGTATATTCTTGAGGGCGAGGAGCGCTGCACAAGGTCAGGGAGTAGGGCGTTGCACAAGGTTAGGGAGTACAACAGCTCCTCCTTGGGCGGTGGCTCTACCTTGGGAGGGGGGTGGGGGCTCTGTCTTGGGGCGACAGCTGGAGCTGCAACTGTGTTTGCCGTTGGGGGATGCAGTCGTATGCGCCGGTGGCCTAGTCCTTGTGCGACGGTAGCTCCTAGTTCCTGTTCGCCGACATCTATGCGGGACTGGAGGGTGGCTGTGCACCCGTGCGGACTGGGACTGGAGTTGTTGTCTGTGCGGACTCAACCCTAGGAGCCCACAAAGAAAATTGCAGCCCACAAGTTCCCCAGCTCCAAAAGCCCATGCCCACAACCCATCTACAATCATGTCTAAACTGGTTGTCCCATGTCTAATCGGATGACTAATCGTGATTAGTCGTCGACTAATTGGACAACTATTATTCTAGTCGTACTAGTCGCATCGGTGAGCTGGTCGATTACAAGATACCGACTAGGCCGACTAATCCCGATTAGTCGGACGACTTGAAAACACTGGCGCTTGGCAGGAGTGGGCCTTGGAGTATGTTCAATGTAATCAGGTTCTATCCGATGCAAGGTCAGACGCGCGTAGTATGCATATCAGAGCCAATATGTCAGATTTTTGTGACACCTAGGATACATATCCAACATGTATCAATATATGGAATAAGTCTACATAACCCCCTGACGTTTAGAGGGTGGTCTAATTTACCCCCTCACCTTAAAAACCGGTTGTTGAACCTCCTGAGCTTTACAAAAGCAGACAAATAACCCCCTGGGCGGTTTTAGTGGGTGGTTTTGATGACATGACACTGATTTAAGCGGCACCAATTTATCTTTTTAGTTCTGTCATCTAATAGAATCCAAATTTTGTATAATTTTAAAGAAAAATCAATAATTACATATTATATTTGCCCTAGTTTTCCTAAAATTTTTGGAGTAAAATATTAATTACTAAAAATATAAAATTACATAAAAAACATAATATTTTTGTATCTTATTCATTTCTTATCTTGTGAGGCTAAAACTTTTACTAGAGCTAAATAATGCTACAAATAAACTACTTAATTTTTTGTTGATTTTATTAAAGAAGTTGAGTTATCTTTCTTCTAATTAGTAACTAAATCAATTTTACATTTGTTGTTTTTAGAAACACGTATCAAACAGTAATAACACGATATCCAATTTTTATGTAGATCCTCTATTAGATAAACAAACATACACCATTTTTTTGAATTTTCTGAGAATTTTGAATTTGGACCCATAATTTACATAAATATTTTAGAGAACTTTATATAGATCTAGATTCAAATTTCTTAGAAAATTCTAGAAATATTTATGTATCTTAGTTTATCTAAGAGAAGATCTGTGTAAAAATTGGAGATTATTTTTGTATTGTTTGCTAAGTGTTGTAAAAAAACAAATGTAAAATTGATTTTGTTACTAATTAGAAGAAAGACAACTTAACTTCCTTAATAAAATCAACAAAAATTTTAGTAGTTTAGTTATAACATTATTTATCTGTATTAAAAGTTTTAGCCTTAAAATATAAGAAATGAATAAGAGACAATAAGATTAATGCCTTTTTATATAGTTTTTGATTTTTATTGATTAATCTTTTACTGCTAAAATTTCAGGAAAATTAGGGCAAATATAATATAAAATTACTGATTTTTATGTATCATTATATAATTTTGGATACTGTTAGATAACAAAATTATAAAAAAAGATAATTTGTGTCACTTAAATCAGTGCCACACCATCAAAACCATCCACTAAAACCGCCTAGGGGTTATTTGTCTGGTTTTATAAAGCTCAGGGGGTTAAACAACCGGTTTTGAAGGTGAGGGGGTGAAGTAGACCACCTTCTAAAGGTCAGGGGGTTATGTAGACTTATTCCATCAATATATGATACGGATTGGATACACGATGCACTACCCCCAGACCTCAAGACGTATCCGCGATGGCACATCTTTAGCTCTGAGACCTGACCCTAGTATGTTACTTAGGGCTTGTTTGGAACTGCTCTGCTCCAATTTTTTTCAACTCTACTATACCAATTCCACTATGGGACAACTTCACTCTGAAGTCGGTGGACATATTTGGCTTTGGCATGGACTCTGACTAGTTTTAGAAATGGTAGGTTTTTCCTTGGAAAAGTCTAATATGGCTTTGGATGATGTTTTGGTGTATGTTTTGATGTATGTAAGCATATGTCAGTGAATAGTTTTGTTACCAATTGGAATATCATGTAAAATATTATAATTACTATGAATTTAATTGAAAAAACATACACATATACTGTTATGACCGGCATGACGGCATCCCATACCGTCGTTTGTTAGTTTGTTAGATCGGATAGAGTTTGTTAGGATCAGGTTGTTAGTCTTGGATAGACTTTGAGGCGGCTATCTCAACCATATATATAGCCTCTTTTGGCTAAGGAATAAAGCAAGCAGTCAAGTATCTTGCCCGTGCTTCCCTTCAACTCATCTACTGTCCATCCGACACCGAGACACTGTTCACCCGTGGTACTGTTCGTCGCGTGTACTGTTCATCCTGGGACGACGGCGCCGGGGTCCTGGTCCTAGACCTCAGACCTACCACTCGTACTACCTCCGTAACCCTAGCTCCAACATATACACTGTCTGATTCTTTTTTTTTCTTTAGAAAGATAGAAAAGGGAGAACAGAAAGAAGTCAGAAGATGCAATTTATTTCAGCGTAAAAATACAGTCTTTGTTTAAATGCATAATACAACACAATATCTCATCTTCCAATTGTATGGAACAACCCTTCCGTCGTAGCCGCTGATTGCCTTTACATCTCCCCCTTTAAATTAGTACTAGATTTTTTCACTGCATATTTGATCAATCGTAAAGCGCGGAGAGCAAACATAGATAGTCATATACTCCCTCCGATTTTTTTATTTGACGTTTGTTAGTATAAAGTTGAACTATGTCAAATAAAAAAATGGAGGTAGTATCATTTAGCTGGAAGACCGCATGTTGCCATGTTTAAAAAAGATTGAACAGTCAATGTACAAGAAAAACAAGATGAAAGTAAACGCAGGTACAATTCCCATTGCAAGCATGTGCACTTCCTTAGACAGTAACCAGTTAACCACCATATGACCGTAAAATGACTGAAAGAAATAATTGGGCAGTCCTGGCTCCAGAATGGGTATGACTATTTAAATGTATGTGCCTAAGCTAACATGGCACAAGTGGATACAAAAACTGAAACTGTATTATGTCCATCAGAATAATTTGGATCACCCTACAGAGGTAAGTTATGTTTATAAAGAAGCCCTAAACTTCATGAATGCGGAGAAATTTGTCAGTAAAAGGACAGACCCAGTGCTAGTGGCTCCCACATGAGTAGGGTCTAGGGTGGGAATAACCGAGGTAAGCCTTACTCCCTGCATTTTTGCAGAGAGGCTATGTCGAACCCATGACTTTTGGCTCAGTGGAAAGGCTTCTATGTCGAACCCATGACTTTTGGCTCAGTGGAAAGGCTTCTGAATACCGTGCGTCCGTGCCAGGCCTGCCATTCTAGAAATTCGACATTAAATGGAAAAAATCAAACACATCAGTTCCCTACGTGTCGACCAAGCATGTAGTGAACTGTAACCAAGCCTCAATCAAGGGAGCCCTATCTGTTGGAGTATTAGTGGAATATATTCAGCTGTGGGATCTCCTATCTGAAGTAGTGTTGCAGCAAGAAATATAAGACAAACATGTGTTCAGCATAGCCTCAGATGGTATTTATTCAGCTAAATCTATATGAGGGTCTTTTTGGAGGATCAACTTCTTTTGGCCACTACTGTAGGGTGTGGAAAACCTGGGCCCTGGGCCCCATCAAAGCGCAGATTTTTCCTCTGGCTTGCAACTCACAAGAGGTGCTGGGCTGCTAACAGGCTTGCTAAAAGAGGTCTTGACCACCCATCCAAGTGCCCTTTATGCGACCAAGAAGCTCAAACCTTGGACCATCTTTTAGTATCTTGTGTTTTCTCAAGGGAGTTCTGGTTCAAGTTGCTGAGACAATTGGGTCTGCAATTTCCCGCCCCACAGCTAGGTTTGCCCTCCTTCATGTTATGGTGGAAAGAAGCTTCAGGGTCTGTCAATGGACCTATCAAGAAGGGGCTAAATTCTATCATTGCCTTAGGGGCTTGGATCATCTGGAATCATCGAAACAAATGTATCTTTGAGGGTTGGACCCCCAATATTTCTCTAGCTCTTAGTTTAGCTAGGGAAGAGAGATTGATGTGGGAAATGGCTGGGGCAAAAAGCCTCTCCTACTTGGCGGCCTCCTCCCCTGATGCTTAGTTCAGTGTAGTGTAGTTTCCTAGATGGATCTTTTTTGGTTTCTGAGTTTTCGACCTCCGTAAGGAAGCCCTTGTATTTGGTCTTCTTTAGACCTTTTTTCCCCTCTTCTTAATATAATGGTGCAGTTCTCCTGCGTTTTTCGAAAAAAATCATGGACTAATCACTGTATACATGCTGATGGTTGCTTACATACACCAGTATGATTTGAATATATAGAATGCATAGAATATATAGACTGAAAGGACAATAGTCTCAGTGTCTCACACACAAACATGTAACTCACATTATGCCTGGGATTTTCGCAGATAGGATTACAAGAAACACAAAGGCAAACTTTTGTCTAGTTGCAGGTAACTTAATAGTTGCTACTCAAGGTAAATTAACACAAATGTTGGCAGGCACTATACACTTACTACTGAGTACCACGCCTTTGGCCTCTGAGGCACATCCATTATGAGCTAAATCCATGTCAAGTCTAGATGAAAATGAATCGGTAACAGATGGACAATATGCAACACCAAGACATAACCAAACTGGATAAATCTATTTGCACAACACACATGGCCCCAATCAAACAGTAGCGTTATACCACAGTAGCATCCACAATCTACTCCCGGATGGAAAAAAAAACTCAAATACAAGAATGGTTAGACTAGGGTCTAACAGAGGGGAAGGAAGGCACACAGTACCTGAAATTGGGCTTGCAAGGAATGTGAGGATGTGGGCACTGTAGAACTTGAGCACTGTCCTGGTGTCCAGATTCAGGATCTTCACGTTGACTTCCCTGAGCTCCCTTCCGGTGGCTGCAACCTCGATCATGACAACGATGAGGAGAGCCGCATGGGGACGGGAGGAAGAGGGTGGCACAGTTTTTTGGGAACGAGAGACGTAGTTGTGTAGGAGGGTCGGAGGGGCCGGAGAAGGCCCTTGATGCCTTCTGTCGCCGCTGTAGCGGTATGACTCTTAGCTCATGGTTTACTTTTATGGTGCTCCTGTCTAGGTGCAGCTGCCTGAGGACTCAGTGTATGGTAGTGGCGACCATTGTTGTTCTAGGCGTTGAATGGCCTGCGTTGCTGTCGACCTTTGCATCGACCGAGGATACAGAAGTCTGGATTGTTTCATGTCTAACCTGGTACCAAGATGTTTTGGCGTGGTTGGGGTAGAGGTAGTAGTGGCAATGCACTCTGATTACGTAGGTGGTACTCGTGGCTAGGATCAGGTCGAGGTTTCCCCCCTCTATGTCCTATCTTGGAGGAATGAGATATGTGAGAAGGATACTATCTATTGCTTAACCTTTGTCTCATACGATCCTTTGATTAAATAAACTCACCAAGGGCTAATAAACTGACAGCTAATGTCTTCTATAATTAAGGCCCACAGATTGGCCTTCATGGCGTTTGGCATGCTCGGCCGCACATCCAGCTTGTTTGGTGTGTTTCTTGTGCCTACAGGAGTAGTGCCGTTTGTCGACCCCACATGACATAGTTGATGCGATACTTTGTGGTATCACTAGCTTAGTTTTGTAAGAATTTGTGCAAGTCTATTGTCTCTTGTAGTAAATCTGCTCATGTGAACATTTGTTCTTTATTTTTGCATTCTCTTGTTCTAAAATACAATGTCTCCACCATACAAACTTAGTTTCTGTATTCTATTGAAGGTTCTTATTGGGGTTCTTCTTGGCGGCAATCCCCTGGTATGCTGGTGCGTTCCTTCTATTCTTTGTTGCTTTGGACCACAGAGAGAAGCCTGGATTAATCGCATGCACCGTTGCTGTAAGTACCCAATTGCTAAACTAAATAACAAAACGAGAGTTCTTACATGTTCTTCATGCCGGAGAAGTGTTCTCTAGTTATTGTTGTATGTGTGATACATATAGTTACTTATACATTGATATAATTCTGTGCTCTTGCATCCTACAATTAAAATACACCATCTGTACTGTTGCTGGATGTTAGCTGCCACTGCCATTATAGGTACCAGTGCACTAGGACAAGAGACAAAAGAAGATCAACGGATATCTCTTGTTACTAGTGGGTTTGGATAATCCTGATAGTAGTCATCATAAACATAACTAGTATCTTTCTTGATGTTGAATTGTTAATATGTTCCTGTTATGTTCCTAGTTGGATGCTTGGTATGACTCCGGTCTGCAGTACTATTAGGCTACATGTGTTTTATGATGTACCCCCTCTGTTGTAAGTCGTCCTAGGCTTCTGGCTTTTATATGTGCATAGGTTTTGCTATGTACCTAGATATAAATGTCAAGTACATACATAGGGAGTGATTGTCGAAAGCACCCTAAGATTGTTTGGTTACTTGTTCCATGCTCGTAGCTATACTTTACCTAGTGCAAAAAGTACCCTTTGGCCAGGTTTGCTTGGGACGGGAGTTGGCTGTTTTAGGAAGCCTGGCTTGTGCTAATG
This sequence comes from Zea mays, assembly GCF_902167145.1. Lineage (NCBI taxonomy): Eukaryota > Viridiplantae > Streptophyta > Magnoliopsida > Poales > Poaceae > Zea > Zea mays. Next base: position 118,273,723 of record NC_050101.1, on the reverse strand, counting down.
GCCAGAAGGATATCCTCCACCTCCCTCTCGTTGATATGCCTGTGGCAGCCATCATTAGTGGCACGGTGCCAAGATGTTTTGCACCATAACCTCCACGGGAGTGCGCTACCCACTCTGATCTTAGCTATGGAGGATGCACTCTAGCAGTTGAAGGGTTATGCCTGCAGGTGCGCACACGCCATGGGATGAGATCCGCACCATCAGCAGCACATCAATAGTGGCCAGGGCGAGGCCACCAGTGCTAATGTGCCCTCCACTTCCTGGCGACCATAGCTCCTGTACCCTTTGCATCACAAGCCCACCGGGCAGTGGATGGTCACTTCAAGAGACAAATATATGTTCTAACATACAAAGCATCTTTTCCTTTCTGGGAGATTTGCTAATTTGCCATTAGTACTAGTGGGCTTCGGAAACTTATCATCGAGCCCACAAATCATAGACTCAAAGGACATTATAGCAAGGAGGCAACAAATTCAGTGGTAAAATTCCAATTACTTCTTTTCTTTACGCGTTTTGGATGTTACAACACCGCCATTCGCCAGTGGAGCACTGTTGGCGCCCTCAAACCATAGGCTCTAGGGAAGAGGGTCGCGAAGGGGGGGAAGACGAAGAGGGGCCTGGACCCAAGGAAGGGAGACGTCGTGGGGTTCCCGTAGAGGGGCAGCTGGCCTAGAGGTGCACATATGCTGACGGGGAGGAGCGCTGCTGGTGCTTGGAACCCTATGCGTGGGTGTTTCCCGAGCATAGAAACATCCGCTCGGTCCTCTTCTCACGGGTGGGGGAGGGGAATAGGGAGAAAATAATGAATCGGTAAATATCATAACCAAGTGGTAGGTGACTGGGTTGGATTTTTTCATAAAAACATGGATTTCACAGCTGGTGGAAGGTGCCTTTATTAGAGAATTTGGGTGGTAGTCAACCCCTTTGGTTGGCTTTTGGCTTTCTAGGAATCCATATCAGGTTGAAAAGGCCAACCAAAAGCACCCTTACAGTTTTGAATGGAAGAAGTACTTAATTCCTTCTTTTTTAAAATTTTTTTTTGGGTTTCAATGGAACATATATAGCCCATGCCAAATCTGCACTAGGGCATGTCATGCGATTGACAACCTTTGATTCAAGGAATATATTACTTATTGTTGTTTTAGTTGGTTGTCAAATTGTAACCGAATTCTTTTTGTAGGGCATATTTGCACTAGTTCCATTCATCCTGAACGGTATCAGATTGAACCCTTTCTGGTGATCAGTGCTTGCCAATCCAGATCCACATGACTAATGTTTTCAGCACCACATTCGATATGTTCATAGCTGTATTATTTTGCTCAAACTTGCGAAGAACAAAATATATGAGCTTATGTGTAAAAAGGAATTGCCATGCTGTTTTATGTCCGCAGCAGGTTCATGCCCTGTGATATGTGTAATCATGAATTGTACAGTTTATCTGTACCGCAGCAGTTTACGAGAGGTCTAGTAAAAGCACATTTTACCCATCTTTTGAATTTGCCTTACAATCTTGTCAATCTCCTATAACACCAGTCAGCATCCCATCCATTTTTCCTTCTCTTTATAGATGACTAGATGTACCATGAAGCTGGAAATGGGGCTTCGGGGATACATGTCACAGTGAATTTTCAAATCCTGTGTAAGTGATCCATATTCAGGCCATTGCAGCTGTTTACAGGCCTCACGTTGGGGCCTGGAGCTTTGCTACTGGTTATTCGAGTTGCTTTGGTGAGTTTTTGTTTCAGACGTTAGCCAAGCTGATCAAAATGGCATGTACAGAAAAATTGCAGAATCCACAATTTTATCCTTTAAATGAAACGAAAAAATATCAAATGTTGCTATCTTATCTTGGCAAAAGAAAAAAATATAAAAATATTCTCTCTTTGCATCGCATGCGATAAAATGTTAAAGCTGTTTTTTTCCTTTCAAAGTAAACGTCTGTCTCCAGCTTGTGTAGCCAAAACATGCAGAACTGCCGCGGTTATAATCACCATGTGTAATCGTCTGTGTCACCAGCTTGTGTAGCCAAAGCATGCCCAACTGCTTTCAATAATCGTCTATATCTCACCAGCTTGGGTAGCCAAAGCATGCAGAACTAATCACCATGGTTTCACTCCTGATTTAAGGTACTCCTGATTTAAGGTAATCCATGCCGGACGACTGCTCGAACTCCCCGGTGTACTCCTCGGAGGCGAAGGCGGTGGCACGGAGCTGCTGGATGGCGGCCGCTTGCTGGTGGCCGGAGTCGAAATTCCGGCTCTGCCCCACCTTCACCCCATTGCTTAGGTCGGACATGCCTCCTTCGTCGTCCAGTGCCCTCATCACCTGCACGAACGAACAACGCAAACGACGTCTGGTTTCCAGTCCCCAGCACTGCCGGTTTAATTCGCAGATGTATGTATGTATATATATATACCTGCACCATCCGCGGGCGCTTGGGAGCCGAGTGGCGGACGCAGGCGGACGCGGCCTCCACCATCACCATCATCTGGCCCCTGTCGTAGGCGGCGCCGCCGTCCACCAGCCGGGGGTCGACCACCGCGCCGAGGTCGCCCGTCTCGATGGCGTCCACGAGGACGGGCCGCGCCTGGCAGCGCGACAGGGCTAGCGTACGTCAGTGAAACCGACGACAGGCCGCGTGCGCTAGCGTCGATCGTCGACGTACGCACCCACTCGACGAGGCTCTCCTCCCCTTGGCGCGCTTGGTCCACCGGCTTCCGTCCCGTGATGAGCTCCAGCAGCACGACGCCGAAGGAGAACACGTCGGACCGGTCCGTCAGCTTCCCGCTCGACGCGTACTCGGGCGCAAGGTACCTGCATTGCATGCATGCGTTAATTTCATGTCATTATTATTATTATATATTGTCGCGGTGCAAATGGATCGCCAGCTAGCCTCTGCAGGTATGGTTTGGTTTCGGAAGCTAAGACTGAAGATGCATGGACCGGGGAAGAGAATGAATACTGGACTGACGTGGACGCACCCAAACGTCCCCATGATGCGAGTGGAGACATGCGTGTTCGTGTCGTTGGTGAGCTTGGCCAGGCCGAAATCTGCAACCTGCGCACCACATCTCAACACGGCCCGGACCGCAGAGGTGAGACCGTGACCGTGAGACAGCAGCAGCAGCTAGCTAGCATTCTACTACTTTATTTAATGAATAATAATAGTCCTCGTCAGCCATGCCTGTGCTTGGAACGAATAGTCAAGCAGGATGTTGGCGGACTTTATATCCCTGTGGATGATCCTCGGGTGACCTGCAAATGTAAAAGCACGTACAGCATCCGTCAGGAAGAAGAAAATAATGAACATTGTTGCTGTGTTGTGCATCAATGAGACCACTGGTCCAATATATACAGGATTATTAGGCCATGTTTGAAACCATTAGAGCTGTTAGAATTAACCATAGAGGTTCTAATAGCCCAGATAATTGTTAGCTAACTCACCACTAACAATTAGTTGCCTCAATCTAGCTAGCTAACAATTTGTTAGCCGGCTAACTATTAATTAGCTTTAGGGTTCCAAACATCTAGCCTTAGTTTGCCACATTGTGTGTTAACTCGTCGTTGCAAGCAAGATAGCAGCATGCATACAGTCTTCATGCAGGTACGCCAGTCCCTTCGCGGCGCCGATGGCGATCTTGAGCCTCGTCGGCCAGTCCATCACCGGCATGCCACGACCTACACAGCAGCAGATCAAATAGAGATATGCCGAAACCTTGGGTAAATTTGCATCAGAACGCACGCGCGTAGTACATATAAATACAACCCTTAGCTTGCATCGAATAGTAGCTAGTAGTACGTACCGTGGAGATGGTGCTCCAGGGTGCCGTTGGGCACGAACTCGTAGATGAGCATGCGGTGGTGCTGCGCCACGCAGTAGCCGACGAGGGAGACGAGGTGGCGGTGGTGCACGCGGCTGATGATCTCCACCTCCGCCTGGAACTCGCGCTCGCCCTGCCCGCTGCCGGCCTTCAGCTGCTTCACGGCCACGCACTTGCCGTCGCCCAGCCACCCCTTGTACACGCACCCGAACCCGCCCTCGCCGATCACGTTGTCGCGGGAGAAGTTGCTGGTGATGCTCGTCAGCTCCTCGTAGCTGAACGACGCCATGGACCCCGGCGCCGCCGCCGCATCCATGCTGCCTGACTGGTTCTGGTAGTGGTAGTACCCTCCTCCCCCGCCCATGTCCGCCGACTCGCCCGCCGCCGGCTGCGTGTACGACGGGTTGTTCGAGCCCATGAACTGACCTGACGCCATGTTATAGTTGCTGCCATCTGCGTGCGTGCGTGCACGCGTGCAGCCGCCCATTTATTTGCAATTAATTTTCCATGCATGATCATGATTCATGAGCTGAGCTCAGCATATATATATATATATATATATATGGTGTGGTTACCGTACCGTTGTGATAAACTAGCCCACCAGTTTTCTTCTTCCTCCTCTTAGACACCAGGAAAACAGCCAGCAGAGCAAACATCAAGCCCGTGATCGCCGCACCGGCAATGGCCGCGGCAACATGGCTACTGCCTACTACTCTTGTTGATGTGCTCCCACCACCGCCGTTGGACGCGCCGGTACTGGCTTCTTGGGATGACGACGACGCAGCAGAACCCGGGACGCTGGTACTCGACATCACGGTGGCGCCAGGCGCGGTGGGCACGAGCCCGGGCGGCGGCAGCGCTCCCGGCGGGCTATTATTAGACGGCACGGGGACGGGGATTATGACTACCGATTGGTTCGTCGGCGGCGCGGGCGGCGACGACGACGGAGGAGATGGTGGTGGTGGTGGACTTTGTGGAGTATTCGAAGGCTGGGAGTTTGGCTGGTCAACATCGCTCTGAGGTGGCGGAGATTGAGATGACGACTGAGGAGGAGATTCTCTCGACGGCGAAGGCGACCAGCCTGACGGTGCGGGAGGGGCCTGGTTAGAGGACGAAGACTGAGGCGAAGGTGAGGAGCCTTCTGACGACCGTTGCGGAGGCGACGACGATCTGCCCGAGGGTGGTGGTGAGGGTTGAGAAGGTGGAGTTGGCGGTGACGAGGACGTCGAGTTGCCGCCACCGCTCCAAGAAGATGGCGAAGGTGGTGGGCTTGGTGGCGGCTGCGAGGACGGCGGTGGAGGTGACGATCGTGATGGCGGAGGGCTAGAGGAGGAGGACGACGGATCTTGCCAATCTGATGGTGGCGTTGATCTTGAGCCCTCTGAGTCTGAGCTTGGAGTTGGAGGTGGGCTGCTACTAGGCCAGCCATTCCTCGGTTTAGGGGGTGAGCTTGAGCTTGATGAACCGCGGGGTGCAGGCGCCGTGGAATTGTTGCCACCTCCATTTCCTCCGCTCGACGGTGACGAGCTCGGCGACGGCGCTATGTCGGACATGCTCTTTTTCGTAGATATGCTGCCTCTTTTATTGGTTCACGATCCAATAAGTTGGTACTACGTAGCTCTGCCGCCAGAAACATAAAGAAGCTTGTCCCGATCAACTTGTTGGGATCTTTCCTTGATTCCTTTGCTCCTCGACGTGCATGTGAACTGCAATCACCAAGCTTCTTTCTCCCCATTCTCCTCTAGCACAGCAGGTCGCCGTCTAGCATCTTGAATGCGAAGCATCTGCTCTTGTTGGGAGAATGGGAGATTATATTTGCCGATCGTCACAGTGAGACTCAAGGTTTTACTTGGCAGCCTGAAAACTCCACAGAAGCGATTTTGTTGATCATCAAGTAAGAAAATGTAATGAAAGAAATTGCAACTCGTCAAGAGGCACGGAAGATGCGTTCTTGTCATCGAATGCCTATGATTAGGAGGATCCATGAGTCTAGAGCAACAAAAAAGATGCAACCTAATTAAGGAACAAGCACTATTTAGGCATTTCCATTCTTAGCTAGCCTCAACGGGGAAATTGTGACAGCCTGAAAATAGAATGGGAAATAGTGCCAAATTTGTTATAACCTTTACCATGATTGGTTCAGGAGCTCCTTCCTAGAGGGTAGGAGCAGATCTAAATTCAGACCATTGTTTCTTCGCGGGCCAATTTGGTTATGTACATCTACACCTGTTTAATGGCTTGTTTGGTTAGGGATGAATTGAGGATGATGTGGAGAGGATTAAATCTTTTTTTATTTAAATTTGGGAGGGATTTAATCCCTCCAATTCCCTCGATACATCCCTAACCGAACTAGCCCTAAATTGGAAAACCAGTACAATATCTGTGCGCTGCGACGACACAATCATATTTGATACCTATAAAAAAATAAATTTAATATTAAAGTGAACATATGATCTACATATTAGATATTAAACTGATAAAAACAAATATTACATTACACTTTATCTTAGCCAAAAGGACGAGATATGTATTAGTTGAAAATGACTCTGGTCCTTTTTATAGCTTACTTGGTCGTTCGTCCTGTTTCAGGTAGCGTTGTGTGTGACTTCCTATTGTGTTAGGCTTGTGTGGTTCCTCATGACCCATCAACGGTATTAGCCTAGCGCTTCGCACGTGTATTAAGAGCGATAAAAATGAGATAAATATACCTAAACCATGATTTAGATGGTCATTAGTCCTAGATTGATGCATACCACAAGCATAACCAAAGGCGAAAAAACGGGCCAAGGAGTCGCCAGTATTATCCACACCATATACCGAACCTAGGGCTAGATAAACAGTGAATTGTCCATGTTCATAGGAACATCATAAATCCGATCTACAATATGTATCATACCAACGACTATAGGAACATGACTCTAGGAACATTTGTAACTATGAGCTGATGTCTACACACGCAAACATGGACTAGGACCTCCAAGGATGTCCATCTAGAAGAGATGATGTGACTAAGATATGTAAGGAAGGGTGCTAGATGCATATCGGTCTCTCGAGTTGTTGTATGCATGTTTTGCAGCCACACGTCATTTAATGTAGCAACCGAGAAAGCAATATACACTCGAGTGTGTAAGATCAATCTATAACATGAAGTCTAAACAAAATAACAAAATGATACTACATCGGCTAACTAGCGTATCTTCCCAACAATAACGTTTAGTACCATATCTACCAAAATAAGGCGGATTACCGCACAATCATGATGCGAGCTACTATAGACCGCATTAGGGCAGTGTGACTTACCATGAAAAATTGTAGATGGGATGGTGATGCGTCGAAAGGATGAAGGATACGTGCTGCGTAGGAACATATGTCTCCTGATTATTGGCGATTATAAATATACACTTTATAGTCCATAGACTTTAGACAACAAACAATATAACTAACTCTATTTGGCTGATACTTATTTATACGATACATGTCTGAGTTGGCCACTTTGTTATAGAAACAGTTGTCAGCTTAGATAGTCTGATGCCCCGTTGCACCAATCCGGCTAGGATTTGGCAGCGACATTTTGACCCCAACATGTAACATGTAGTTTGTGTGCATATGTTTCGGTAAGACGGACTCAACAATGGATTGTAAAGTGTTCAGTATGTATGTGTATATACGACGACACTATTTGGCACCCACCGTCCCTCTATATATGTCCGCATTACACTCCGATGTGCCTCCCCCCTCTGTTGGGGGCCTTCGTCTTCCAAAGGTCCTCAAAAACATGATTTGATAATATTTTCTAAGTGTAATATATGAACAGGTACCTTCAGACTTAGATCAAAACCATATACAATATGAGAAGCACAAACAATACGAAGGATGACGAAGCTCCGAAGCCATGCACAGGGAAGCTTCGGTATAGCTGCAGAAAGAGGAACCGACTTAAAGGGGAAAAGGCTATATGGACCTCAATGGATTATCCTAAAGTCAATAGTAAATGTAAAGGGCATGAGTGTAATTTTACACAGGCTACGTCTTGTGCCTATAAATAGATGAACAGTGCCCCCATACTGTTCACGTTGTCTTGTACTGACTCGTGCCTCACGTTTGCTGTCAAGCCGAAGGTACAAATGTAATTCAATATTGTTCCTACTCACTCATGATTATATAATAAATATTTATACATGATATTATATGATTATTCATGTTATTTCTCATATTTCATATGCTTCATCTTTTATTAATATATGTTGTGATGATGAAGGTACTTCCTTCATGACCTTTGTCCAAAGATCATTATATCCTTAGAAAAATAATGCTTCGAAGGACGAAGGACATTAACTGTTAATATATCCTTTGTGTTGCCTTGTTCTTAACTCATAGCATTTGAGAACAAGTCCCCAACATTGGCGCCCACCTCTGGTGAACTCTTTCGACCACCTTCGGCAAGCACTAACCTTCGTCATGCCACCGAAGAAAGCTTCAGCACTAGGGACTGCTGCACTGCAGTCGCTGGACCCAAATCAGGAAACTCTTTCTCTCCGAGAGGCTCAAAGCCAGAAGAGGAAAGCCACCAGTCCAACACTCCAGGAGGAGGAGTTAGACCAAGAGATCAGGGACATGGAAATAATCCATCAGCAAGTACAAAGGAAGAAGGAGAAGATGGCGCGGCTGGCTGATCTTCAAAGAAAGATCGACGAAGCTACTGAAAAAGTGTGTCATCTTGTTCAAGATGAACAAGATCGAAGACCCCAACATAGGGAGCTTCGTCAAGAAGGCTTGTTCAACGAAGATGGATGGTATGATGATTTTAATCATGATACCTTTACTTTTGATGATGCTTCTCCCTTGGCAGCAGAATTACAGGCTACCCCATGGCCCTCGCCATACAAGCCACCTCAGCTTCCCATGTACGATGGGCACTCAGATCCAAAGCAGTTTCTGATGAGCTACGAAGCAACTATATCTTCGTATGGGGGCAATACTGCAGTTATGGCGAAGTCCTTCGTCATGGCAGTCCGGAATGTAGCTCAAACATGGTATTCTTCTCTTCGGCCAGGGACTATCACATCGTGGCAGAAGCTTAAGGACATGCTGGTGACCAGTTTCCAAGGTTTTCAGACGAAGCCAGTCACAGCTCAGGCCCTGTTCCAATGCACGCAATATCATGCGGAATATCTCCAGGCATATGTCCGAAGGTTCTTGCGATTGAGGGCACAAGCGCCCACAGTGCCCAATGAAATTGTCATTGAGACCATGATTAAGGGCCTTCGACCGGGACCTACGGCTCAGTACGTCGCCAGGAAGCCCCCACAAACTCTGGAGAAGCTGCTCCAGAAAATGGATGAATACATCCGGGCTGACAACGATTTTCGCCAAAGAAGGGAGGAAGCTTACAGATTCTCGAAAATGACCAGGGGCTTTGGAGGAATAATCCACCCAAGGCATGTCAGGTCAATCCATAATTCCACTCAGAGTGATGACAAAGGGAGTCAGCCTTAGAGGTTGCAATACACCTCGCAATCTTCGGGGCAACAACAAAGCTCTTTCAGGCCACCAGCTCCAAGGGGAAGAGGCGCCAGGGGCTTCGGGGGAAGATTTAGGGATCAGCCTAGAAAGATCTACTGCTTATTTTGTGGTGAGGACAAGGGCCATACTACAAGAATGTGCCAAATCACCATTCAGAAGCAAAAGGAGATAGCAGAAGCCGAAGCTCGGCAGAATCAGCCGAAGCAGGTCTTGCACACTGCTTCGTGCCATTCTCCCTACATACCAGAGTATGTGGGCAATCATCCTGCAGCTTCTCTTGCTTCGGCTAGCCATTCACAAGCTTCTTGGCCACAACTCCCACCCCCACCACCATTACAATCGACCTATTCCCGAAGCCAGCAGCCAGAAGGGCACCAACACTCTCAACAGCAACGGGAATTCAGGGAGGAATCCGAAGCTCGCACAGTCAATAGCATTGTGCCAGAATCGAAGCACATTTATTGAGAGATATCCTACCTCTAAAAAGTTTCTTACATTCTATGTCCTTTTTGTTTTTCAATAAAGAACAAGTAATGTAAATCTAGTTTTAATTCTATGTAATAGTTTCGTTTCTATTAAAATAAAATATATCTTCTTCACAGATTTACGAAGCTAAAAAATTACCGAAGCTCAAAAGACGTTCCTAAGGGAGCGCAGTGTAAGTTTTGACGAAGCTACAAAAAAGTCGTTCCTAAGGGAGCGCAGTGTAAGTTTTCTGCTCAAAAGTCGTTCCAAAGGGAATGCAGAGCCAAATACCGCCGAAATATAAGACGAAGAAGTTTAAAAGACGTTCCTAAGGGAATGCAGAACTTACTCCGAAAAGTCAACGGTGATACCGTGGAAATAGAAGGCGAAGAAGTTCAAAAGACGTTCCTAAGGGGATGTAGAACTTACACCGAAAAATAAGCGGTGAAGCCGAAAAATAAACGGCAAAGAGATTTCGATCGTTCCTAAGGGGACACAGAGATGGTGTGTTCCAGTGTGTGCGTGTGAGTGTGTATCTTCGGCATTAGCATCATCCTTCGCATCATATCATCACATCATCCCGCATAGTATCACATCATACATCATATTGTACCGATGACATGAATTGAATACGAAGTTGACCTTCGGAGACTGCTTTATAAAAAATGAAAATGTGTTAAGGCACAAAGTAAGGTGAGAAATACAGCTTTGTCAACTCTATTTCAAAAGAAGGGATCCTTTGTTTACGAAGCTGGGATGTTTTACGAAGCACTGATATTTTCACGAAACACGGGTTTTCTTCTTTACGAAGCATGAAAAGAAGGGAAGGTGTTTTTTCGCCGAAGGCTCAAAAACGGTATGTATATAAAGTTTCATGCATCGCAAAGAACTAAATTACAAATAATTTACATATTAGATTCAAAAATATGCACATCGAATATTACAGTCTTGATACAACAAGGCTACATTGATCATCTAAAAATGTTTTTACAATAAGTACTAGTCCTCTTTTAGGACCTTCTCCGTAATTTTATCTAACAACTTGTTAACAACTTCGTCAACAATAGATTTGGCCATATTGATGATCTCTATTGCTTTCTTCGATTCTGGGTTGGTCAGGGGGTCGAACGGTTCCGGTGGAGGAGACAGTTCAGCTACAGTAGAAAAAATTAATCATTTTGAAGTCACGAAAACAAATGACGAAGCTAGATGCCACGAAACAATACCTATGCGCCTCTCGCGCTCTGCAGCTTCTTCAGCTTGCTTAGCTTGTTCTCGGGCGTCGTAGATGTCTTTTTCACTCTTCTTCATAATTTCATGAGCTATTTATCGGCCTCCATTTGCCCAGATGTCAGTGTAAAATTTTCTGCCCATTAAGCTTGCTTCAGCTGAAGGATCCTTTGTGTCATCCATGGAGAAGGCAGCTTCGGCTTGGGCCAGGGTCTTGACATGTTCGCAACCTGCCTTCTCCTGGATGGCTGAAATTCCTCTTGCACCGGAGAACGCGCAGACATCCCCGCGATCACTTAAAATTTCTTCAAAAGCTTCGGCCTCTCCGCTTATCCATTCGATAACACCTTTAGGGTCGCCTCGTATAAAGTTATCTTTGTTGGAATATGCACCCACTTTGGCGAAGCTAGCCTTTATCTTCTCCACGCAGCCCAGGGATTTTTCAAAGCATCTTTCTTTGGATGCGCGTAGTTCTTCAACTGTTTTTTCTAAATAGTTTTCCAATATTCACTAATATCTCGGTTGGCCTCTGCAAGCCCACATTTTTCTTTGGCTTCGGCCAGCTATTTCCGAAGGTCTTCAATTTCATTCTTTTGATTTTTAGCCTAAGCCTTGAAACTTGCTTCATCTTCTTTTACTTTATCCACCAATGAAAGTAGAATTTTGTCTTTTTCTGTGGCTTCGTTTCTCAGTTTGATAACCTCTGTTCGAAGGTTGTTGAGAGCTATAGTGCAGCTCTCGTCTTCAGCATTCTTTTACGCCCTTAGGGCGTTACTAAGTATTAAGCCCTGCAAGAAAGAATAAAAGGATTAACATGAGAGTAAAAGACTTCATTCCAGAGTTCATAAGCTTCAAAAGTCACAATTTTTGTACCTTCAGACTGTTGTATGCAAGACTATCTGCGAGATCGGTCTTCGTCATAGCGCAAAGACCAGCTTCGAGCTTTGGGAAGCCTATACTTTTGGCCATCTCCCGGCAGACGGATAATTCTTTATTGTCCGGGAGACAGTACAAGAAATCATCTTCGTCCGTACCGTTGAACACTAAGGCCCCCTTCGGGTACTTCAGTTCCCGGGCATAGTGTTTGGCTTCAAAAATTTCTTCTTCGGACAATCTTTTTCCCGCAGCATGCCGAATAATGTAGTCAACATCTTCGGTCGGAGCTTTAGGAGCAGGAGCTTTAGTCTTTTCTGGTACATTCTGCCTTGCTGTTTTGTTCTCAGGCGTGGTAGGCTCCGTCTCGGTGGGCACTGAAGGCCCAGCTTTGGCTTCGGCCTGAGCTTTCGTAGCTTCGACAATTTTCTTAGGAGCAGGGCTCAAGGCCTTCGTAGTCTCTATAACAGCGTCTAATACGCTAGCCATCCTCCTCCTTTTAGGAGTGGCGGCAGGAATTTTTTGCATCTTTGGCAAATCTGCCTCTGTCGGTGGGCTCAAGATTTCTGGCGTTTTTATCACCTTTTCCACCTGTAGCTCTTCAGCCCTGTCATCTCTAGCTTTGGCTGGCCTGACTGTAGGCATCTTCGACACTACAATCGGCTCTTCAGTACTCTGCACAATCAAGGCAGCGCGCTTTGCTTCGATAGCAGAAGATGTCCCTGCGCCAAACTCAGGAACCACGGCTGGTTCAATGTAACGCGATCGGTGGGTAAGAACCTTCAATTTTTTGCCTTTTGGCATAGGCTTATCTGGGGTGTCCGAAGCAGAAGTTTTCCTCTTTTTTCCTTATTCCTACAGCGAGTAGCGGTAGTCAGGGTATACAAAGCCGATGGCGTCGAAAACTCTGTTTAATCTTTTCTTTCTCCAGCCACCGAAGGCTGCGGACAATGCATTGTCCTCGGTTTTGGAGTACGCCCCAAGTAACTCGTCACTAGTAGTTTCAATACACTTCAGCCAATCATCATTTGGTTCATCAAATTTATCTCCAAACCTGAAGGTGTATTTTAGCCGGACCAAATCACCTTCGCTAGGATCATTGATGGTTTCCTTCGGCATTTCCCAGCCCGCAAGGCCACACCCAGAAGGCTATGTGCTCCTGAACTAAATCTCTTGTGCAAATAGAAGAGCAAACAGTGCCGAAGGCCTTCTGACACGCTTCGGCGACGTCATCAATTTCGACCTTCGGCCTTCAGAGGCCGAAGCGGGACCAAATGGGGCGCATAATGACTCCCTTAATGTCTTCCCTCGCTGACAAATCATTCTTCATGTAAAACCATTCCTCCATCCAAGCTCCAGGCCACCTTTTCCGGAATGTTGGAACCGGGTGACTTGCGTTGGGGCGGGCGATAAATCCATAACAACCAAAGTTGTTGTGATACTGTTCTTTACCCATGGCCTTCGTCTCATACAAAAGTTCGTGCATGCTGCAGAAGCACTTCGCGCTTGGCTCTAACCCTTGGCTTCTTACTGCCTAGACGAAGACTCCCATCCTCAATATGGCTTCATGGGTCATTTGATGAAGGAAGATCTGGTAAGTTTTCAGCACTTCAACTACAAACCTGCTTAGTGGGAACCGAAGCCCAGCTTTGAAGAAGCTTCGGTAAATCACAACTTCGTTTTCCTCGGGGGCAGGGACCTTGTTGTCTCCACCAGCTCTTACAATAGACATATCCCGAAAGTACCTTCCTCTCATATTGTCAAGATGACTCTGTTTAATTGTTGATTTCCCAAAGATTGTATGACTTGGCCTCCAAGGCCGATCCTCAGAATCTTCGCCCCCGCTTTCCGCATCATAACTGTCGCTATCACCAGTATCTTCAGACAGGCCTTCCAGTGTCTCCTTAGTAATCTTCTCTGTATTTGTTTTTGCCATTGACTCGATAAATCCAGCAATGTAGGGATTCACAACCTTCTTCTCCTCAAAAAGCTTCTCCTCTTCAGTCAGCTTCGTTTCAGCAGCAACCTTCTTGTCCTGAGACATTTCTCCTTTAGGAAGGACGAAAATGCGTCTTTTTAGCCGAAGCTCAGAAAGCTTGAAAAACTAGCAAGCGTTAGTGAGCAAGTCTTGTGAAATTGAGAAGTAAAACAAATGGCACAAGCAGCGTATCAAATATAGCTGGTGTGAGTTCTTATTTATACGCTCAGCACACTCCAAATTGGGGGGGCCCGTTTGTCGTTGACTGTTGCTATTCTAGCAAAGGGAAGGTGTTTTTTCGGACCTTCAGCTTAAGGCCTTCGTCCATGTCGCAGTCTGAATTCGTTATCTTAACAAATTAATACTGCGAGGGGCTACTGTTGGGGGCCTTCATCTTCCAAAGGTCCTCAAAAACATGATTTGACAATATTTTCCAAGTGTAATATATGAACAGGTACCTTCAGACTTGGATCAAAACCATATACAATATGAGAAGCACAAACAATACGAAGGATGACGAAGCTCCGAAGCCATGCGCAGGGAAGCTTCGGCATAGCTGCAGAAAGAGGAACCGACTTAAAGGGGAAAAGGCTATATGGACCTCAATAGATTATCCTAAAGTCAATAGTAAATGTAAGGGGCATGAGTGTAATTTTACACAGGCTGCATCCTGTGCCTATAAATAGATGAACAGTGCACCCATACTATTCACGCTGTCTTGTACTGACTCGTGCCACACGTTTGCTGTCAAGCCGAAGGTACAAATGTAATTCAATATTGTTCCTACTCACTCATGATTATATAATAAAGATTTATACATGATATTATATAATTATTCATGTTATTTCTCATATTTCATATGCTTCATCTTTTATTAATATATGCTATGATGATGAAGGTACTTCCTTCATGACCTTTGTCCAAAGATCATTATATTCTTAGGGAAATACTGCTTCGAAGGACGAAGGGCATTAACTGTTAATATATCCTTTGTGTTGCCTTGTTATTAACTTATAGCATTTGAGAACAAGTACCCAACACCCTCCCGCACGCCTCCTCCCCTAGCATCTCATGTGCTCCATCCCCTCCCGTCGCACTCATCGTCCCTCCCCGCGCGCCTCCCCCTCCCACGTGCCTCCTCCCCTAGCATCCCGCGCGTCTCCCGTCCCCTCCCGTCGCACCCATCGTCCCTCTCCACACGCCTCCCCCCTCCCGTGTGCCTCCTCCCCCACCGTCCTGCGCGCCTCCCCTGCCCCTCCGTTGCACCCCCAGTCCCTCCCCACGCACCTCCCCCAACAATCCCTCCTCCACCGATGATTCTGCTTCACCAGCGATTCCTCAACAAACGCGACCACCCCTGCAAGCGATAACACCTATAAGTCACCGATGATCAACCACTGTGCCTACCCCCTCCCACCCCAACCTAGAACAATTGAGGACTCAGAAAAATGGAATAGCTGACCCCCTAAAATGCCTTCTAACTAAGTCATTCTCCTGAGAAAGTTGAATAACTAGGGCCTAAAAAAATGGAATGATTGAGTACTCATAGAATGTCTAAGTTTGTTAACTCCCTTTTTCCTATGATGCATGTTTTTTTTGTGTGGAATGACTGACCCCCCCTAAAATGCCTTCTAACTTAGTGATTCTCCTAAGAAAGATGAATAATCGAGGCCTGAAAAAATGGAATGACTGAGTACTCATAGAATGACTAAGTTTGTTAACTTCCTTTTTCCTGTGATGCATGTTTTTGTGGAATGACTGACTGTCACACCCGGTTTTGGAAGGCAAACCGAATGCGAACCATGTACGTGCCAGGATCAGAAACTCACGTACACAACGATTAGATAGTTGGACATCATCACACATTGCTCAAAGTAAATAGCGGAAATGGTACTTTATTACATCAAGATGTCCAAGACATCCACAGAGTCATTAACTTAACATAGTCATTATCATAATCAAAGTGCGGAATACAAAATATAGAAGATAAGGCCTTCACATGCAGCTTACTGGGGGGTTGCCACTAAACACAACTAGAACTCATTGTAGTCCTGAAACTCCTCAAAGTCCTCCATATTGCCTTCATATCCTCCTAAGCGCTGATTGCAGTGGGGACAACCTAGGGTTGGGTGATTTTTAAAGCAAGGGTGAGTACACATCAACATACTCAGCAAATGTCCCGTTTGGCTAAAGTGGACTAGTTGTATGTGGGGTTAAGGTTAAAGCAGTTGCTTTTAGTTGGTCAGATATTTATTACTAGTAGTAAGCCAAGTTTTAGTAATAAATCCAGTTATTACCTAAAAGTACTCCCTCCAAGAGGAAATACCAGAGACCATAGTTATAATCATCACCATTAATCATCATCATAAAGTTTCCAAAGTTATTCTAATAAAAAAGGATCCCAAGGCTGCTCTTAACTGTGAGCACGGCTGATATACCAGTTTCTAACACTCTGCAGAGGTTGCACACTTTACCCACGAGTTGTGATCCCTTTCTAGCATGGGTTGTCTAGACCTAATCTTCACTGCTGAGGTGAATGGTCAGGGATTCACTATGTAGCCTTTACAAACATTCCCCAAAGGTCATAGTCTCTCACTAGGTTTCTCCAGTTTGATAAACACAATACTTATCCCCACAGGAATAGTGAGTAACTGAAAGTTGCCTAGAGGGGGGGTGAATAGGCAAGTTAAAACTTTTTCAACCAAAACTAGAAGCAAACTGGGTAAAACTGAATTGATCTCGAAATTCACCCAGTTAACTTTGGAAATGAGATGTTCTAAATGATCCACAGGGTTCAAGGTAGTAGATCTGAGAAGGGCACTTCTCAAAATCCACACACCAAAAATATATAAACAAATCTTCCACACAATGGTGAGAGAACGAAGAACACAAATAAGCACAATGACCAAGAATACAAGAGACACAAGATTTATCCCGAGGTTCGGTCACACCACCAAGGTGCCCTACTTCCTCGTTGAGGCGCCCACAAAGAGCCGGGTCTCTTTCAACCCTAATCCTCCCTTTGCCGACCACAAAGGTCAAGCCCACACAATAATCTTTGCTCAAACGAGCGGGTAATACAAACTTTCTTGTGGTCTTCCACAAGATTTGGAGACTCACAAGAGACACCTAGTCGTCTAGGAGCTAGAAGCTCCAAGAGTAATGAATCCACAAAGAACTCGATGTTGTACCAAAGCTCAAATGAAGAAGAACAAGAGAGATTTAGAGATGAAGCACAAAAACCGCAGCTCTCAAGCTCACTCAAAGATTCCTCTCCAAAGATTTGAAATGGGAGAGGCAAGAGATGTGTGTGAGGGAGAGGGAGGTGTTTCTTGGGTTAGAAATGGAGTTCAAATCGTGCTCACTACTTTGGGGAGAGAGGTAGGAGGTAGTATATATAGTGGGAGCTCAAAACTAGCCGTTGGGCAGAATTTTCTGCCTGAGGGCGGTTGAGCCTCCCCCTAGGGCGGTTGAGCCTCCCCTGGCAGGTCAGGCAGACTGTCTGCCAGTCTGACTGCCAGACTGACCTGCAGACTGGTCAAGGTTGACCAAAACCAGTTGAACCGCCCAGGGGGGCGGTTGAACCGCCCCTGACAGCTCCTGGCGACCTGTTTGCCAGTCTGACTGGCAGACTGCAGATCAGAGGTCAGAGGGGTCAGAGACCAGCTGAACTGCCCCTCAGGACCAGTTCAACCGGTCTTGACCAGAGAGTTTAGGAGAGAAAACCCCAGCTCAACTGCCCAGAGGCAAGTTCAGCTGGTGTATGGTCAAAGAGGTTCACAGCTGAAGTTGAGTTCAGCTGAAGTTCAGCCCAGCTGAAAAGCTCAGCTGCAGCTGAAGAAGCTCAGCTCAGCTGAAGTCCAGCTCAGCTGAAAAGCTCAGCTGTAGCTGAAGAAGCTCAGCTCAGCTGAAGTCCAGCTCAGCTGAAAAGCTCAGCTGCAGCTGAAGGAGCTCAGCTCAGCTGAAGTCCAGCTCAGCTGAAAAGCTCAGCTGCAGCTGAACAAGTTCAGCTGCTTTTCAGCAAGAACACTCTAGGTTTCTCAAACCTAACCATGGTCAACCATAGAACGATAAAGAGATTTTTGCTTTTCATAAATAGCTTTTGAATAGAGAGGTTTGAGCTTTGGCAAACACCAACCTTCTTTTTGGATCCCCCTTTATAGTACGACGATTCCTATACTCAAGTTAAATAAAATAAAATGAAGTAAACTCCTTGAGTCATTGGTGTCTCATGTGTGATTTCTCCATGGCATTGCTTCATAAGGATCACAAACATCTTTGTCTCACCTTTTGAAGCAAACTCAAATCAAACCCTGTGACTTGTACCATATCACCTTATATGAGTTCAAATCATGGCTTCAAGTCACCTTACTGATGCATCAACATGTTGTAACTCTTCATAGCTGATTAGTTCATCGACTTAGTGCAAGTACTCTCTTCTTCACCTTAGCCATGGTACCTCGGTCTACAAGCCGTCGCTTGGCCTTCACCTTCGCTTAGTTCCTCGAAGCCCTTTCCTTGCTATCTTCACCCTATCAAGCCATTCTTGAGTCACATCCTATTGAGCATCCATTAAGAGAATCATTTCTTCAATATTGTGAACCTTGCTTGAATGTCTTCTAGATATAACTATTAAGATTAATCAAGCTTTAGTTTGATTCTCATATATTCATATATGGACTAATAGTAATATGGTCAAGCCAATTCACGATTCCTCATATCTTATTCACTTTGGCTTGACCAATCCTCTTAATCACTTCAACCTCTATTATGATCATATTTATGCATAGTGATTTCTCAGGACTTGTCCATATATTCAAACCAATATAGAGACCATATTATATCCATTTGCATTGTCTCACTGGTTATTTCACCTTGTGTTGAACCTTGTTCACTGATCATTATACACTATTCAAGTATGTTCATCATACTGAATTTCCTGTTCAACACTTAGCAAACTTGTTAGACCTTTAAATGTGTTGTTATCCAAATCACCAAAACTCACAAAAGGGATGAATGCACTTTCAATCTCCCCCTTTTTGGTGATTGATGACAACACATTTAAAGCTTACATAAGATTTGATAAATAAGATTTTGAATCCTATGATATAGTTTCCTCCCCCTAAACTTGTGCATTTCAGAAAATAACACTTTTGTACTCAAATGCCAAAAGCACATATTTAGGTCAAAGTATAGA